>NW_022196893.1:3301631-3306637 GCF_008632895.1 Mastomys coucha
TATATATATATATATGTCTGTGTTTGTATACTTATGCATGTGTATCTGCATGCATATGACTGTATATATGAGTGTATATGTATGACTGTGTCTGCCTACATGTGTGTGCTTGCATGTATGTAAATGTGCATCCAAGTGGGTATGTTTATGTATGTATGTGTGTATGTGTCTGTGTGTATGTATGCATATGTGTGCATGTGAGTGTGTATATATATGTTTGAGAGTGTGTATGTCTGTCTGTGCATGGGTGTAAATGTATATAGGTATGCATGTGAATATGCATGAAAATGTGGATGTATGTGCATGTGAGTGCACATGTGAGCATGTGTATGTGTGTGTGTTTTTAACCTTTCAAAAAAAATCAGTAGAAAAGCCCAATAAAAAAAATTAGAGAAATCCTCATTTTTCCCTTTCTCAAGTGGCCCTGATCCTGTCCTGATGGCAGCACCCTTCTCCAGGTGCTAAGACAACATTTGCTCCTCTTCAGTCGACACCATTTTCTTTGGAGTTTCAAACATTAGAAGCTTATGTCCAGAACTGCCAATCATATCAATGAGGGAAGCATACCTTAGTGCAAGCTACCTCAAGCTCAGTTTCTGGTTGGTTTTTTTGTTTGTTTGTTTTTTTAAAGAAATGCTGCAACATGACTTTGCTTGTTTTTAACCCCAGCCCTCTCACAGTGTCACCCATCTCTTGGGAGCAGTCAACAGTTTTCTGTGCTGATTTTGCTTCAGGGAACTAGTCTGAAAACCAGTCTCTGTTCCAGACCTAGGTCACAAAAGGCACTTTTAAGAGAACCATGAGATTTCTCCCCTCTCTCTGTGTCACAGGCAATATTCTTGCCTTCCAGAAAATATACCTGTCCCCAGAACACATCCATATATCACCACCACAGTTCAAAGACAGAAATGACGCAGTGACCACTGGCTTCTCTTCCAACCTGGAAATGCCACAGGGTGGGGTTTGGGGGCTTTGAAGCCAGCAGGGACAACATGTCCTTTATGTTATATGAATAACATAGAGGTGATGTCTTTTCCCTCCCCAGACATAAAAAACTTACACTGATTTAATGCATATTTAAATAAACCAACTCTCAAAAAGTCTTTTCAAACAAGAAGAAACAGGTTGTCCCAGGCTGGTGCTCCCTGCTGTGTATGGCAGGTACCCTCAAATCCTGTGTGCCCCCCCCCCGCCCCAACAGCACAGAGCTTTTCAGGCCAAAATATATATATATATATTTTAAATTTTTAATTAAAAATGCATGGGAAAATTTGAGGGGAAGTCCAGAAAAGGAAGTAAGTGCAGAGGGTTTCTTATCAGGACACAGGTGCAAAAGAGACCACCTTTGAGTCCACATTCTGATCCTCACGGGTCCAAAGGGATGGACCAAGGCATTGTGCCACAACAGGGCATGCTGCCAGCCAGAGACACCATTCTGCCTCCTGCCAGAAAGGCATCTACCACATCCCCCCCGGGATAAAGTCTGGCCTTCCCATTCCCACAGGTTTCCATGTGCAAATCTAGGGGTGTCTCCCAACCACCAGTTTCAATGGGAATGCAGTCATAGGGATCCACCAGAGATTGACCTGCGAACAGTGACCTGTGTGAGAGAATCTACATACAGGCAACCTCATCTTGTACTAGATGGACTCTTTCCCAGAAAGAGTTAAACTCTTCCAGTTTTCAAACAACATCCAGACTCCTCTGCTCCACAGTTGAAGCCTACAAGGACAAACAAGCACCTGCCCCACTCAACCCACCAGGACTGCATTGCAGGTCACCTGCTGCCATCCCCATCCCAACCATAGAAGAGAAAACTCCTCTCAGGACCGAACACTCTTGGCAACCCAAAAGAAGAAGAAGGTGCAGAAATCTTGGTTCTCAAAAGGTCCCCAGGTGAGGAGGGATCAGTACCACCCCCTCCTATCGCCCCATAAGCAAACTCCTGTCACCTTGATGTCCCACCAGCTTTGTCCCAAATTTCCCAAGAGATAGTAAGTTTAACGCTTTGAACCCACTCAGGGAAGCGCAGCCAGCACAGGGGCGTTAGGTGGGTGGGTGTTCGGCTGTGGGATTATTCTTAGCGCTCCACTTAGGCAAAAGTGGCGCCTCCACCCTCAAGACAACAGCACTGACTCTGGGAGTTCACAAGCTTGGCCCAAACACCAGAGCAGTCCTAGGCACTAGATAGGATCCTCTGGAAGAGTGAGGTCATGCTCCTGAGGGATGAGACACTGAAACAGGGTCTGTCTTGAACCTGGGGAGCCCCACCCCCACCGCAGCCTTGCTCCGCGTGCGCTACCTCTCCCGGACCCCTCCCGTGTCTCCCACCAGCCCGGAGGCGGCACACCCATCCCTTACCGATAGTTGTGATGACAGTAATGGCGAAGTAGAAGGAACCGGCGAATTTCCACTGGACACCAGCGCGATGGGGCTCAGACTGCAGGATGACCAGCTCCAGCTGCTGGTAGTCATCAGAGCTGATGTTGTACTTGCCTCTGAGACGGACTTCTTCGGCTTTAAGTTTCTCCTCCTCGCGCATCTCATGGTCCGACTCGAGGGCGTCGAACACCGCGGCACCCACCAGCAGGTAGGTGAAGGTACAGGCGATCAAGGACAGGGTACGCACGTTCTGCCGCTTCATGGCCGCGAAGAAGGAGATGCTAAAGGGGAGTTGAACCAGACCACGAGAATCCCAATGCAGCGCCGCGCTGACCAAGCCTCCTCTGCGATGGAGTCGAAGTTGCAAGCGGTGGTAGCAGCAGATGCCACAGCTGATGTTGGAAATTTCGGTCTCATCTTGGGCATCCTCACTCTCACGAACTTCACCACTTGAAGGCTGAGGGGCCTCCCCGGGTGCCGCAGGCTGCTGGGACTCAACGACTGCAGCGGGCTCCCCGGACTCTGCGGATTCTGTTGGACCAGCGGACGCCCCGGGCTCGGCAGGCTCGGCTGACTCTGCGGGCGCAGCGGGTTCCGCGGGCGCAGCCGGTTCCGCGGGCTCAGCGGGTTCCGCGGGCGCAGCGGGTTCCGCGGGCTCAGCGGGTTCCGCGGGCGCAGCGGGTTCCGCGGGCTCAGCGGGTTCCGCGGGCGCAGCGGGTTCCGCGGGCGCAGCGGGTTCCGCGGGCGCAGCGGGTTCCGCGGGCGCAGCGGGCTCTTCGGGAGCACCCAGTGCAACGGATTCCGCGTACACAGGGGGGTCCGCGGGCGTGGTGATCACCACCGGGGTGCGCGAGATGGTGGACATGTTGATGACATTGCTATGGCGCGGAGGCCAGCGGTCCTGGACTCGGGACACCCTATGCCAGGCCTGGGTCAAGCGGTTTGCCCCAGTGCGGATGGTCGTGCGGATGGATGGCCCAAGCTCGTTCCGCGCGGGCTGCCTGGTCCTCGGCACCTCGCCCCTCGAGCCTGCGGGCTCGGCTGGGGCAGGATCGGTAGCCGGGACAGAGGGAGACCCAGGGAGGGGTTCCCCATCCCTGATGCGTTCCCCGGTTAGCGGGGCCCAGCTAATCGCCTCCAGTGTGGCGGATGCCCCGCGGGGACCTGCTTCTCCCTCTAGCTTTTTTCACCCCCTTGGGTTGGGGGAAATAGAAAGTTTGCTAAGTGAAGGAGTCTCTAGAATCCCTGCAAGCAGGGAGAAAGTCTATCTAGCAGGGGCAACGGGCGAGGAAACCCGATGCCCCAAGATCCGAACGCCCCTTGCCCACCTGGGCGCGCGGGGCACGCGGGGTGCCCGCCGCGCGACAGCCGATCGGCGAAGTTTGTTCCGCTCAGTCTTTGAAGCTCAGGAACACGACGAAGCCCAAGACAGGAGCCGCGACGGAGCTACCTCGGGGACGATGAGGGAACTGCGCGGCGGCGGCCGGCCAGCCAGCTCCTCGCCCGGCGGCGGGCGAGGTGGCGGCGGCGGCGGGAGGGGTCCCGCAGCCCTGGAGGAACTGAAGGGTAGGGATGGGGATAGGCAAAGGCGCATCAGCTGCCCGAGGAACCCGAGACTCTGGCGTCCAGGAGTCCGGAGAGGCAGCCGCCACTCTGGTCTGCCTGAGGCGCTGTGCGTGCGCGCCGGAGGGAGCCCGAGTGTATGTATTCGCGGGTGTGCGTGCGCGCGTGTTTGCGTTTGACGGCCCCGCTCCGGCGGGAGGGACGGGGTGGGGGCAGGCTACTCCGAGGACCGGCTTCCCTCCCTCCTCTCTCTTCTCCCTCCTTCCCTCCCTCCTGCAGCCTCTGGGTCGCGCCACCTCCCGCCTGGTCCCCAGCCAGCTGGTGAGGCGGCAGTGGCAGCTCCTGCAACAGACCTGGTGCTGCGCAGGGTGCACATGAAGGAGCCCAGGAGTGATGGCCAGAAAGAGAAAGAGGGAGAGGGGGTAGAACAGGGGCCGCTAGGGTTGGGGATGGGAGCCCGCGGCCGCTAGAAGGTTTGAGATGGGGATGGAGTGGCTTTCTTCTGGAAAAAAAAAAAAAGTACTGCTCCCCTAAGAAGGCACACAACCTTGGCAAAGTGGAGAGTTTGAGGGTCCTGCAGCTGGGGATGAGAAAAGAATTCAGGCTAATGGAGGCAGATTAACCTCTTATCGGAAAAATTAAAAAAAAAACAAAAACAAAAACAAAACAAAACGTGAGAGTTGGGAATAGAAGGGGAAGGGGCTATGAGCACTCGAGAGTGCAACAGCAGTGGTCACACGCTCCCCCTTGTAACACACAGATAAACACACACGCGCGCGAACACACACACACACACACACACACACACACACACACACACCTCCCGCTGCAGCAAGCCACCTGGCTCAGCAGCACCTTCCTGGCTGGGACACTGCCTTCTAGAGTGTTGAGATTCTGACAACCTCCTTAGTTCGGATGGCGGCTTGTGTCCGGGGTGGTCTTGCACCTGCTAACCCAGCTACTTTTCCCTAGAGTTCTGGCGAATAGCGCAGACCACCACTCTTAAGAGTTACACCTTCAGAAAGGATGGACGGAAATTCTCATTTCCCCTCTCCGGCAGT
>NW_022196893.1:3311647-3319339 GCF_008632895.1 Mastomys coucha
TCAGAGTCAAGGGCCACTTGTTGACCCATTCTTCTGCCTTCTTAATAAAACTTAACAGGACAAGTGAGGTGACTCTACATATAGAGGTGCTTGCCTCTGTGCCTCTGATCTAAGTTTGATCGCCAGAACCCTCATGGTAGAAGAAGAGAACTGGGGGCTGGAGAGATGGCTCAGTGGTTAAGAGTGCTGACTGCTCTTCTGAAGGTCGTGAGTTCAAATCCCAGCAACCACATGATGGCTCACAACCATCCATAATGAGATCTGATGCCCTCTTCTGGAGTGTCTAAAGACAGCTACAGTGTACTTACATATAATAAATAAATCTTTAAAAAAAAGAGAGAACTGTCTCCCACAAGTATCCTTTGTCTTCTATGTGAATGCACGTTATGACACACACTAAAATAAAAATATTTTTAATTGAAAAAATGTCTTCTGCTCTTAAAAATAAGCAAACAACCAGCAGAGGAGAGGGAAGAAGGATTGGAGGAGCCAGAGGGATCAAGGACATCACAAGAACATCACCCATAGAATCAACTGACTGGGACTCAATTGGGCTCACAGAGCTCAGGGAGCCTATGTGGGGTCTGACCTAGGTATATATGTTATGGTTGTTTAGCTCGGTATTCTTGTGGGATTCATAACAGTGGGAGTGGGGCTGTCTCTGACTCTTTTGCCTGCCTTTGAGACCCCTTTTTTTTTCTTACTGGGTTGCCTTGTTCAGCCTTAGTTTAAGAATATATGCCTGGCTTTGTTATGGCTTATTATGCCATATTTGGTCGATGTCCCTGGAAGGCCTGCTCTTTTCTGAGGGAAGGTGAAGTGGGAGGGTGGAGCCAGAATAAAGGGGAAGTGGGGGGAGAAAGATTTGGGGAGGGGGGTAAATGGAAGGAAAACTGCAGTCAGGATAAGACTAATATAAGACTAATATAAGAGGAAGGAGTAAATAAAAAGAAAAAGTATGCAAACAGATGAGGAAGCCAGCTAAGTTAGTAGAGTACTTGCCCAGAATATATAAAGCTCTGGATTGGAGCCTCATCACCACATACATTGGGCATGATGGCACACACCTGTAATCCCAGAACTTGGGAGGGAGATTCTAGAGAGTCTGAAATTCAGGATCATCTTTGGAGACATAATGAGCTAAACACCAACATAGTATAACAAGAAACAAACACATCAATCTCACCCATCTGTGAACACTGCTAGCTACCATAATAACTGACCTGGTAGTCACACCGACATCTTCACCTGGCTGATATGCAAAGAATATGAACTTGTAGAGTACTCAACCATCGCTGAAACATCTAGACCACACCCCTCCCCACCAGGCTCATGGTCTTCTCAGAAGAGGGCAAGGAAAGACTGTAAGAGCCAAATGTGGTAGATGACTTCAAGGAAACAGTGTTTTCCAGACACAGCAGGGCAGATGCACTCATAAACTCCTAGGATCTCTATGACAGCATGCACAAGACCCATGCAAGTGCAAGCCAGATGAAATCCCAGCATGGAGCAGGGAGGTAGGCACAAGGACCTGACAATCTATTGGCATTGAATAGCTGCTGAAAGAGGAAAAGTCAGCTTTCTTTCATGGTGTGACCCCTGGTAGGGTAACCACATTCCTGGGCAGGCTCCAGTACAAAGAGTACGTGGCCAACAAAAAATTGGACTTAATGGGATTAAAAAATAGTAATAATTAATTAAATAATAATTATTTATTTAATGTAATTAATTATATAATTAATTATATATAATATGATGTAATGATTAATAAACTAATAAAGTAAAAGTGTTAATTTGATAATAAATAATTAAAAATAAAGGAAAAAAGGAGTAAAATTTGGGTAGATAGGGAGGAGTTGGGGGAAGGGTGAATATGATCA
Organism: Mastomys coucha; assembly: GCF_008632895.1. Lineage (NCBI taxonomy): Eukaryota > Metazoa > Chordata > Mammalia > Rodentia > Muridae > Mastomys > Mastomys coucha. The sequence continues at coordinate 3,313,528 of NW_022196893.1, forward strand.
AACTACACTGTATGAAATTCTTGAGGAAAGCAAGGAGGGTAATTTCAGATCTGTCACTTCCCCCACTGCTCTTCCAAATCCAATCCCCAGACTCATCCCCAGCTCTATAGCCTACTACCTGTGTGGCCTCTCCTCACACTCTGCCCCACCCCAACCTGTTCACAGGGGACTAAGCAGATTCTGGTGCAATGTAGCTTCCCTCCCTCCTGTGCACCCCCTTAGCCATCCCCTGTACTATTCCCATTCCTAAGTGTCAGCTCCGAACACATACAGACACGTGTGGCCATAATATCAGGGCCCCAGATAACCAGACAACACACAGCCAGCACTCTCTCCTAAGGACAGAAAGGGCAACAGAAAGCAAGGGTCAAAACACCCACACAACAATGACAAAAAGATATGAGCACCTAGAATTGCAGTCTCCCCAATCCCAGATGCTTAGATGCCAGTGTAAAAGCACAATAACAGAGACAGCATGTCTCCACGAGAGCCCAGCAACCCTACCACAGCAGGCTGTGAATACTGCAATATAGCTGAAGCACAAGACAGACCTTAAAATATTGCTTATGCATATGGTAGAGGGCCTTAACGAGAAAATGAAAAAAAAGTTAAAGAAATCTGTGCAAACAAACAAATAATGAGAGAAAATGAGTAAAATGATTCAAGACCTGAGAATAGAAGTGGAATCAATAAAGGAAATCCAAACTGAGCGAAATCTGGAAATTAGGAACTTGAAGCAGAGGCAAGCTTCACCAACAGAATACAAGAGATGGAAGAGAGAATCTCAGGTACTGAAGACACAACAGAATAAATGAATACCCCAGCCAAAGAAAATATTCACTCTAAAAGAACTCTAGACACAGAACATCCAGGAAATCTGGGACACTATAAAAAGAGCAAATCTAAAAATAATAGGAATACAGGAAGGAGAAAAAAATAAAGGCCAAAGGCACGGAAAATATTTTCAACAAAATCATAGAAGAAAATTACCCTAACCTAAAGAAGGAGATGCCGCCTGGCAGTGGTGGTGCATGCCTTTAATCCCAGCACTTGGGAAGCAGAAGCAGGTGGATTTCTGAGTTCGAGGCCAGCCTGGTCTACAGAGTGAATTCTAGGACAGCCAGGGCTACACAGAGAAACCCTGTCTGGAAAAACCAAAAAGAACAAAAAAAAAAAAAAAAAAAAAAAAAAAAAAAAAAAAAAAAAAAAAAAAAAAAAAAAGGAGATGCCTATCAAGGTACAAGGAGCACGACAGCAAGTAGATTGGATGAGAAAAGAAAGTCTCCTTGGCAAGTAATAAATCAAAACACTAAACATACAGAACAAAGAAAGAATATCAGCAGCAAGGAGAAAAAACCAAGTAACATATAAAGGCAGATCTATTAGAATTACACACTTCTTAATGAAGACTCTAAAAGACAGAAGGGCCTGGACAGAGGTGCTGCAGACCCAGAAAGACCGCCAATGGTAGCCCAGACTACTACACCCAACAAAATTTCACTTACCATAAATGGAGAAAAGAAGGCATTCCATGAAAAAAAATAAATTTAAGCAATATCTATCTACAAATTCAGCCATACAGAAGGTGATAAATGGAAATAATCTCCAACCAAAAGAGGTTAACTATACCCAAAAAAACCCAAAGAATAAATAATCCCAGACCAGCAAATCAAAAGAAGGGGAAACACACACACACACACACACACACGCCGCCACCACCACCACCACAACCACCAACCACAACAAAATGACAAGAATTTAACAAATACTCTCAATAATAAATACTCTCTAATAAATACTCTATTTATTTCTCTTAACATCAATGTTCTCAATTCCCCAATAAAAAGACACAGACTAAAAGAATAGATGTGGAAATAGATAGGATTAACAAAGCACACTTTAAATCAATGTTAAACATCACCTTGGGTTAAAAAGATGAAAAAGGATAATCCAAGCAAATGGAATTAAAGCAGGTATAACCATTTTAAAATTATTATTATTATTATTATTATTATTATTATTATTATTATTATTATTATTATATTTATTCACTCATTCCCACAATCCTTTTCCGCACCCTCCCTCTTCTCTTCTTAGCAGGTTGGAGACACCCTTGTTATCCCCCCTGCCCCGACCCTGGCACATTAAGTCTCTGTGGGGTTAGGTGCATCCTCTCCCACTGTGGCCAGACAAGGTTGCCCAGCTAGAATATACCTCAAGGACAGGTAACAGCTTTTGGGATAGTCCTTACTCCAGTTGTTTGGGGCCCACATGAAGATCAAGCTGCATATCTGCTTGCTACATATGTGCAGGGAGGTCTAAGTCTAGCCCACATATACTCTTTGGTTGGTGGTTCAGTCTCTGAGAGCCCAGGTCTGATAGGAGTCCAAGTTAGTTGACTCTGTTGGTCTTTCTGTGGGGTTCCTATACCCTTCAGACCCACAACCCTCCCCCCTATTCTTCCACAGGCACCTCAAGCTGCATGTACTGTGGCTGTGAGTATCTGCATCTGTCTGAGACAGCTGCTGGATGGAACCTCTTAGAAGACATCCATGCTAGACTCCTTTCTGCAAACATAACAGAGTATCATTAATAGTGTCAGGGATTGTTGTTTGCCCATGGAATGGTTCTCAAGTTGGGCTAGTCATTGGTTATCCATTTCCTCAGTCTCTGCTCCATCCCCTGTCCCTGCATTTCTTTAGATAAACAGGATAAAATTTGGGTAGAAAGTTTTATGAGTGGGTTGGTGTTCCTATTGCTCCACTGGGGTTTCCACCTGACTACAGGAGGTGGCCTCTTCAGGTTCCATATCCACAATGCTGTGAGTCACAGCTAAGGTCACCATCATTGATTCTTGGGTTCCTCCATTATCCCACTACTCTGTCACATCCTGGAGATGCCCCCAATACACACACCTCTCCATCCCCATCAGTTACAGATTTCCATTTATTCTCATGGTCATCTGGCCATTTCTCCTGTCCCTCCTTACATCTGATCCTGACCCTCCCATTCCCCTCCCCATCCTCTCTCCCACCCAGGTCCCTCCTTCCATCTATCTCTTATGACAGCCTTCTATTCTGCCTTTATCTTTTCTAATAAAAGAAAGTATTTAATTTGGACTTGTTTACAGGTTCAGAGGTTTCGTCCAGTATCATTATTATGGAAAGCATGGTGGAATGCAGACAGAAATGGTGGTCAAGAAGTAGCTGAGAATTCTACATCTGAGTCCACAGTCAGTATGAAGAAGGAGAAACTGGGTCTAAGCATTTGAATCCTCAAAGGACACTGTCATAGTTAGGGTTCTACTGCTATGAACAGAGACCGTAACCAAGTCAACTCTTATAAGCACAATATTTAATTGGGGCTGACATACAGGTTCAGAGGTTCAGTCCATTATCATCAATGTGGAAGCATGGCAGCATCCAGCCAGGCATGGTGGTGGAGAAACTGAGAGTTCTATATCTTGTTCCAAAAGCAAACAGGAGAAGACTGGCTTCCAGGCAGCTAGGATGAGGGTCTTAAAGCTCATGTCCACAATGACACACCTACTCCAACAGGGCCATACCTACTCCAACAAGGTCACACCTCCTAATAGTGCCACTTCCTGGGCCAAGTATATACAAACCATCATAGACACCCCAAATGACATACGAACTTCAATGTTAACTCACTTCTTAATCCTTTACCAGTAGTGTACCTCTGATGACTAAGCATTCATATCTATGAGTCCTTGGGGGCAATTCTTATTCTAAGCACCAAACACGGTGAGAAAGTTAGGGCAACAGGACACAATCAGGAAGCAGAAAGATATAGATGAATGGTTGTTTACAGGGTATTTTCTTCTTGTACCATCCAGCATCATAGACAAACATATGTTCCCAATAATAATCAATAGGCCTTCTGACTTCAAATAAACCCATCAAGATAAGCCCTGCAAATAAGTGATCAGAGACTTGCCTTTCACATGAGTCTAGATCTCACTGTGTTAGGAACTGAGATTTAAGCATTAGTTCTCAGACCTTGTTTATATAAAACACAAACCCAATTCAAAGACACAATTTAAGTTAATTTTGTCTGTACACACATATGTATGTATGCAGGCCTGTGCATGGAGGTCAGAAGATGACCTGCAGAGGTAATTGCCTTTTTCTGTTTTGTGGGTATTGGGAATAATAACATGTTTGTAAGTCTTGCTGTGAGCTCCAAAACATAAAAACAATTACATATTTTCTTTATTTACATGTCATATGATATCTCCTTTCCCAGTTTCCCCTCCAAAAAAATAAAATAAAATAAAATAAAAATTAAAAACAGGAAGAAAAAAAACCCTGTTCCTTCCTCCCCTGCCCTGCTCTCTCACCAACCAACCCTCTCCCGCTTCCTGGCCCTGGCATTCCTCTACACTGGGGCATAGAACCTTCACAGAGCCAAGAGCCTCTCCTCCCATTGATGACTGACTCGACCATCCTCTGCTACATATGCTGCTGGAGCCATTAGTCCCACCATGTATACTCTTTGGTTGGTGGTTTAGCCCCTGGGAGCTCTGAGGATACTAGTTAGTTCATATTGTTCATCTTAAAGGGCTGCAAACCCTTCAGATCTGTAGGACCTTTCTCTACCTCTTTCACTGGTGACCCTGTACTCAGTCAAATGGATGGCTGTGAACCTTTACTTCTGTATTAGTCAGTTACTGTCAGGACCTCTAAGGAGACAGCTATATCAGGCTCCTGTCATCCAGCACTTCCTGGCATCCACAATAGTGTCTGAATTTGATGACTGAATATGGAAAAAATTCCCAGGTAGAGCAGTCTCTGGATTGTTCTTCCTTCAGTCTCTGCTCCATAATTTGTCTCTGCAACTTCTTCCATGGGTATTTTGTTCTCCCTTTTAAGAAGGAATGAAGTATCCACACTTTGGTCTTCCTTCTTCTTGAGTTTCTTGTGGTTTGTGGATTGTACTTTGTGTATTCTGATCTTCTGGGCTAATATCCACTTATCAGAGAGTGCATAGGAGCACATGGGCTTTCTTTTCATTAAATTCTAGAACATCTTTAATTTCTTTCTTTATTTCTTCATTGACAGGTTATCATTGAGTAGAGTGTTGTTAAACTTCCATGTGTATGTGGGCTTTTTTTTTATGTTGTTATTGAGGAGCAGCCTTAGTCCATGGTGATCTGATATGATGCAAGGAATTATTTCAATCTTCTTGTATATGTTGAGGCCTGATTTGTGACCAAGTATATGTGTCTTTGTTTAGTTTCTATTTCCATGATCTGTTCATTGGAGAGAGTGGGGTGTTGAAGTCTTCCACTACTATTGTGTGGGGAGCTATGTGTGCTCTGAGCTTTAGTAAGTTTCTTTTATGAATATAGATGCCCTAGCATTTGGAGCATAGAGGTTCAGAATTGAGGATTCACCTTGGTAGATCTTACCTTTGATAAGTATTAAGTGTCCCTCCTTATCTTTTTTGATCACTTTAGGTTGAAAGTCGATTTTATTCAATATTAGGATGGCTACTCCAGGTTGTTTCTTGGGACCATTTGCTTGGAAAATTATTTTACAGCCTTTTATTCTGAGGTGATGTCTGTCTTTGTCATTGAGGTGCGTTTCCTGAATGCAACAAAATGTTGGGTCCTGTTTATGTACCCAGTCTGATAGTCTATGTCTTTTTATTGGGGAATTGAGTCCATTGATATTAATAGATATTAAGGAAAAGTAATTGTTGCTATTATTTTTGTTGTTAAAGTTGGGATTGCAAACTGGTACAACCACTCTGGAAATCAGTTTGGCAGTTCCTCCGGAAATTGGACATA
>NW_022196893.1:3319831-3334827 GCF_008632895.1 Mastomys coucha
ACAATATGAACTAAGTAGTACCCTCAGAGCTCCCAGGGTCTCAACCACCACCAAGGACTGCACATGGATGGGTCTGATTGTTCTGGCAGCATATGTATAGTATAGGATTGCAAATTCGATCTCAATCGGAGGAGAGGACCTTGGCCCTGTGAAGGTTCTGTGCCCCAGTGTAGGGGAATGCCAGGGCCAATAAGTGGGAGAGGGTGGGGTGGCAGGCATGGGGAGGGGGAAGGTAACAGGGGTTTGTTTTTGTTGTTTTTGTTTGTTTCTTTGTTTTTTGGAGGGGAAACTGGGAAAGGAGAAATTTACATGTAAATAAAGAAAATATCTAATAAAAAAAGTTGGAATTCTGTTCATGTGACTAACTTCTTTTAGTTTTGTTGGAAGATTACTTTCTTGCTTTTTCTAGGATGTAGTTCCCCTCCTTGTGTTGGAGTTTTCCATTTATTATTCTTTGAAGGGCTGGATTTGTGGAAATATATTGTATAAATTTCGTTTTGTCATGGAATAGTTTGGTTTCTCCATCTATGGTAATTGAGAGTTTTGCTGGGTTGGCATTTGTGTTCTCTTAGGGTCTGTATGACATCAGCCCAGGATCTTCTGGCTTTCATAGTCTCTACCCAGAAGTCTGATGTAATTCTGATAGGTCTGCCTTTATATGTTACTTGTTCTTTTTCCCTCACTGCTTTTAATGTTTTTACTTTGTTTAGTGCATTTGGTGTTTTAACTATTATGGGGCGAGAGGAATTTCTTTTCTGGCCCAAACTATTTGAAGTTCTGTAAGCTTCTTGTATGTTCATGGGCATCTCTTTCTTTAGGTTAGGGAACTTTTCGTCTATAATTTTGTTGAAGAAATTTACTGGCCCTTTAAGTTGGAAGTCTTCACTCTCTTCTATACCTATTATCCCTAGGTTTAATCTTCTTAGTGTGTCCTGGATTGCCTGGATGTTTTGGGTTAGGAACTTTTTGCATTTTGCATTTTCTTTGACTGTTGTGTCAATGTTTTCTATGTTACCTTCTGCACCTGAGATTCTCTCTTCTATCTCTTGTATTCTGTTGGTGATGCTTGCATCTATGGCTCCTGACTTCTTTCCAAGGTTTTCCATCTCCAGAGTTGTCTTTCTTAGTGATTTCTTAATTGTTTGTACTTCCATTTTTAGGTCCTGGATGGTTTTGTTCAATTCCTTCACCTGTTTGATTGTGATTTTCTGTAATTCTTTAAGGGATTTTTTTGTTTCCTCTTTAAGGGCTTCTACTTGTTTATTCGTGGTCTCTTGTAATTCTTTAAGGGATTTTTGTATTTCCTCTTGAAGGGTTTGTACCTCTTTACTTGTGTTCTACTATATTTCTTTAAGGGAGTTATTTATGTCCTTAAATTCCTCTATCACCATCATGAGATATGCTTTTAGATCCAAATCTTGCTTTTCCAGTGTGTTGGGATATCCAGGACTTACTGTGGTGGGAGTACTAGGTTCTGATGATGCCAAATAGTCTTGGTTTCTGTTGGTAAGGTTCTTGCATTTGCCTTTAGCCATCTGTTAATCTCTGTTGTTAGATATTCTTGTTGTCTCTGGCTGGGTCTTTAAGCCTGTATCAGCCCTTCTGGGAGACCAGCTCTACCCTGGTAGGGCCTGTGTGCAGAGGGCTGTGGATCAGCCAATCCTGCTGGGTGTAGGTGGATGAATGAAGGCTGCAGCTTCTGTGGCCTGTGCCTCCCAGCTGGTGCCAACTGAGACCGAGGGTCAGAGCACTCCCTGGAGAGAAGCTCTCAGCTTGTGGGAAAGGTGTGCAGAGAGGGTTGTGGATCTGCCATCCCTCCTGGTTGTAGGCAGATGTAGTAAGGATCCACTCCCAGCTATCCTGCCCCTTCTGCTCCCTGAGCCTCCTGGCTGGTCCCTCCTTAGAAAGTCAGTGGAGAGAAAATGGCAATCTCACCTGAGACCTGGGGTCAGAGAACTCCCTGGAGAGAAGCTCTCTGCTTGCGGGAAAGGTGTGCCAAGAAAAAACTTAAAAATAATTTATTGAGAAGTTAGAACCAAGTTACAGCCAAGGAAAACAATCCAATCAAATTTCCTTGTTTTTGGCTTAGAGATGAAATTGGGTCCCCTCAATGAGCTAAGACCACTAGATCATAGCATTTAGGAAGGGCTAACAATAGTGACAAATGGAAAATTTCCCCTAGCCAGAGAATCCTAGCTTGTCCTTTAAAGCATCTTCCAAGAGGACTAACTCCCCATCATTAGAACCATTATGTCCCACAGATAGAGTCCCAAAGCCCACATAGACTGAAGAGCAAACATGGTTTCCACATCAGGCCTCAGCCATTGTCTCCAGGCTGTCACCCACTCCTCATCTGACTTGGTAAGAAAGGGCCCTCATTTCTCATTCTCTCTAGAGCAAAACAACAGAGATGAGCTGGTGGAATGGAGCAGAAGGAGGCTTGGAAGCTTCCTGGCAGAGCCTCTAGCCCTGGTAGCACTCAGCCAAGATAGAAATCTCATCCTGGTTTTTGTTTGTTTTTATTCTCTCAACTTGATACGGAGTCATCAGAGAAGAGGGGAACTCAGCTGAGATCATTGGCCTCTAGGCAAGGCTGTGAAACATCTTCTTGATTGATTACTAGGTGGGTGGGCCCAGCTCATTGTGAGTGGTACCACCCCTAGGCAGGAGGTGTTGAAGTGAATAAGAAAGCAAACTGAGAAAGCCAGTAAACAACAATTCCCCATGGCCTCTGTATTGATTCCTGCCTTGTGTTCAGTCTCTACTTCCTGTGAAGATAGACTGAAACCTATAAGCCAAATGAACCCTTCCTTCCACAAGTTGCTTTCTGGTTATGGGGAGCAAAGTGCTTTGTTATGTTGGGTTCTTTTTTTATTTTGTTTATGAGACAGGGTTTCTCTATGTAGCCCTAGCTGTCCTGGAACTCACTCTAATAGACCAGGCTGGCCTCGAACTCACAGAAATCCATGCAAAAGCTTCTGCCTCTTGAGGACTGGGATTAAAGCAGTAAGTAGGCCTCTACCTTCTGGCTTTGTTTGGGGGACTTTTGGAGGCTTGGTTCTCTCCCCTGCTGTTTTTGCCTTCACGTGCAAATGCAGCTAACATGGCAACAACTTACCGCATGACTCCACATCCCTTTACACACCCCTACTATTTTTGAGGATTCACAGGTATCTTGTTTATACTTTATGGGCATTGTCAACTCCCAAGGGAAAAGAAGGGGAGCAAAGCCTTCCAGAGGGCCCCAAAACTTCCTCCAGTTATTTGTTCACTTCCTCCAGAAAGCCTTCCTGGGCCCCCAAGCTGGCTCTGAGACATCACTTCAACTGTCCCCTATTTTATACAGCTTCTTCCTTCAGTATAGCAGTCACTTCCTTCTGCACTTCCAGAGGACAGGGAGGATGTATATGCAGTCCACCTATGATCTCAACCCTGGTACAAAAACACCAGGCATAGTAGGGTATGCTTATAATCCAAGACCTGGATAGGCAGAGACAAGCAGATCCTCGAGGCTCACTGGCCAGCCAAGACCTAGATAGGCAGAGACAAGCAGACCCTCAAGGCTCACTGGCCAGCCATTTGAGGAACTCCAGGCCAGTGATAGACCCTGTCTCAAAAACAAAAGATGGATAGCTTCTGAGGAACAATGCCTGAGACTGGTCCCTGGCCTCTTCACATGCATACACACGCATGCATGTGTACACACATGCACACACAACCAAAAATATATAATAAAAGGTACTTTTATACTAACTATATACAAAATGAACCAAAGAATAAATGCATTTACAGAAGTATTAAAATATTTCTGTATTTAATATTAATATCGATTGTTGTTTTATCAATTAATATTAATATCAAAATACTAAAACTATTTAATAATAAAAATTTTAAAGCATTTCAAATAAATGGCTAGGAAAATAATTATAAGAATAAAGTAAATGCTGGGTATGGTAGCAAGGCTTTAATTCCAGCACTGATTAGGCAGAAGCTGGCAAATTATCTATGCATTAGATGCCAGCTTGGTCTACATACTGAGACTATGCCTAAAAATATTTAATAAAGTGAAAGTAAAGTAGGACTAGCAAATAACTACCTCAAAAAATATCAAACACATTTAAATGGATGGATTAATTGGAATATTCTGCAATGAAGCAATACACAATCTCTACTTGAAAACAGAAGAACCTAAATACAAAAATAAAAGCTTAGGAAATAAAAGACAACTTGATAAAAATAAAATCAGTTCAAGATAACTGTACATTTCTTTTGTCAATGGGCACAAATAACTTGGTCCGATGGTATACACCTGTAATCTCAGCACTGAGGTATTAACAATACAAAGACTACATGTTCAAAGTCATTGTAGGATACACTTATAGTGAGTTCAAAGTTAACCTGGGATATCCATGACCCTGCTAAAAACAAAGCAAAAATAAAGAATCAATGACTGAAGAAAAGTGATCAACCATTAGTAAATACCCAGAATATATTGCTTGACCATGCATTGTATAGTAGTTTGAGCAATTCCAACTTTAAAATTAATTTTTGAGATTGTTTGGGGGAATTGAATATAGACATTGTTTAAGAAGACTAGACATCAGTGCAATTTTCTCATGTACAATAATCCTATGCAGATATATGGGAAAGGATATTTCTTTCTTTAAAAAGGTACTTGAGCATTTACTAGTAAAATATCCTGAACTCTACATTTCAGAAAAGCAAACATGACTGAGTGTGCACAGTCCCTGTGTCATGGCAGAGTATGAATGGTATTCATTATACTAATTTCTCTACTTTTTTATACATTTGAAAACTTTAAGACAAGCAACAAAACCCAAATGAATGACATCAGAATTGCAAAATGTAAACAGTGAATGTAGTTGTGGGATATAGAATGGAGAATGCAACATTTCCAAATGCCACTGATGGTAGCCAACATGGAATAAGACATAAAGCTTTGCAAAATTCAGAAACACAAAAATTAAGGTTTTCAAAGGCTGCATATTCTGAGTACACCCTGCACAGGTAACAATAAATAATAAAGGAGGAAGGAAAAAAGCTCAAATATTTTACTTCAAAATTTTAATATTTTTACAACCTTGGATCAAAGAGAATATATATAGAAAATATATGGACTTTTGAGGAAGCAAAGAAAAGAGAACACTATGTATTAAAGTGTAAGAAACAAAGTTAATCCTGCTTAGACATATCCTCAAATACCTTCACTGAAAGAGGATGAACATGACTTCATTTTTACCATTTGTCTCAAGAATTTAGGAGAATCAATAAGAGATAAGAAGGAGGAGATTGATAAAGACTGAAATTAATGGTAGAAAAGAAATCAAGCTGGGCATGCTGTTAATCCCAGCACCCAGGAGGTAGAAGCAGGCTAGAGGCTTGTAAATTCAAGGCCCTCCTGATCTGCAGAGAGAGTTCCAGGACAGCCAGGGCTCTATACTGAGACCTTGTCTCATAACAAAATAAAAATAAAAAGGTGGAAAAAATAAGTGCAAGAGCTAGTTCTTCAAAGTAGCTAATAAAATAAGAATAGGAAACCCTCATGAGTCCAACTACAGAGAATATAAAGAAAGTAAAATTAGACAGGATTGGAGTGAGAAAACAGACATGGTCAGCTTAAGTGCAGAGACAGGGGAAATAAAAATAATTATGAAAGAAGAATCAGTAAGTATATGATAAGGCATTGGAAATCTCAAGGAAAGAGACAATTTCCCAGTGGAAGTATGTTGCCAAAATCAATATAAGAATAAAGAAGGAAATTTAATATACCAACTACCATAGACAATATCAGTCATCAGAGCTCAGGGAAAGGGACCAAGCTCAGGCAAGTTCACACTTCAGTCTTGTCTAACTTCTGAAGACCTACTCACTCCCATGGAACTTAAACTATTTTAACTCCTGTAATTCCCTTATTCATTCCATATGTCTAGAACAATTTTCATAAAATAAGGCAAAAATGTGAATTACAGATCAAGGTACTTATGAATATAGGTAAAGAATCCAACATAAAACACTATCATAAGGAACCTAATGATATCTTAAAAGAATCTATTGCCCTGTGTAAATTCTAGGAATTCTGTGTGCAGTTGATGATTTTTGACTTTTGAGACTCTCTGGACTTTTTAGTTTTGAAACAGAGTCTCGCTGTGAAGTTCTGTGGCCTGGAATTCATCATGAAGCCCAGGATGGCCTCTGCCTCTGCCTCTGCCTCTGCCTCTGCCTCTGCCTCTGCCTCTGCCTCTGCCTCTGCTTCCTGAGTGCTGAGATTAAACATGGGTGTGCCATGGCATACAGTGTTTCCCACTGAGATATTTTGGAGACACTGTATCACATGTCTTTTTCTGGCTTCTATTGGCACAGCAAACATAGGACCTGTTGGACAATGGTCACTGAATCATTGAATATCTGAAATAAGCAGAGCTAGACAAAGCTAAGACATCCTCTGATGCCTTGAAGTCACAAGAGGCCAAGGTTTTGTGTAGTAATTTTTCCTTGGTTTATTTCCAAAGAAGAGAATATAAGATAATGTTGTTTTAGCATCTCTCAGGTTCAAACGTTCCATAATAACAGTGTTTTTCTAATTTGAAATTCGCAAGGGGGGAGGCTTTGAAAATCTCCTTTTTTTAGTTGCACATATTGCTGTCTTCTACTTTGGATTGCTAAATTCTCCCAGGAACAGAAATGTGACACAGTCCACAATGGAGTATCCCAGGGGTTCACTAGGCTGGCAAGGGTAAATCAAGATTTGTGCCTGGCAAGGCAAGATGCAAAGTTCACCACTCATATGCTCACAAGAAAGTCACATATGCCTCTGGGAACCTCTCCTTTGACAGTTCTTGGGCATTTAAACAAAGCCAGGAAAGATGGGCTGAACATTAGATCAGAGATCAGGAGGCCTGCATTCTATTTTGCAGCTTAGTGGGGGATGGAGAAGGGAATCTGACTATGTCTTGACTTATACTAATCTATCGCCTATAGCAGCGGTTCTCAACCTATGGGCTGAGACCCCTTTGGGTGTTCTAAAGAACTTTTCACAAGGGCCCGTTAAGATCATAGGAAAATAGAAATATTTATATAACAATCCATAACAGTCTCAAATTTACAATTATGAAGTAGCAAAAAAATAATTTTATGGTTGGGGGGTCACCACAACGTGAGAAATTGTATTATAGGGTCTTAGCATTTGGAAGGTTGAGAACTTTTGTAGGGGCTCTCTACATTGTGAGTAGGTGCTATCTCTGTCCTTGGTGCTGAATGGGAACCCCCGCGAAGCGCTGTCCATGGTGCGGAGAGGACTCCTTAGAGCGCTGTCCGAGGTTCGGAAATTTCTATGATTTCACTCATTTTAGGGAGGCGCTGTCCTGTGTGACTACCAGAAGCATGGTGTGATTAATCAGCAGGTTTGAAATGGCAAACTAAATTACAAAGGTGAAGGAAGAAAGGAAGCCTTCTTTATGGTTTTCTCAGTCAATGTCAAAGGACATCCTTTCCCCCAAAGCCATGTTTGTACCAATGCTTGTCACCTGATTTGAGTACTGATTATTTTTTGGAAAAAGACAGAAATAAAGTTTCCACCATGCAAGTGAAGAAATAGAGCACAACTTAACTCCCAAAACTACGGTTTTCTTCTCACAAGCCCTATTCTTTTTTCCCTCAGTGTGCTAAATTTCATGTTCATTATTCATTTATCTTTTCTTTCTTGTTTCTTTTTTAAAAAATGTTTTCTACTTGTGTACATATCTCTTGTAAATGTATCAATTTACTTTTGGAATCCCAAGTACCTGAAATGAAACCTATTGTACCTTTCTGTCCTTGTCTTAGTTAGAGTTTCATTATTGTAAAGAGATACCATGACCATGGCAACTCATATAAAGGAGAGCATTTAATTGTGGGTGGCTTACAGTTTCAGAGGTTTACTCCATTATCATCATGAAAGGAAGTATGGTAGTGTTCAGGCAGACATGGTGCCAGAGGAGCCAGTAAGTTCTACATCTTCATTTGTAGACATCAGAAGGAGACTATATTCCACACTGGGCAGAATTTGAGCATAGGGGACCTCAAAGCCTATTCCCACAGTGACACACTTCCTTCAACAAGGTCACAGTTTCTCCAACAATGCCACACCTCCTAATAGTGCCACTCCCTATGGGTCAAGCATTCAGACATGTCAGTCTAGGGTGTCTATACCTATTCAAATCACCACAATCCTCTTTTATGAGCCTTCAGCATTATGTCATGGAGCCAGTTGTTACATACCAACTACTGTATAATATTTTATCGTATGGGCATGCCATAATAGAACCACTCACTCTCAGTTCAATATAGGATTATATCTTTTTGTTAAGAAGCATCCTGTTATAAACATTCTGGAGCATATTTCATATTTTCAGAAAAGCTTGCATCTTTGTTTCTGCTCCTGTTCTATAAAAACAAAAACAAAAACCTTGACAAAAGCAACTTGAAAGATATAATTTTTATTCAGTATCACAGTTCAAGGGTTGGGGAGGCGTGATGGGAAGGCATGGCAGTGGGAACATGATTGGGGCTGTTTAATCCATTATCAGGAAGCAGAGAGCAGTGAGAAGATGTAGGCTAGTGCTCAGATCATTTTCTCTGTTTTATACCACTCAGGATCCCCTGACCAGATAATGGTCCTACCTACAATTAAGATGTGTCTTCCCATAACAACTAATGTAATAAAGATAATCCTCACAGGCATGCTCAGAGGCCACTTTCCCAGGTTATTCTAGATTCTGTCAAGTTTACACTAACAAAACTGAATTTCATTGAGGTAGAGTATGTGTTAATGCCCCTTTCAGCTTTACTGACAGTGGTAGACTTCTCTGATGCATCCCTTTCTTTCCTTCCCCCTTCAAGAGACACCCTCTGTGATCCAAGTAGGCCCTATCTGTAACTGTTTTCATGCATTGTAAATATAGTGACTGGCACCATTGCTAGGTTGGATAATCTTACAATAATGCATTGTGCCTTCCATTTATTTCAAGAGTGTCTCCCAAGAACCATGTGCTGGAATTATGTTCCCAGTATGACAGTGCTGAAGGTATGGAGCCTTTAAGAGTTAGGGTCTTCTGAAGGTGGTCAAGTCATAGCAGCATTTCTCATAGGAATTAATATTGACATGGCAAAGCTGGATAATTCTCATCAGAGGACTATTATGAAAACCATCAACCTGGCTTTTCCCTGGTCTCTGGCTTCTGATCTTATTGTGCCCTCTCCCTCTCATATGATGGCATCTGTTATGTTGTGATGCCTTCATTACCACTCATCAGATATAGGTACTATGCTTCTTGACTTGCTGAATTATGAGGTAAATAAATTTGTCTTTATAACATTGGATACTTTGCTACAACAACAGAAAGCAATATGTGTCATCCTCCTCATACCACTCCAAAATGATTATGTATAATATAGAAAATAAGTAGTGAGCAACAGCAAGAAGGTGTAGAGAGATGGTAAAACATCATCCCATTGTGCACTTAGAGCATCCAGTAAAGATGCCCAATTGAGAGAGCAAAAGAAGAGTAAAACCATCAAACATAGGGTTTACAAACATCCAGAGGACACCAACTGGGTAGGACCTGTTGAGCAGCCCCAAAGTTCCCTACCCAGAGAGTCTCAGGCAGAGCAGGTGAGGCTTCCAACTAAAAAGAAAAGAAAAGAAAAGGAAAGGAAAGGAAAGAAAAGAAAAGAAATAATAACAGGTAGAGATGACATCAAATCAGGCACTCATAACACCAAGCAGAAACTGACTAGGGAAGTTAAGGCAGTCAGCTGAATTTCTGATTGAGTTTTCTCTCCACGAAACAACTTCCATGGCTGAATTCTGTTCTCTCTTTCCTCTGCAGGCATTTTTATATTGTGGGACAAACATTAGTAATATCTGTTGGACATGGTTGACCCTCCAGTTGTGCCCACAGACACAGTGTTTTGAATTTTGGGCTGTTTTGCCATTCTTTTTCTTGCCTGTCTTGAAGTTAGGGCTCAGTCAATCTTCAGACAAGGGGCATTGGAATACACTATAAGATAAACACTCTGTGCTTGGGTTTTAAATGGAGGGAGGGAAGAGTGTGCTTCCAGATCTAGATTCTCAGTGAGCTCAAACAACATTACAATCTACCAATATAATGGTCATTATAATTATGAAAAGGAGGAACCATCTTTCCCCCTACCAGTACAGGCAGGCAGCATTCTCAGTAACCAAGTACACATATGTACACAGGTCCACTTCCAGACTTGTAATACTACATTAATTGATTTAGTATTGTGATACCTTGAATGTAGTAGGGTGCAAATATGTGTTCACATGTGTACATGTATGTGGATACCATAGGTCCATGTCCATTGTCTTGCCCAATCACTCTCTATATTTTGAGACAGCATCTCTCACTGAATCTGGAGCTCAGTGACTTGTCTAGCCTGAATAGGCAGAAAAGATCCTCATCTTACCACTTCTCCAGCAATCAGATTGCAAATGTCTATTTCCATGCCTGGATTTTTAAAGTGGGTTTCAGGGACCAAACCTGGGCCCTTATGCTTGTATGAAAAACACTTCACAAATGGGACCATCTTCTGAAACATATTCCAATGTATTTTTAAAGAACTATCTTCAACAGTATGTTGGCTACCAGTGAACCTCTCTGAATTTCTGTAGAAATTTTAGAATCAGCTTGTCAAGTTCCACCTTAAAATTATTAAGGTTTCTATTGGCACAGAATTCAATCTATAGATCAGCTTAGCAAGAATTTGCATCTTTATGAGAAAGAGTCTCTCAGCCCATTTACTTAGCCGTGCTTTAATGTACTTCAATAAATTTTTATAGCTTTCTCCTTAAAGCCTTACATATAAAAGAAAAGATTTATTCTGTGGTTCTGAATCAGTTTCCTGTTGGTGCTGCAACCAGCAACCACAAACTTGGCTTAATATAACATAAATTCATTATCTTACTGTTCTGGAATCCAAAGATCACTGAGCAAGCATTGAGGTGCTGGCAGGAGTGTATTCACTGCAGAGAACTCTATAGCAAGGAAGGATCTATTTTCTGGGCTAGCTCAGCTTCTGGGGTTTGAGGATCTTCTTGGCACATGGCCAATTCCTCCATCTTCAAGGCCAAGGCTATGGGTTAAATTGTCTTCATGCTGCCTCCTCTGGTTCTCTTTGGCCTCCTTTTCCCCTTTAAGGACCCTTCCAATTCCCTTGCTCCTGTCTGGATAATTTATCTCAAGGTCCAGTGATTGTCAACTATAATTTTATGTATACTTATAAATTCTCCTTTCCCGTGTAATCTAATATATTCATGGGTTCTGGGAAATAGAGCTTAGCTGTCTTTGGGAAGGCATTATTCTGTCAACCATGGACTCATTTTTTCTTTAATGTGGATCTATAATGGGTCAATTTTATCGTTTTATTTTTGAGAAGTTTGTGTTGAGATATGAAAATGGTGTAGGTTTTTTTGTAAATTGACCTTGTATTCTAACAAATATAAATGTACCTCTGGAGTTTTATGTTGTTAATAATATTAATACACAAATTAAGCAACAGTTTCATTGCCTCCTTTGGACTGCAGACTTTTCATTATTTTCCTTCCCTTCATAGAGAAGACTGTGTATACAGCAAGAAACAGAAGCAGAGATGCATCATTCCTGATCTTGAAAACAGTGCTTAGTGGGTGCTGGAGAAAAGGCTCAATGATTAAGGCCACAAACTGCTTGTGCAGACATCCTGAGTTTGCTTCCTATCACTCATGTCAAGCAGCTCACAATCGCCTGCAACTCCAACTTCAAGAGATCTGATTCTCTCTTCTGGACTCTGGGCATCTGCACCTACATGGCACACACACACACACAATAAAAACAAGTGTAAGTTTTAAAGAAGAGAGAATTCTGGTGACATTTCAGCTGGGACAATCCAGTTTGTACTATGCATTCTTGTTTGTTTGTTTGTTTGTTTGTTTACGTCTATGGTGTTAGGGACTGAACATGGCAGACCTTGTGCATGCTAGGCAAGCACTTTAGCACTGAGATATTCCCCAGCCTTCTTTTTAACTTTTCATTTTGAGACAGGGTCTCACTAAGTTTTTCAAGCTAGACTTGAACACCACTCTGTAACCTGGGCAGACCTTGAACTTGCGACCCTCCCACTTCAGCCTCCCAAGTAGCTGAGCTCACAGGCCTGTACCTCCAGACCTGGTCTTTGCATATATATATATATATATATATATATATATATATATATATATATATATATATATGTGTGTGTGTGTGTGTGTGTGTGTGTGTGTGTATGTATATATGTATGTATATATATACTCTTGGACCAGTTAGGAGGATATATTTCAGCCCAACTTTTGAGGAGCTCTTTTGAGTCTTGGGGCTGAAGTAGTTATGAGAGGATGTGAACTAGAACCAAAGGCTTTTCCCACATCCATAACATGTCATTATATGACATGACTTCTCTACTTTGTTAACATGATAAATTCATTAGATTCTTTTTTTTTAACCATTCAGCCCAACCTTGTATACTCTGAATAAAGACACTTGGTCATGGTAACTCTATTTATCATCAGCAAGCCTGTTTGCTAACATCAAGCTCTGAAGTTTTGATATAGAGCTATCCCAAACCATCCTTTCACATGCTATCTTTGTTGGGTTTGGGTATTAACATATCTTCTTTATCTACACCGAGAAACACTTAGTATACTCATTATCATTGTTGGCTCGTTGAATGCTTATTAGAATTCACTGTTAAAGGGGATTGAGCAGAGTGAGGAGGATAGAAGACTAGAGAGATGAGTAAAGTGTGCAAGTGTGAGGACCTGTGTCTGCATCCCAAGAGCACATGTAAAGCCAGACACTTCAGGGTGCTCCTGTAACCCCAGTGTTCTTAAGACCAGATGGGAAGTGATAAAAGACGAATCCCAAGAAGCTCAGAGACCAAGGAGCCTGACATATGCAGTGGCAAACAGCAAGGGGCCCTATTTCAAATAAGGTGGGAGGTGAGAATTGGCACCTGAGGTTGTTCTCTGACCTCCACAGATACCAAGACACACACACCATACACACAATGCACACACATACACACACCAAGCACATGTACATCATGTACACACCACACATACACCATATCATCACACACACCATACCCACATATACATACACCATACACACGTACATCATACACACACCACACACATAGACACACACACGATGCACATGCACAACATGCACACACACACCTACACCCATATACACACACCATACACACACACACACACCACACACACACCATGCATATAGACACACATACACACACGATGCACATGCACATCATGCACACACACCCATACATACACCATACCTATACACACACATCATACCCACATATATACACACCATACACACACCCCATATGCATACATCATATACACCACACACACACATGCACACATGTGCATACACCATCTAGAGGCTCCAGTTTCTTTTTGAAGATATTCTCCATCTTGACTTGGCTTCTGTAATCGCTTTACAAATTTACTCTTTCCATTTGCTGCCATAATTTTTATTCTTACATACTCTAGAAACTTACATTTCTATGCAAGTTTCCAAATGGTCTAGAATCAGGTTCTTCATCATTTCCTCCCATGTTTATAATTTCATTCAATGGCTGTCTGCAGGGTCAGATGTCCCCTCTTTATCTGTGATATGTTTATTTGTGCCTTTTCTTTTTTATTAATCTAGTCAGAGGTGTCTTTGTTTTATCAGCTTTCTCCAAGAAACCACCTTTGGCTTTCTAGTGTTACAGGTTTCCTCCCTATATTATTAATTTGTGGTCTTATCTTTAATTATATCCTTCTATTTTCTTTAATCTTTCCTACCAGTGTTCTCTGCTCTTGCAGATGGTGATCAGCTTATTAACTTTCATGTTTTCCTCCTTTGATTAGACAGAGTTAAGCCTATAGAATGTCCCCATCAGAGCAGAATTATCTATATCATTTTCAACATTTCTTATTTTCTACATTTGTTCTTTTGACTGTAAGTTATCTAAAATGTATCTTAATATTCAAATATGAGATAAACTTGCAATTACCTTTTGATGATTAGCTTTTAATTTAAACATTGTTTTGAGAGGCTGTCCCGGCTAGTATGGGTTTTTTTTTCCTCAATGTGATATGAGTTAGAGACATCTACAGATAGGAATCAGCTTCGCTGTGGGCGGTGCCACACCAGGGCAGTTGGTCCTGGGTGGTATAAGAAGGTAGAGTGTGTAAGTCTTTGCTTCCAATCCTGCCCTGACTTCTCCTCATGATCAACAACTGTAAGTTGAAATAAACCCTTTCCTCCCAAGTTGCTTTGGTCATGATCTTAATCACAACACTGGAGAGAAAACCAAGATATAGCATGATACCTACAGGGTAACTTTCCCTCCGCTGCAAAGTGGGCCACAAACCAAGTCATATGTGTACTGGGTACAAATGGCCCCACAAGTGCAGAGTGAGGTTCTAAATGTTCACTAAGGCAAACATATTTATTGAAATTTTAAAATCATGTTTATGTGATTTTACACACACACACACGATTTAAGACTGGGTGTTACTATGTAGTATAAGTTGGGCTTCAACTCACTTGCTAACCCCAGGTTGGCTTCTGATTTACAGGAGTGTCCTCTGAGCCAAACAACCACCATAGCTTTCAGCTGTGTCCACTTGCAAAGGATCATACCAGCTGGCTTTTTAAGTATGTACATCCCTCCCAGCGAGGTGGGGAGGATCATTGGACCTTCGCCTGAGTCTCTAACTACACATGACCTCAGAGAGAGACTAGAGAATATAGGCCAAAGACGACTAGGCTTCTGCTATGCTGCTATGAAGAAGCCCTCATCCCTGCTGAGTAAAGACTTTCTGATGTGGCCTCTTGGGAAGGAGAATTCATAACCCTGTAGGTAATCCATCTATGCTTTGT
>NW_022196893.1:3334918-3361580 GCF_008632895.1 Mastomys coucha
AAAAAAAAAAAAAAAAAAAAAAAAAGCACATTAAACACTGGATCTCCAGAGAGTTTGAACTTTGGTGGAATTGTGCTTCGCATTGTTGTTGGAACCTGAGGAGGAGGGAATAGGTCTTCACCTAGGAAGGAATTTTAGTAATATCCTCAAATTTGTAGTCCTCCTGTCTCAATCTTCCAAGTATTGGAATTATCATCATGTGGCAGCCTATCTGACCAGGGCTTCTATATTCTTCGCTGTGTTTGGGTTTTCATTTAATCGCAGACCAGGATGTGTTTAAACGATTCCACTGCAGTTGTGGGCTTGCTCATCCTTGGAGTCCAGACCTTTAGTTTTAGTTCTCACAATGGCCATTATGTGTGATTGTGTTCATGTGGATGCCTGTGCATGTAGATGCCAGAGGGCAATGCCACGTGTGGTCTTCAACTATCTCCCCCTTATTTTTGAGACAGAGTCTTAATCCTTTAGTGCACCTAGAACTCACCGATTTGGCTAGACTGGTTGTCCTCTGTCTCACTAGTCCTTAGACCAAAGGTATGCACAGCTGAGCCTAGATCTTCTGGGGGTCGCTAGATATTACATTCAGGTCCTCTTTATTGTGCATCCAGAATTCTCTTGACTGAACCATTTCCCAAATTTTTAAAGCTATTTTATCTCTTCAAAAGTTATTATTATATTTATTACTTTTTTGTGTAGGTACATGTGTGTGTGTTTGTATGTTCACGTAACACAGCACTCATGTGGAGATCAGAGAACAACTTACAGGAATTGGTTCTTTCTCTACACAATATGGGTCTCAGGGATCTGATTCAGATCATATTTAACCTGGTAAACAATCTTTTGAGCCATTTAAATAAAAACAAAATAATATTTTAGCATCATTGGGGGTTTTTTTTGCAGATTTGGAGTGATTATAGTGTTTTGTGAATTATCCATTTCATCATCATGATGTTATTGTCTATTTTAAGATATAATTTATTCATTTTGTCTTGCTTTTTTTTTTTTTTTTTTTTTTTTTTTTTTTTTTTTTTTTTTTTTTTTTTTTTTTTTTTTCGAGACAGGGTTTCTCTGTATAGCCCTGGCTGTCCTGGAACTCACTCTGTAGACCAGGCTGGCCTCGAACTTAGAAATTCACCTGCCTCTGCCTCCCAAGTGCTGGGATTAAAAGCGTGTGACTAAAATTTTATACTATATATTTTGATCATGGTTCCCCTCCCCAATTCCCCTTCACCCTTCCCACCTCCCTACTCACCCAACTTTGTTTATTTTTTTCTCTTCTCTCTTTTTTTATTAGATATTTTCTTTATTTACAGTTCAAATGATATCTCCTTTCATGGTTTCCCCTCCAAAAAAGAAAAAAAAAAACCTGTTCCCTCTTCTCCTCCCACTGCTCACCAACCCACCCTCTCCCACTTCCTGGCCCTGGCATTCCCCTACACTGGGGCATAGAACCTTCACAGGACCAAAGGCCTCTCTTCCCATTGATGACCAACTAGACCATTCTCTGCTACATGTGCAGCTGGAGCCATGAGTCCCTACCATATGTACTCTTAGGTTGGAAGTTTAGTCCCTGGGAGCTCTGAGGGTACTGGTTAGTTCATTATTGTTGCTCGTCCTAAGGGGCTGTAAACCCTTCAGCTCCTTGGGTCCTTTCTCTACCTCTTTCATTGGGGACCCTGTGCTCAGTCCAATGGATGGCTGTGAGCCTCTACATATGTATTTGTCAGGCACTGTCAGAGCCTCTCAGGAGACAGCTATATCAGGCTCTTGTCAGCCAGCACTTGCTGGCATCCACAATAGTGTCTGGGTTTGGTGATTGAATATGGGAAGGATTCCCAGGTGGAGCAGTCTCTGGGTTGTGCTTCCCTCAGTCTCTGCTCCATAGTTTTTCTCTACAACTCCTTCCATGGGTATTTTGTTCCCCCTTCCAAGAAGGAACAAAATATCCACACTTTTGTCTTCCTTCTTTTTGAGTTTCTTGTGATTTGTGCATTATATTTTGGGTATTCTGAGCTTCTGGGCTAATATCCACTTATCAGTAAGTGTATACCATGTGTGTTCTTTTGTGATTGGGTTACCTCACAGAATGATATTTCAAGTTCCATCCATTTGCCTAATAATTTCATGAATTCAGAATGATTTTTTTCAAGTTCTATCCATTTGCCTAATAATTTCATGAATTCAGAATGATTTTTTTCAAGCTCCATCCATTTGCCTAAGAATTTCATGAATTCATTGTTTTTAATAGCTGAGTAGTACTCCATTGTGTAGATGTACCACATTTTCTGTATGCATTCCTTTATTGAGGGAAATCTGGCTTATTCCCAGTTTCTGGCTATTATAAATAAGGCTTCTATGAACATAGTGGAGCATGTACCCTTATTACATGTTGGAGCATCTTCTGGGTATATGACGAGAAGTGGTATAGCTGGGTCCTCTGGTAGTACTATGTCCAATTTCCTGAGGAACCGCCAAACTGATTTCCAGAGTGGTCATACCAGCTTGCAATCCCACCAGCAATGAAAGAGTGTTCCACTTTCTCCACAACCTTACCAGTATCTGCTGTAACCTGAGTTTTTGATCTTAGCCATTCTGACTTGTGTGAAGTGGAATCTCAGGGTTGTTTTTGATTTGCATTTTCCTGATGACTAAGGATGTTGAGCATTTCTTTAGGTACTTCTCAGCCATTTGGTATTCCTTAGCTGAGAATTCTTTGTTTAGCTCTGTACCCCATTTTTAATAGGGTTATTTGGTTCTCTGGAGTCTAACTTCTTGAGTTCTTTGTATATATTGGATATTAGCCCTCTATCAGACATAGGATTGGTCAAGATCTTTTCCCAATCTGTTGGTTGCAATTTTGTCCTATTAACAGTGTCCTTTGCCTTACAGAAGCTTTGTAATTTTATGAGTTAGCATTTGTCGATTCTTGACCTTAGAGCATAAGCTATTGGTGTTCTGTTCAGGAAATTTTCCTCTATGCCTATGTGCTCAAGGCTCTTCCCCACTTTCTTTTCTATTAGTTTCAGTGTATCTGGTTTTATGTAGAGGTTCTTGATTCACTTGGACTTGACCTTTGTACAAGAAGATAAGAATGGATTGATTTGCATTCTTCTACATGGTAAATACCAGTTGAGCCAGCACCATTTGTTGAAAATGTTGTCTTTTTTTTCCCCACTGGATGTTTTACCTCCTTTGCCAAAGATCAAGTGACCATAGGTGTGTGGGTTCATTTCTGGGTCTTCAATTCTATTCTATTGATCCACCTGCCTGTCACTGTACCAATACCATGCAGTTTTTATCACAATTGCTCTGTAGTACAGCTTAAGGCCAGGGATGGTGATTCCACCAGAGGTTCCTTTATTGTTGTTTCTCTTCTCTCTTTAAAACAACAACAACAACAAAACAACCATTAAAACAAGAAATGCTAAAACAAAACAGAGTGAAGAAAAAAGCCCACACCAAGAACAAAACAAAACATTTTTTGGTACTCAACGACTCCTGGGCATGGGGCCTCCCCGTGGAATGATTGATAAACCCAATAGCAATCCACTGGGGAGAATTGATTTTTCCCTTTGACAGTAGATATCATGGTAAATAGCTTCTTTTTTAGGGGTGAGACCCCACCTCCATGTCCCTTTTTATAATTTTTTTGTTCTTGTCCACATGGATCCCTGAGCCTTGAGGGGAGAGGTTTGATGAAGACATCCCATTTATAGCTCAGTGCTCCAAAGTCTCTCAGTTTCTTCATGTTGTCCACCTGTGGGTCTCTGTGCTAATTCCCATCTACTGCAAGAATATTTGCTGATGTGGGCTAAGTGAGAATGGATATAGAAATATGCCACCAGGACTCATGTTATTGCTATGTTCTTTTAGTAGGTTTTCCCCTAGGCCCATGAGTTATCTAGGCTCAGGTTCTTTGCCACTTGAGCTGTATCAGGTATGAGTTTCAGCTCATTGATGGGGCCTTAAATTTAATCAAAAAGTGGTTATTAATATAGTGGTTTGAGTAGATTTTTCTCCCATGTGTTTGAATGCTTGCCCCACAGGGAGTGACACTCTTAGAAGGCATGGCCTTGTTGGAGGAAGTGTGTCATTGTAGAGGTGGTCTTTGAGGTCCTATGCTTAACTCAGAAAGAAAGAGAGACATTTTTCCTGGATGCCTTCAGACCTAGATGTAGAACTCTCAACTCCTTCTCCAGCACCATGTCTGCCTGAGTGCCATGGTTCCTGCCCTGATAATGATGGGCTGAACCTCTGAAACTGTAAGCCAGATGCAATTAAATGTTGCCCCATATAACAGTTGCTTTTTTCATGGTGTCTCTTCATAGCAATAAAACCCTAAGACAGCTGATCTCATATTTGTGTTATTTCTGCATGAGCATATCTTAGGGATAAATCACTGGTAAGGGCCTGGAATAAAGAGGATCTAATAAAGAAGGAGAAATAGAACATAGTGCTATAAAAAATAAAAGAGAAACAAGATTAAGATTAAGTGGGGAGAGGTGAGAGTTTATAGTAATTGAGGAAACATGGGGTGGGGCAATTAACACTAAAGGCCTTTTGGAAGGCCATATGGAAGCCCACTGTAAGAAGCTCCCTGAAATATATACACATATCAAAGGAAATTAGATGGAGTGGCTTATTACAGGAGAGACAATACCAAACTAGACAGTTAATGCCATCAAGTAAGCCCTCCAGTGCCAGAAATGGGTTATATCTTGAACTATTGGACAAAGAAGTTCCATGGATAACCCTGAACATCACAGGCTGTTGCCAAGGCTATTGGTAACTCTCTGTAACATGATGGCAAGGCCCTATTGCTGAGGACGTAGCTTATTTATATCATTGAACATGGAGAAATAGAGCTGATACTCAACTAGAAGCTTCCTCCCTCCTGTAAGGGACTCAGCACACTCCTAGACGAGGAAAGTAAGCATCAGTGTCCTGAAATCCTTTTGTTAGATTTCCAGCATGTCTTATCATACTCTTAACTTTTGATGTTTGTTGGAAACATCATACCCCAGATCTTACAGGATTCACCTAGGTTTTCATCTGGAATAATACATTTTTATTTCTTGTAAGTACTGATGTTCTTAATACACTTCTACGATTTATTTTATAGCCACTTTCTACAATTGCTTGGCTATGTGACTCATACTTTTGTCAACTGGAATACAGGGATTAAAAAATAATCTATATTAAAAACCCTCCCATAGTTAAAAAAAGGCATATAATATTATGTATTATATATATGCTAATAATCATAATATATATATATATATATATATATATGTGAATCCTGTGGGTTATATGTATCATTTAGAACATATAATTATATTAATCATTTAGAACATGTTGGACATATCATGGTACATTAATGTAAACATTAGGATTTTTTAGGCCATTGTGATATTCTACCTTTTCTTTCTCTCTTTCTTTCTTTCTCTCTCTCTCTCTCTTTCCCTCCCTCTCTCTCTCTCTCTTTTTCTCCTAGTTTTTTCCATTAATTTATTTATTCACTTTACATCCCAGTCCCAGGCCTCTCCTTCCTCTCTTCCCAGTCCCACCCTCACAAATCCTCCCCTCCTTACCCTCAGCCCTTCCCCTCATAGAAGGGAAGGCCCTCTTGGGTTCCTACCTGTCCCGGGACATCAAGTTGTGGCAGGACTAAGTGCATTCTCTCTCACTGAGGCCTGACTAGTCAGTTCAGCTAAGGGAAGGCACCAACAGAGTCAGAAACAGTCCCCACCTAAATTATTAGGGGACTCACATCTTTATTAGTTCATTTTTCATCATTTGATTGGGATTAGAAACTAGAATTTTGTACATGCTAGTGAACTCTCCTACTAGGCCCCTAAGCCCTTCTTCTGAAATAATACATTTTTATTAATGCTTTGAGAATTCCATACAATGTGTTTTGATAATATTCCTTTCTCCTCCCCTCAATTTACTTGTCTTGAGATTATCATATAATTACAAGATTTCACCTTTTCCTCTGAATCCTACCATAAAATTGTCTTTCAAATTCATGGCCTTGTGGGTCTAGAGAAAAACCAGATCCTATTGTTCTGCTAAAGAAATGGCAATGACTCTTAATGACACTCACCTATACTTCTAGACTCATTTCTTGCTCAGCCATCATCAGAGAAGCATCGTCTTGCAGTAGATGAGAACAAACACAGAGACCCACAACAGGACAATGTACAGAGAGAGAGAGCAACCTGAGAACCTAAATGGTATGTCTTCATCAAAGCCCTCCTCCTTGGAGCTCAGGGGAATGAAAGATTCTAAGAGCCAGAAGTGACTGGCAATTCTAAGCAACAGTGTCTTCCAGAAATATCAGGACTGATACACAAATGAACCCACAGAGACCATGGCAGTATGCACAGGGCCTGCATGTTCAAGCCAGACAGGTTCCCAGCAGGAAGAGGGGGAAGAAGACGCAATCTCTCATCCTTAACCGAGAAGCTATCTGTAATTGACACCTGCTTACAAAAGAAAAAAAAATTTCTTTTTCCAATGGAGTCTCACTGGGTATATAAACATCACTTGAAGATAGAGCCCATGACCAATAGTAGATGGACAATATAAAAGCACTCAATGGTGTTTTTATAGATTTGCCTCATAATGCTTTGTTTTGGACATATTTTTGTTTTGTCTCATCGGTCTTTTCCTGTGAACCTTGGAACTGGGCTCTACACCTCTCCATTTTGATTGCTTGTGGTTTTCTGTCATAGTCTCTACCTATGACAAGGGAACAAGAAGTTCCCTTGATGAGGGGTGAAGACCATATTTTCCTGTGGATACAAAGATAAATGTTTAGAATGTGGTTAGGGATTATGCTGGTCTAGTAAAGTAGTAGTTGTAGATTCTTCCCCAAGAGCCACAACTTCATTAGCACTGAGTAGTTAACTAGGTTTCTGGTACCAAGGAAAAGTACCTCTCCTGGCTTCCTCCTCGTATGGTTAGATTGTTTCTCTTGCTTTCCAGAAGATCTTTTGTTTTTTTGTTTTTTGTTTTTTGTTTTTTGTTTTTTTTTTTTTTTTTTTTTTTTTTTTTTTTTTTTTTTTTTTTTTTTTTTTTTTTTTTTTTATGAAGTCACATTTGTCAGCTGTTGACTTTCTTTTTTGGGTAAATGGGGTCCTATTCAGAAAGACCTTTCCTGCACCTACATCAGATAGGGTACTGCCTATGTTTTCATCTAGCTGTTTCAGTGTTTTTAGATTTTACATTTAGGTCTTTGATCCATTTGAAGTTAGTTTCTGTGCAAAGTGATAATAAATATTGGTCTACTTTCGTTCTTCTGTATGTGGATATCTTTATGTTCAACATTATTTGTTGAAGATACTTTCTTTTCTTCAGTGAATTTTTGGCATCTTTGTCACATATTAAGTGGCTGAAGTTACATGTACTCGTGTTTTGGTCTTCTCTTTTGTTCTACATGTCTATTTTGTGACTGCATCATACTGATTTTATTACTATGCTCTGTGATATCTTAATATCTGACAGTAATCCATCTGGCATTGTTTTTAATTTTAGGATAGTTTTTTTTCTATTTCTGGGAAGAAGGAGATATTGAGATTATATTGAATATGTAGATAGCTTTGGGGTAAATGGTCATTTTTCACAATTTTCATTCTACCCATCCATGAGCATGGGATATATTTTTAATTTCTAGTGTCTTTCTCACTCCCTACAGAGGTTTAAAGTTTCTATTGTAGAGTCTTTCACTTTGTATTAGTTAGTTCTATTCCTAGATATTTCATTTTCTTTGGGCTATTATAAATGTAAGTATGTTCATGATCTCATTCTCTGTGGTTTTTTTTTTTTTTTTTTTTTTTTTTTTTTTTTTTTTTTTTTTTTTTTTTTTGTTGTTGGCATTGATTTGGCATCAATAGCTATTGATTTGTGCAAGTTGATTCTTTCTCCAACCACACTGTTAAATTTACTTCTTGAAGTGTTTATGGTAGACCTTTTGGAATTTCTCAGCTATAATATCATGTTATCTGCAAATAGGGCTAATTTGACTTCTTCTTTCTCTATCTGTATCCTTTTAATTCCTTCTCTTAGCTTATTGCTCTGGATAGTACTTTTAGCATGGTGTTGAAAGGGAGTATGCATAGTAGATAACCCTGTCTCGATCCTGACTTGAGTTGGATTGCTTCAAGCTTTTCTCCATTTAGAAATGTGTTGGCTGAGAGTTTCTTGAGTATAACTTTCCTGTTGAGGTCTGTTCTCATTGGTCCTACATTCTCTATGGCTTTTATCATGAAGTCATGTCAAATTTTGTCAAAGGATTTTTTTTTTTTTGCATCTATTCAGATGATCATGTGATTTTTGTCTTTAAATCAGTCTACGTAGTTTATTACATTTCTTGACTTGCATATGTCGAGCCAGCTCTGTATTTTAGGAATAAGGAAAACTTGGTCATGCTGTATAATCTTTTTTATGTATGCCTGTATTCTGTTTGCAAGTACTTTATTGAGTAGTTTTTGAATCTATATCCATCAGGGACCTTGGACTAGTTCATTCATATT
Organism: Mastomys coucha; assembly: GCF_008632895.1. NCBI lineage: Eukaryota > Metazoa > Chordata > Mammalia > Rodentia > Muridae > Mastomys > Mastomys coucha. The sequence goes on from NW_022196893.1 coordinate 3,343,456, forward strand.
CTCTCTCTCTCTCTCTCTCTCTCTCTCTCTCTCTCTCTCTCTCTCTCTCTCTCCTCTCTTTCCCTCTCCTTCTCTCTCCCTCCCTCTCCCTCCTTTCCTCTCTCTCCCTCTCCCCCTCCCTTCCTCTCTTTCCTTCTCTCTCCCTCTCTCTTCCTCCTTTCCTCCTTCCCTCCCCTTTTCCTCCCTCCCTTCCTCCCTCTCTTCCTTCCTTCTTTGTTTTCTTTATTTTGTTTTTGTTGAGTTTTTATCATGTTTAGGCATTAGAGTGATATATTGGCTTTGTAGGAGGAGTTTGGGAGTGCTCCTTCTTTTTCTATTCTTTTAATGGTTAAGAAGTATGGCTGAAGTTCTTCTTTGAATCTCAGGCAGAATTCTTCTCTAAATCTATCTAGCCCTGGACATTTTTTTAAGCTAGAAGGTCTTTTATCTCTACTTCAACCTCTATATTTATTATGGGTCTTTTGAGGTTTTGAGATCTTTTAATTTTGGTATTTTGGCTGAATCTAGAAATGTATGTCTTTTAGATTTTTCCAGCTTCATGAGATCAAGATTTTAAAACATTCCCTTATAATATTCTGAATTTCTTTTGTGTCTATTGCCATGTTTCCCTGTTCATTCCTGATTTGTTACTTTGGATTCTGTCTTTCTTTCTTTTGGTTAGTTGAGCCAAGAGTCTGTCAATCTTGTTTGTATTTTCAATGAGTCCTTAGATTAGTTGATTCTTTGTAATTGTTTCATTTCTACTTCATTGATTTCTGCCCTGATTTTTATTTCTTGCTGCCATCTAGGTTTGGGTTTGTTTTGTTTTTGTTTTTTATAACTTTTTGAGTTGTATCATTAAGTCAAATATTTGTGATATTTCTGATTTTTTTGATATTAGACACTTGGCACTATAAATTTCCCTCATAGAGCTGCTTTCAATGTGTCTCAGAGATTTTATCATGTTTTGTTTTCATTTTTATTTAGTTCCAGGAATTTTCAAAATTTCCTTCTTGGTTTCTTCTTTAACACATCCATCATTCAGTAATGAGTTATTTAATCTCTGTGAGTTTGTGTACTGACTAGAGATTTGTTTCCTGTCAATTTTAAATTTTACTGTTTTATCGTAAGATAAAATACAAGGAGTGATTTTAATCCTTTGGAATTTGTAAAGATTTATTTTGGACCCCATTCTGTGGTCTACTTTAGCAATACTTCTGTGCTCCTGAGTAAAATGTGTATTATTTTTAGACTGTTTTGTAGATATCTGTTGAATTCATTTGACATATATCAATTAATTCTGAGTTTTCTGTTTAACTTTTGTCTAGATGATATTTATTGAGACAGTGAGACATTGAAATCACCTACTATTAATGAATAGATGTTCATCTTTATCTTTAAATCCAATAGTAGATTTATTTTTATGAAATTAAGTACCCTGGAGTTTGGCGCATATGTTTAGAATAGTAATGTGTTCTTGGTTAACTCTTCCCTTGGTGGGTGAAATGTCCCTTTGTATCTTCTGATTAGTTTTAATTTAAAGTCTATTTTGTCAGAGCCTGCTTTTTTCCTGTTCCCATTTGATTGGCGAACTTTTGTCCTTCCTCTTAGTCTAAAGTGGTGTACCTATCTCTAAAACTAAGATGTGTTTTGTTATAGATAGAAATACAAATAGAATTTTTTCCTTGATCTATTCAGCCAGTCTGAGTCTTTTGATGGGAGAATTAAGGCCTCTGATATTTAATGTTATTATTGAAATGTCCATATTAATTGTGGTCATTATGTTGTTGATTTTTGTTGGTTGTGTTTGTAGTCTCAGTGGCATTTTGTGTCTGAATAATTTTGGTTTCACATTTTTCCCCAACGGAATCTTTCTCTACTATGCTCATTTTCATCTCTAGCCAAAATTAGTACTTCCTGGTTTTTTTTTTAATTTGGCTTGTTAAATATAATTTTTAATGGCTGCTTATGTTATAGAAATTCCTTTCTGTCAATCATGGCTGATAGTTTTGCTGATGTACATCACCAAACAAGCTCAAATTTGTATTTGAATCAAACCATTATGATAATGAAATTTCATGTTGACCATGTTTTACTGCTTGTCAGTTTGATGGTAAGTTCTAAGTTTCTAGGCAACTGAAAATACTGAACTGAAAATAAATTGAGTAAAGTAACAGATATGCATTAGGATATCTGGTCGGTTCCTAAATAAAATATTGAAACACAACATAACTTAGCATAACTTTCAACTTAGATTTTATGTTCTTAAGACATTTAAAGTCCCACTCTTTCTGTAATATATAAAATCCTTTTGGGCACTTTAAGTGTATAAAGAGACACATGTGCATTCTGTTTCAAGCTTGGAGTATGGGAGTAGATCTGGATGTTAGATATAGGATGGAAGGGTCTTGTGAGTTGAGGGATAGGTGGGGAGCATCCTGGCTGAAGCCTGAAGGGCAGACAAGAGAAGCCAGACTATACCAGGGCACTGGATGTGGGACCCAGACTTGATCAGGAAGATTAAGGATAAGGTGTAGATCACCAGACTAGACCACAGAGCAGGACATGGGAAGTTATAGGTGGGGTTGGAAGCTTTGCAGAAGGAAACTGTGTATAGTTGCAGGTAAGGTTGGTCCTGGTGGAAAAGTCTAGATGTTGGACTATGGCACAATTGGGGGCAGTCAGACTAGGTTAGTGCTCAGGATATGAGACCCTGAGGAAGCCTGGAGAATGGCTAAGACACAGGTGGGGTGGCCGACTAGGCCTGGGCACTGGGCTGTGGGATATAAGATAGATCTGGTGGATCACAGAAAAGATCAGAGATACTTACTGGGCGAGAACCCAAAGAAGGACACAAGAAGTCTTGGTACCAAGTGGGCAATTTCTTCTCTTTTTTCCCCCTTTCCTGCTTTCTCTGGGGCTTGTTGGCTAGTTTTCAGGAGTGCTAATTTTAAATTGTCTGCACTTTCGTTCATTTACTCATGGGTGTATCACAGATGGAAACTTCCACAGGTACAGTGCCATCCCCAAGTCTAAAGCTCATCACCATCTTTACCATCTTCCTGAACTGGCAATACTAAAATCACCACTTTGAAGCTCCCTCATTGTGCTCATCCCCTAAAAATTATATACCAGTTCACTGTATTTGCAGACCCTATTGTCTTTCATTTCATTCCACTGTGTTGTTATTTAGACCAGCTGTTCTCAACCTGTGGTTTGCGATCCCTTTGGCAAACCTCTATCTCCCAAAAAATATTTATATTACCGTTCATAGCAGTAACAAAATTAGTTATGAAATAGCAACAAAAGTAATCCTACGGCTGAGGGGTGGTCACCACAATATGAGGAACTGTATTAAAGGGTTGCAGCATTAGGAAGATTGAGAACCATTGGTTTAAACAGTAAATTTTTACTCAAATTTTCTCACTTTTGCCCTATCTTATTCTTTCTTTTCTGAATCTCTGCTATTCATCTAGTATCCACATTTTTCCTGCCTGTGGGCTATTTTTACAAATTCCCTTTAATGAAATTTTGTCAATAGGAAACTCTTGGTTTATGTGTGAATGCTATTATTTCATACAGAGAAAAGTACTGTTATCATTCGAGATTGAAACTATCCCACTGACTTTTGGATACCATTGCCACTGGCAAGAAGTCATCTGTCCATCCGACTGCTCCTTCTCTGAAGGTCATAGTCTTGCCTTTCTAGCTCATTTTAGGTATGGTCTTCGGCAATGGCACAGCAGCCAATGTGTCATTCTTCCACTTGGAATTTCTTGAGCTTCTTGAATCTGTGGGTTTTGTTCTGGTCAACTCTGAGAAGCCCTCAGGCATTATTTCCTTCACAGCTTTCCCTCCATTCTCTTGACCTTCCCTCAGAGAAGTCTTAGATATATGTAGACAAGTGACTTCCCATGTCCTTAATATTTTCTGCTCTTCATGGGATACATTTGTTAAATAACATCTTCAGTTCATACTCCAATTCTCTAATTCATTCTTGAGCTGAGCTTAATCTGCAATTCAACTCAGCTCTTATTTCCAGTTTGGGGGTTTCTATTTGATTCTTTTATGAGCTATACTTTCCCTATACTGATTTTTTTTCATGTCTCAAACCAACCACACCCTTTACACAGTCTTTGTCCAGTATATTCCACTGTTTGATTCTTTCTTGATTTGCATCTTCTGATTCTGTTTTCCATGGATTTCACCCATAATGAATTGTTTCCAAGTGTATTTAATGGCTTTTTAAAATAGAATTATCCATTTTACACATAGTGACCTTATTCTTTGAAACAGAAGTGGAGCCTCCCCAGATACAAGAAAAGATGTGTTTGTCTTTAAGGTGTCTGATACATGTGAGTGGCAGGTGCTAGCTGTCTCAGATTATTCTGAAATGAGTAAATAACTTGAGGCTTAAGGAAGGCACTTAGGGAACATGGCTCAGGACTTGGATTTGTAGGAGAGACAGTTTGAGTTGAAGTCAGAGGGTGAGGAAGGGCCAGGGAGAGAGGACCATTCTTGCAATCATATGGCTCTCTGACTAGTGAAAGGAGCTTTCTATCAGCTCCCCATGAGCTAACCCTGTATTTGTCTCCTCCAGTTTTGTAGAGGCATGAAATGGACCATTCTTCTTTTGTTCCCTGGAGGAAAAATCCAGCATCAGGCAGGGCATAATTTACCTCTCTAGATTTTGTCCACACATAAATACTGGGGTCCCCTAACTCTGCCTTCTGTGCTAGAATTACAAATGGGTCACTACATCCACCTGGCACTTACATGAGTTCTGGTTCTCATGCTTGCTGTTTCTGTGGCAAGGATTTTAGTCACTGAATAACCTCTGAATCCCCAGCCCTGGACCTAGAATTTTCTCCTTACTGCAGTCCATGATATTCATTTGCCTGTGGTGACCATCCTAACCAAATTCAGTAGAAGGCTTCACCAGGGCTGATCCCCCAGAGCATTGGTAACCTCTTTTGATCTATACTTTTAATATAGTATATGCATTTATATAGTATATAGTATTTATATATAGTATATGATCCTATATATCCTATATATGCATATATATGTATATATATGAGCATTTTTCTTAGTCATCTAAGACACTTCCTTTTTTTTAGTATGGAATAGAGCTTATTAAGGGCACGGAGAGGGGAGTTAAGAGGTAGAAGAGGCAGAGAAAGGCAGAGAGAGAGAGAGTAGAGAAGTAAAGGAGTAGAGGCTGGCCATGAGCATGTGGAGAGAGATGGGGAAGGGACAAGAGGACAGAGCAAAAGCAAGAAAGCAAGAGAACTAAGATACTTCTTGATGGCCCCAGGGCTAGATGACTATACACTTCTCACTTCTGCTTGTAGGGACTAGGGTTGTCTTATGGAATGTCATAATAGCAGTGATTTTCTGGGCTAATAGGTTCAGAAATCCCATATGATGCTTGAATCTTCTGAACTTGTCTCTGGTCAGGTCCAGCCTGTGCTCAAATTTCAGCAGGAACTGCTCACGCCTTCCTTCTGCTGTCCCTTTTCTTTTGGAGCACTTGTGTCACAAGGCAAGCTTTCTGCTGTGTATTAGCTAACAAATGAGCCCATGCAAAGGACTGATGGTGCCCAGCAAGGACAAATGTTAAGTGTCCCTGGAGGAGGTGGAATTTCAGGCATGGGAGAACATGTAGATGGAATTGGAAAGAGAAGCAATAAGAGGGGGAGGAGGAGGGAACCCGTGCGCACTGAAGCCTTGCTAGGAACACTGAAGAGATTAAATCACTCACGTGAAAGTGCTCATGGCATTAGCATCATTGTCCCTACTCAGAAAGAAAGTTGAATCTCAGAATGCAGTAGCAACCTCTCTGGGGTCATAGAGTTGACAACTGGCTCAGGTAGAATTCAGGCTCTCACACATTATCTTCCAGATCCGAGTTCTTCCTAGTGTTCAGGTGTGACATCTATTGCTCAGAGGACAGGCAATGTTGACAGAGGCAACCCACTCAGCCACACAGGTGAGTGGGCATATGCTTTGGCATGTCCCCAGCTTAGGCCTGTGAAGTCCCTACTGATTGCACTGGGACAAAGTAGACAGTATAGGCCCAGAAACCAGAAGGTCTTTCCCAGCCCTGTATTAATTACCCCTACTAACATGGCTAGAAAACCCAGCTACATATGTGCCAGCAAGGGGCACCCATCCCAAAGCAGTTCCCTGGCTCCCTGTCTTCTTACAGGAAGATTCCCTGTATCCTCAGCACTCCAGGCCTCCTTGTCTTGACTCCATTCATCTCTTCTGGTAGGGGAGAGCAGAGAAGCTTGGGCAACATAGTCATTTCTGTGCAAGGCACACGGGCTATTTCTATTCCTCCTCCAAGCGGGCTGCCTTGCCTTTGGGGTTGCCTCTCTCTGCTGACATCCAATAGATCCTCTGAGAGTATGTATTTGTCATTACTGGGACCCATCCCTTACATGCTTCTTCAAACTGAGTTATGTCCCTATCAGCCTTCCCAACCTGCAGTGGCAACTCTGTCTGTCTGTACTGCATCTGTCAACATCATGTACTTTGTCAGAAGAAAGCATGACATCACTGAAGTTCCTCACGGCCCTTGCTCTCAGAGCTTCACTGACAACTTGGCATGATGACCGTGTAAGGTAGGTGTGTACTCTTTCCATCTGTCAAACATGTTTAGGCAGGAATATTCTGGGGGTCAGAGCATGCAGATTGTGAGGAGCTGTTTATGTGAATGGAGTTGACTGTGACCCACACCCAACTCTAAGCTGCTTTGTGTAACTGTATTTCAGGGACCTAGCTGTATTAATAAGGCCACCCTGCTTTGAACTCTTAGAGAGGAGGGCCAAGGGACATCGCCTGGGTCTCCCCTTGCTGGCATAAGCAAACCTTCTGGAGTTGTTTCCCCTGAATGTACTTGAGATTGAAGAGGAGATTATGTCTACTGGGTACCACATGGCCCTAGCCCAGCATAGTGCAACGTTCCCTCCCTACCTGGGTGATAGTAGGCAGCTATGGGTAGCAGCCAAGAGACACATTCTCTAGGTATGGGGCTGAGAGCTAGAGTCAGGTCATCAGGAAGGCTCCCTGCCCCAGCTCATAGGGCTTCTGAGTCCCACATGATGTCCCCACAGAAGTCTGGGAGGCCTGATCTGATGATGGGTTAGGTGGTCTCTGGCAGGCCCCTGCCATCTTTGGCTCCAGAAGTCCTTATAACTTTTTCTGTATCCAGGATGGATACACAGCAAGCTGGAGTCTTCTGGGCACTGAGGCCTAGTTAGTCACCGGGAACTAAGGACATCACTTGTCCAGGTGAGTCCCTGAGCACCTTCACCTGGACAGCTCCAGGTGACTTACATGCTGGCTCATGCATATCTCCTGTCTCTCATTTGCTTCATGGGTGGACAGTACTTATTTCAGGAACAGTTTAATCCTAGTAGTTCACTGTGGTTGCAACTCAGCTCAGCTAGTCCCTGCTATGACTTTGACTCGCCACCCCATCTGAGAATGTCCCCTCATCTCCATGCCAGCCTTGGGGTTTGGCATGTGATACAATAAACACTTAGACCCAGGGGCCTCAGAGGAGAAGACAAAGGCTGCTCCAGAGGCTCACACAGCAGGGCTCCACAAGGCTGCTCCAGAGGCAGGGCTCCACATGCTTTTTAGGCCACAGGGCAGCTGGCCAAAGGTGAACCTTGAAGTACGCAGGGTTAATAAGGCAAGGCTGAGGTAGGCAGGGCCTGGCAGCGGGGTCACCACAGCCTCCTACCTCTAGAACTTCAGTGCAGTTTTCAAGGGGCTGGGATCAAGGTTGAAACAGAGTAGCTTAGACCCTAGTCACACCACTGGGCAATCTAGGGTGACAAGAAGCTTGCAGAGACAGAGGTGGCTTGGGGCAGGTGCTCCTTAAGGTAGAGCCTTAAGTGTTGAGGAAGTGATCTGGTATTCCTGGCTCTCTCAAAGACAGATGCAGCCTGCCCTTCCAGCCATGGGACCCAGGAACCTGATGCCCCTCCTGGCAGGGTGTGGCTGGTGGGTTTGGTTTGAACACTATCCCTCTCTCACACTACCCCACAGTCTGAAATCAAAACAGTGTGAGGTAAGCAAGGCAGGCCTTTATTGGAGAACATGACAACATAAATACACATACTTGGAGACCAGAACACAGAGGCAGGGAACACCCTGATGCCTGCTCACCCTGGTTACCCACACTGTCCCCTCCCTTGCTTGGGCTGCCAGTGACATTTGTAGGAGTAAGCCAGACCTCAGGAGACTCAAGGGGTGGCTCAGCACTTCTTACAGCCAAAGGGAGATGGCAAATCAGAGAGGCTCCTCTGCTACGCTGGCCATCCAGGGCCACCACCCAGGCTGGCACTGGATATGAGGTCATTCAGCATAACAGGCCAGAAACAAAGCAGGGTGGAGCCTCAGGGTGACTTCGGGGAGGGAGGAGGAGGAGTGCTGGCTATGGCATACGGAGGACACAGCCTTCAGGGTAAGGGGCTCAGGCCTGTGCCTCCAGGGCCCGCACATGCACGCTGGGCAAGCAGAACCAGGATGGTGGCAGCTCCTTGCTCTTGCAGTCCTCGTGGAAGCGGATGTTGAGGAAGAAGTCACCTGTGTAGAGGAAGAGGAGGGCCCCAAGGCAGGCAGATTGGCCCGATGGCTGTACCTGGAGTGGGGAGAAGGAAGAGGTGTCATACTGGATCCATAACAGCGCCCCCAAAGCTAGTAGGAAAGTCTTGAACTTGCCTGGCATTGGTAATATGAGAGGGGTAGGACACACTGGCTCTGCTTCCTTAGATGAGGGGCTGCATGTCTGAGAACCTATTTCTATCTTTGAAAGGTGTCACCACTATTTCTCCCTGAACTGTCTGGGTTTAGTGAGGTTGGGAGTATAGGCAGCAGTGTGTATAGTGGCTGGGCATGAGTGTCTGAACCGAGCTCTAGGGCTCATTGATTCCTCAGGGGCTGGGTGTCACAGTGACCACTGCAGGAAGGCACTGTGGGTACTCGAGGATATGCAGGCAGGAACAGCATGACCACTGCACTGGAGGCTGCCATGGTGGGTTAGATATGGAGGACTGGGCCCCAGCTCACACTCACCGTGTCAAGGTAGAAGGTACTGGAACCCACAAAGGAGATGACATCATGCAGATCATAGTTGTGCACACCATTCTGGTGGTCCTGGAAAGGGACCACGGTGAGGGCGAAGGGCCCCACACTGCGGGGACTCCTGTTAGTCAGCCGCACCTCCAAGCGCACAGGGTCCCCGACCTGGCAGGCAGCTGCCACCTCACAGTCACATGGCTGCCCGTCCACCAGCACATCTGCAAGAGATGGAAGACTATCAGAGGTAGCCAGCCTGCCTCACACCTTCTTGCTCCGTACCAGAGCACTGGGGACACACAGGAGTGATTCGATCCTGGTTTCCTGAAACAGTTTGGTAGAGACAGGCACAACAGAAGAGCCATCACCTAAAGGCTGTCCATTCAAGAGGAGCCCACATCTGTGGTGTTCATCCTGGACATTCCAGCCACAGCCCCTTAGGAGAGTGTTCTCCAGATATGCTTTCCTTCCCGGAGGAGGGGCATCTGGGAAAGGTGACACACTGAGAATGCCAGGCTCTCAAACTTTGCCGGGTGCAGATGCATCTCCTGCCTGCTTCCTGTGATAGCTGCTCCCTGGACTCCTTGCCCATCCTCCATCTACAAGAGAGCTGGAGCTGAGTGACCTATAGAAACCCCTCAGCAGACTCCTTCACCTCAACACTGCCTGCCAGGCATGGTGATAAGGAGCGCAGATGCGTGGAGAGAAAGTTTATAATCTAGCAAGGAAATAGTGAAGTTGGCCCAGAAGGGAACCACATTGAGACTCCACCTGATGGAGAGTTCAAGGGGGTTGATCACAGGCCTGGGGAAGTGAAAAGGGATACTTCTTCTCTAATATATATTCTTCAGGCTATTATTTGTCTCTAAGAGTCTGGTGTAGCTGCATCTTCCATTTTTGAGAAGCACAAGACCATCTGGCCTGAGTCTGACCAGGCTAGGCTCTGTAGTGGTTCAAGGTCCCTGGCCACTGGTCTATCTGTGAGCCACATAAGCACTTGTGGTATCCTGAGACCCTGCAGCCTGTGCAAGCATGAGCTGCTCCTCCTACTCGCTGTCTTTCTCTGCTGAGCTCAGAGTGAGGAGCTAAGAGACCTGGGTGTGCCTGGGCCTGACTGTGAGGCCCGAGGCTATCGTTATCTTGCCTGAGTATCAGTTCTCTCTTCCGTGCAGATGTGGAGCGGATGCTAAACTGATGGCTGTGATGAGAACATGTAAGTCACACTTCGTGATGCTGTGGGCAACATTGTGGAGAGCTGTGTATGTAGGCTCTAGAAAGGCCCCATCCCAGCTCTCATCATAGCATCTGCTGAGTCTGGAGGGCAATGGGTGACTTGTATCTCCAGCCTGTTTCTCTATGTGGCATGGGGCTTCACATACAAAGATATTCAGCAGTCCTCCACTCCCTTTCTACTCCACACAGGGTCTTCATAACTATCTTCTAATCAGTAATCCCAACCGGGTGCAGCTGGAGCTTTGTGAATGAAATGGGGGTGAGGGAGAGAGCAGGGCCCAGCAGAGGCTGGTCCCCTAAAAGGATTAATGATTAAATGTAAACCAGTGAAGGGTGGCTGCCCCGTTATAGCTCTTTCATTTTGGGTTTTGGGTTTTTCTGAGGGTTTTTTTGTTGTTGTTGTTTTTCTCTGCAGAGGACTGTATGGCTGCCAAGGCAGCCAGGGCTGTGGCTCATCTTCCAGCCTTCCCTGATTTGCCTGTTAATCTTTTCCTTTCCCAACTCTGCACAGCCCAGGGCAGGCCCGCTGGGATCCTGACCTTACCTCTACCCTGTCATGCCAGGAGAGATCCCTCTATACACCCAGCCTTCTACCTGTGCAGAAAACTGCCATGAGTGCCCATGCTTTCTGGGCTCAGAATGAGGAAAAGGCTTGCAGCCTGTTGTAACTAGCAACCTCCTTCGAGCACCCTAGCACACCCCCACACAGGAAGCAGGAGACTCCTCAGAAGGACTTCCCACTCCAGCCTGGCTTGGAGTAGCTGGCCATTCCATGCTCACTCTTGCTGCCAACTGTATGACTCTATAAGCAGCCACCACTACCCTCCCCCCTCAGCCCATAGTGCTTACAGTGTTCTCATACATAGCATGCAGGAACAAGGAATTCTGCATCTTCCTAGATATTGACTGGGGAAAGAGCAACCTTCCATGATAGGCTGGCAGGAGAAAGGAGGCCCTTGTCTCTGGCACCCATATTGGGTAATGGCTGGAGACCTTCGGCCCTGTTGGCACTAACCCCCATGGTGGCCATCTATCTGCTTCCCTAGCTGGGACCAGGGCCCAGAGTGTCCCAGACTAGCAAAGAAGCAAGGCATCTTTTGTCCCCACTCAACCAGGCTTGGGGGAGAAGTGAAGACCCAAGAGAAGTTGGCTGAATGGTATATCCCTGCCAGGAAAGAGCTGGGAACCCACAGTGTAGAACTTAATAGATCCCGGGGTATGGCTGGCTCAGGGAAAAGCAAGCTCTGCTGTGAGGTAGGTAAGGTGATCCCCCAGGGCTTACTGCACCTGGAGCCTCCCCAATACCTCCTGAGTCTGCTCTATATTTTTAGTCCAGGGGGCTAAGCAGGTGGGACACATGACCCACACCTGTGGCTGGAGCAAGTAGAAGCCAAGCAAGTCAGATTAGAAGCCCTTGTGTGAGGGAGGGTGGGGACATCTCTGGGACTGGGGTAGAGATACCTGGACATAGGAGCCTGTCTGTGTTGTGCTCTCTTTTCTAGGTCAGCCAAAGAATTCCTGTGGCCCTGAACCACAGTGTTTGGTATGGCCTTCTGATCCTAGGGCTGTCCCCATGCTCTGAATATACATGTCCCTTCTGTGAATGAGGCTGCCAGGCTAGCAATGACCAGCTGACGAAGGGCTCCTGTCTGACAGTACCCATCCCAGTGGAGCAGGAATGTGGCAGGTCTGAGCCTGCTGGAAGTGGCATAAGGGTAGCAATGGCTCCTGGCTCCTATCAGTTCATTTGAAGTGTGAGTTATCCCAACACATCTCTGAGTATCTGTTTCCTCATCTCAACACAGAGTCATCTCAAAACTACTCTAAGTGGTGCTTCTTGGTGGTGGTCAAGAGAGTCTGACCCCTGACCTTGATGCCTTCAGTCCCCTGTGGCCAAGAGCCAGTGTGCTCTACCTCTCTCTCACACTGTCCTTGTTGTCTTCTCAGCATACCTGCACCAGGACTTTTGTATCAGCTTCTCTCTCCTGGTTGTCATCTGGCCGTGGACAAAGAGTGTGGTTGAGTGCCCAACTCGAACCCTGGCCCCATGATTTCTAGCCAAACCCTGACTTTTTTTTACCTTTTAACCTACCTAACCCCAATAGTAACATGATGGCACTGAAGACACAACCTAGAAATGCCTTTCAAGTAGAGGATTGGGGGCCAACCACATGTTCCAACTGTGGTCCTACCCAGACAGTCCCTGGTGGGCATGAATAATCCATGAGAAAATAGAGTCTAATTGCCTCTGGGATTGAAGAGCCTTTTCTGCTCAAAGCATTAGATGGACCATAGATCACTGTCCTCTCCTGCCTAGACCTGTATCTTTTCATGTCCGATAGCATCTGGAGTCACAGACTTCAATTCCTTTGGCCCAGAACACGAACTACAGCTACTGCTACACTGATGCTATGGCATGGTGCTGGCTCTGCAGAAACCAAGTCTATGAATAGAAGACAGCCAGAGAGCCAGGGTCTAGTGGGGTCCATCTTGAAGGCCCTGAGATTCAGGAAGGTGGGTAGTCCTAGGAAGCCCTGTGGCTTGAAAGAACAGGAGGTAGGAAGATGGTACCTAGGCAGAAGATTCTAAGTTAGCCCAAGGCTCTGTCTAGTGCTCTCCATATGTGCCATATGTGGCCTCAAGTCCTCGTGTCTTCCTAAGAGCAGCATGGCCAAGGCAAGTCAAAGACTATTTGAGAAAGCCAAAAGCAAAGCCACAGGGGAGTTCAAGCCAATGTGGGCACAGGAGTCACAGAGTCACACAGCAAGACCAGCTGGACACAATCCTGAGGGTTCTAGTTCTTCATGGTACTCTAAGTTTAAAGCTCTCTTTCCCATCTGGTCTGCATGGACTGGATGAGTATAGATGCTGGACATAGCATCCATCCAGATCATTCCTAGCAGTGCCTCTGAACCAGACTCCAAATACCTACAGACACAGAACTTTTGTGGTGGTCAAGAATGGACTAGTGTTTTCCTGCCAACTAAGTTCACCTTCTGGTAGCACAGACCTCCAACAACCAAAATTTGGCAGGATTAATTTTTCATCCATGGCTACAGATCCTGGGGAGCCTCTTAGTCCTGCCTCACCTGCATCTTCCTCTTTTGCCTCTGGTGCCCTGGAAATCAGAGGACTACTAAATATAGTTCAGGAGCAAAAGCCACCTTTGGGATAAAACACATGTTTTCAGGAAGAAGGCAGAGAAAGGCAAGGACAGCTAGGGCACTAATGCTCCAGACTCCAAGCTCACTCCAAATGATGGGATGGACCTTAACTTTAACAGCCAGAGCTGATCCAGAAGGAGCTCAGCTTTGAAATGGGTCAAGGAGAGGCATCATCCCATAGGCAAGGCAAAGGCAGGAAGGGAAATAAACAAGCCCACGAGGAGGTGATATTAGGGCTCACCAAGGTGTCTCAGAGAGAATCAGTAGCAGATTTAGCATAAAATACTATCATTTCTAAACATCCAGGACAAACTGCTCCATATTCTCAGAAGCCAATGGGGCTGATGGTTAGGTGCCTAGCCAATCAAATACATTGATTTCCTTCTTTACCAATAAGAGCCAAGTAGCCAAACTTTTCACTTTGACTGCTAAGAAGCTCAGAATCAGACATGTTGGTGCCTAGTCGATGTAATTTAGTTCCCATAGCCCCAACTCCCACCGTAGTCTTCACATACACACCCAGCCTTCTCCATGTACATCCCTGTAGTCCACTCCTCCATGGCCTGCCCAATTGCAGTTCCTCTGGCCTGGGTGTTTTAGGCAGAGTGAGGGTCTGACTCGAAAGAGTCAGTGATACTGGTTCTTGGGGAAGTGATGTCAATATGCTGCCATTCCTACATCTACACTCTGGGGCTCTTTGCCTCTTTCAGAGTGCTGAAGTCTGAGGCAGGTTTGGATGTGGAGGGATGGTAGGAAGGACAGGAGACTCTAGGCAGCTGACCCCAAACTCCTGAAAGCACAAGCTTGCAGTGACCTGATAAAGACCAAACAGTGGCTTATTGTCCCTGTGTCCCTGTCAAGGCCTGTGCTCTGTGAAGCTGGTGCCATATTCTCCATCCACCAAATGGCATGTGTGTTTAACAATCATTGAGGCTGCTAATTAGTTCATAAACTAGAATGCCTCTCCTTGGCACTGGAGGCTGCTCAGGGCCCACATGTGTAATCACCCTCAAGTTGAGCACCGCTCCTAAGGAGCTGCTGCCTCTCCTGGGGAAATAATTTACTTTTACAACTTTTCATTAAAGATTAAAGAGAGTTAAATTAAAATTAAGGCATACTGGAGTTCAAGAAGAGGGCTGTGTGTGCACAGTCCTCCATCAGAGGCTCTCTGGCTTCATCCCGGCCAATGGATTCTAGGGGATGCATGTTGAGCTCTGAAAGGTCAGGGCTCCTCAGCCCAGCCTCTGGCTATCCAGAACCCAGTGCCCATACTGGGTGGGGACTGTGGTTTATTACCTCCAACAATACTGCAGATACCCATCACCAGGACCTGCATGAGGCCACATTGCAGATGCAGGATAGGACTCTGTGATGTAGGTGAGAGTCTGCAGCAGACACAGAGCCAAGGATGTCCTTCCACATCCCTAGAAGACAAACATCCTTTCCCTGATGTTCATTCCTTGAGATAGGGCCTCGTGCACCCAAGGCTGGCCTTGAACTTGTTATCTAGCAGTAGATGACCTTATGGTCCTTATACTGGGATTACAGGCAAGTACCACCATGCCTTGTTTAAATGGTACTGGGGATCAGATCCAGGGCCTCACACAAGCTAGGAAAATACTCTACCAACCAACTCTGGCCTTCTCACTCCCTCCTTTGACCATGTGAAGGATAGGACTTCCCACATACTCTTCCAAAGTACCAAGCCCAACTTGTACCTCCACTACTAGCCAGAGAACTTGGACTCTTCCCCATCTCATGCTACCCAGCCTGGCCTGGCACCATATATCTTGTACCAGGGCTCAGCCTAGTAAGTATGTTAGAGTTTCGCTTATGTGTACCCTTCTAAATCTAGTCCAGAATGCACACTCACTGCCCTGGCACAGTCTGCTAGGACCCACACACACCATCCCTAACCTCCAGGCTTGGCTTAGGACATCCTGCTCACTATCCAAGCCCACTGTGTCCACCCACTTCATCCCACCCATGAAATAGATAGATAGTGAACCTGCCTCACACGTCCTTCATCTGCTGTGCCCATATCAGAAACAGACCTAACAAAAGTCCACAGGCCTAGGTACCCTCACAAAGATCAAAATGGTATCCTCCCCCTCCCAAACCTATCAGTCCTATAGAAGTGTTCTCCAGCAACAGTTACATAGATGAACCCCAGGACACAGAATTTGAAAGAAGAATCATAAACTTCATCAAAGAATTCAAGGAGTCTAAACACCTGGATGATGCCTAAGAAAACACATAAGGCTGACTGAAATGATGATCTATGATTTGAGAACAGCAATCAATAAAAAGACAAAGATTGGAGAGAACTCAACTTGAAATAAACATGCAATTGGAAAATCTAACTGAACCAGAAAACTTACAAGTAAAATGGATCAAGTAGAAGATAGAATATTAAGATTTGAAAAGTAGACGAAATTAGACAGTACAAGCAAAGATCATGAAAAGATTTTTTAAAAGTACAGGAAAGGAATGTGAAAAGACCAACCCTTGAAGCTATAGGCAAAGATGGGGGAGAAAAATTCCAGGCTAGTGGCATAGACCAGATCTCTGACAAGGTCACAGAAGGAAACCTGCCCTAAATAATGAAAGACATACCTATGCAGATACTAAAAGTAATAGGACTCCAAACAGACAAAACCAGAAAAGAAAATTTAGTTGAAACACTAAATATACAAATGATTGAAAGCTGAAAGAGAAAACAAACAAGCAAGCAAACTCACAAGTCACACTCACCAGAATAACCAGTAGGATTTCTCAATGGAAACTTTGAAAGCCAGAAGTGGCTGAAGTAATAATACACTCCAAATTCTACAAGACAATGGCTGCCAATCTTGACGTGTTCCAAGCTTCTCAAAGAGTTCATAATCCAGCAGACAAAACAGGGGAGCAATACTGTACACTGGAGAGAGGGGTAAGCATAGCTAAGAGACTACAGAAAGGAAAAGAAGGAAGCACAGCTGAGCAAACAACAAGACCAATGACACAACTTTCAATTACAACTTTAAACATGAATGACCTCAACTCACCAATCAAAAGACAGAGACCGGCTGACTGAATTAAAACAATCAATTTTTTTCTTATTTACAAGAAATTCAATACAACTTTAAACATAGACATCATTTTAAAGGGAAAGGATGAAAAGGGTACTTCCAATGGGACCAGGAGGTAAGCAAGTGTTGCTATTCTAATAGCTAACAGAATATACTATAAACTGCAAATAATAAAAGGGTAGGAAGAAGGCTACTTCATTTTAATCAAGGGAACAATCAAC
Organism: Mastomys coucha; assembly: GCF_008632895.1. NCBI lineage: Eukaryota > Metazoa > Chordata > Mammalia > Rodentia > Muridae > Mastomys > Mastomys coucha. The sequence goes on from NW_022196893.1 coordinate 3,360,220, forward strand.
CAAGGAGGCATAGCAATTGTGGTAGTTTGAAGAAGAATGGTCTCCATCGGCTCATATGTTTGATGCTTAGTCATCAGGGAGTGGCATTGCTTGGAATTGAATAAGACTGTTGTGGCCTTGTTGGACAAGGTGTGGGCTTTGAGGTTTCAAAAGCCTAAGCCAGCTCCAGTGTCTCTCTCTTCCTGCTGCCTCAGATCCAGATGCAGAACTCTCAACTTCTCCAGCACCATGTCTGCCTGCATGCAGCCATGCTCCCTCCCTTTATGATAATGGACTAAACCTCTGAAACTCTAACCAAGCCCCAATGAAATTATTTTCTTTATAAGGGTTTCCATGATTATGGTATCTCTTCACAGCAATAGTACACTGACTAAGACAATAATACTAAACATATATGCATTGGAACCCAATTTCATAAAAAGTGTACTATTAGAATTAGACACAAATTAACATCAACCCTTTAATAGTAGATGATTTCAATACATCGCTTTACATATATGCATTGGAACCCAATTTCATAAAAAGTGTACTATTAGAATTAGACACAAATTAACATCAACCCTTTAATAGTAGGTGATTTCAATACATCACTTTATCTAATTGAGAGGCTATCCAGACAAAAGATAGAGAAACATCAGAATTAAATGTACCTATTAGATAGTTACAGAAGATTTTACTCAAACACCAATATAAACATTCTGCTGAGCACTGCAGAAAATTTTTCTAAAATAGATGACATCCTAGGACACACATACACACACACACCCAAAAATTCAGAAACCCTTAACTCTATGTGTCCTATTGGACAATAATGCAATAAAACTTGAAACAGTAAACAAATCTATAATATTGTACACAGACTCATAAATAATACATTACTGAATGGTGCATGGGTCAAAGAAATCCAGAAAGAGATACAAAATTAATGGAGGTAAAAGAAAGTGAAAACAACACAGCAAAATCTCTGGGATCCATTGAAAGCAGTCACACAGGAAAACTTATAGCTATAAGCGCTACATTGAAAAAAAAAAATTGACCCAGGATCAGAGGTAAGCAGGAACCAACATCTGTCCCAACACTGGGAGTAACTGGGACCAGCGGGACCAGGCACATAGGAACTCCACCAGCCCAGTGACTTGGGTTCCTTCCGGTCTGTCTGGGATGGGGTCCAGAGCAGACCTTGGGCTCAAGCTCCGAAGCCAGTCCCACAACACCCAGAGGAAGCTCCACTCCCAGGCACTCAGACACTCCCAGGCACTCAGACACGCCCAGGATCAGAGGTGAGCAGGAACTAACATCTGTCCCAACACTGGGAGTAATTGGGTCCAGCGGGACCAGGCACACAGGAACTCTGCCAGCCC
>NW_022196893.1:3362554-3362962 GCF_008632895.1 Mastomys coucha
AACACAAATGCCAGCCCAGACTACTATACCCAGCAAAACTCTCAATTACCATAGATGGAGAAAAAAAAATTTATTCCATGACAAAACAAAATTTATAGAAAATCTTTCCACAAATCCAGTTCTACAAAGGATAATAGATGGAAAACATCAACATAAGGAGCAAAACTACACCCTAGAAGAAGCAAGAAGGTAATCTTTCAACAAATCCACACAAACCTAATTCCACCTTTTACAACAAAAACATCAGGAAGTGACAATTACTTTTTCTTAATATATTAATTTGAAAATTAATATTACCAACATATCCTAATTGATTGAAATCCAATAATATGAGGATTCAGAAATTTGTTGATTGCCATCCAATGCTCTCTCTAATTTGGTAATTGGAGAAATAGGTCCAACATTGTA
>NW_022196893.1:3363456-3492069 GCF_008632895.1 Mastomys coucha
AAATACTAGTAGTGATGTATTATTTTTAAGTATACAGTTAATGTGTTTGGAGTTATTTAAAATTTATACTGAGAAAAATGTATTTTCACTATTGCTGTAAACGACCACCTACATAAGACTGTTAAATTGATTGTTGTTTTATATCAAACAACTTTTATAATACTTATTTTTATTGTTATAATATTTTATAAATTTTAAGGAATATGACAAAAAAGATATTGTAGGTATTGAATGGGGGGGTCTCTGGGAGGAGCAGTGGTACAAAAGGGAAACAAGAATGTGATTCAATTGTATTTAATTGAAATATGTTTTTAAATGTTAACAAATTCAGATAAATTGAAATCACGTAACATTTGTCATCGTAATGCAATAAAAGTTTAAAAAAAAAAAGAAAAAAGAAAAAAATCAGAAAGAGCCCAAATAAATCTTTTCATGATGCAACGCAAGAATCTGGAAAACCAAGAAGAAGCCAAACCCAAATCCATCAAGAAATAAGAAAATATCTGATCAGATATTAAAGAAATAGAAGCAAAATCATATAAAAAACAACCAATGAATTTAAGAACTCATTTTTGGAGAAGATAAAGAAGAGCAACAAATCCCTGACTTAACTAGCCAAAAGGAAAAAGGGATGCCCGAATTAATAGAATGAGAAATAGACAATAAGCAGAAGGGGGATTTCCAATCTCGATTAAGTCACTATTATTCTAATATCAAATCAGGTAAATACACAAACACACACAAGCAGAATTCTAGAGGTCAATATTGCTAATGGACATACATGTATAAATTCTTGATAAAAAAAGGTTATATACTCTTGTCAAGTTGTCTTCATCTTGAAGATAGAGATGTTCAATAGACACATGCCAAACACAATTTAAAAAAAAAAAAAAAGACAGCATCACTAACAAGTGGTGCTAGGGAAACTAGTGTGCACATGAAGCATGAAATTAGACCTGTATCTATCACCTTGCACAAAATGGATCAAATGTGAAACCTGAAACACTGGAGCTGATATAAGAAAATATAGACAGATGCAGGTAAAGGAAAGATTTTATGCCCAGTAGGACTTCATAAAACTAAAAAGCTTCTAAACAAGGTAAAGAGGAAGTCCACAGAAGAAAGAATCTTTGCCAGCTTAGTGCCTCGCAAAGGATTAACATCCACTATACATAAGAAGTCAAAACCAACCCATCAAAACATCATCTAAAGAGGAAATGAAAATGTTCATCATCCTTAGGAATCTGGGGGTTTCAAATCAAAACAACTTTGAGATTTCATCTTACCACAGTCAGAATGGCAAAGATCAACAAAACAACTGACAACACATGCCAAAGGGGAACCTGTTCTCACCATTGGTGGGATTGCAAACTCTGAAACACCCAAAATGCTAAACATAAAATCTATCATATGACCCAGCATACCTCTCTTCTCGACATCTACTTCACTTACTTGCCCAGTCATATTCATTGCTCTATTCACAAGTTAGGAAATGAAAACAACCTAAATGTTCTACTGATAATGAAAATGTTATACAACATGCACTATGTAAAACTGTTTAACTCTAGAGAACAATGAGATCAATCATGAACTTTGTAGGCAAACAGATGGACTAGAAAAGGTCATATTGAGTGTACTTATCCAGATCCAGAAAGACAAAGGTAACAGGTTCTTTATTTATCCATGGCTCCCAGCTCTAAACATCAGGTGTGAATATATAACCTAGAGTAACAGCAAAGTCCAGGAAAGGGAAAGGGGACCACAGTAAGGGTAACAGATAGAAAGGGGAATAGCAGGAGATGGGTGATGTGAAGGAGGAAATAGGAAAACACAGCAGAGTGGACTCAAGGTGCAGCTGACCTGAAAGCCCTGAGCACTAGCTTCCCTGAGGACTAGCTTTCAAGTACTGAAAGGTGCTATGTAAATTGCCAAGGGAGAGAAGCAAGCAACGGCCCTACTGCCCTTCAATGGCTATGAACCACAGCATGATCAACATGGCAAGCTATGTCTAAGGGTACAATACCAGCATTTGCATCTTGCTGGTAAACAAGAGCAGTCTAATTGGACTTACCACACTCAAGGGACAGGAAGTTATTTCTGGTTCTGGAAACTTTCCCAGCTGCCTATGGCTAGTGTGAGAGCATGGTTCTTAGAAGTAAACCTACTACCTACATTTTTCTAAGCCAGCATGATTCCTAGTTGCATCATACATTTTTATCCTTTGCACCCACAGATCAATGTAACTCACCCATTGTCGAAGACCCTTATCTTTGCAATAGACAGAGACCATTACAGAAAGCCACAACTGGTCAAAGTATAGACAACTGATCATGTGGTTCCTAGTTCCAGTTGATAAATCTATACCCAAGGGTCAGGTAACATGGCTGCAGAGGGGGCAGAAAGATTGTAAGAGCCAGAGGACTAGGAAATCAGACGTGAAATTGTGTCTCCTGGAAATATCAGGGGGCTTCTCCCATAACTCTGCAATATAGCTTCTTAAACAAGACCACAACAAGCAGAGCCCTAATTGAACTCTAAGCAACTAAGGAATGCTGAGACTAGGAGGCAGAGTCCTCTCCAGGGATAAGCCCCCTTATAAGTTTATCCAGCAGTAATTGGTCAGCCCTGAAATATATACACGCAAGTAACACTAGAGACCGAGCAAGTTGTTTTATAGATTCATACACATAAGCAAACTGAAGCCATGAATTTGAGAGGGAGAAAGGAAGAGAGGGCAAGGAGGAGCTGAAGAAGGAAAAGGAAAGGGGACAATAATGTAATACATTTATATAATAAATAATGTACATATATATGTAAAATGTAACTATAGTTTATATACTTAAATAATAAATAATGCAATTATATTTTAACCTCAAAAAGGTGAAGGGTAGATGTAGAGGGAGAAAAAAAGACCTAATCACATGGAGAAGCCTGGTGCTGGATACCTGGGAACCTGCCTAGAAGGCAGAATGAGCCTCTAGACAGCAGCGTGTGGCCATGGGGTTGGCAGTATGCCACTCAAGGTGACTGAGTATACAGTGAGGCCAGCTTATGGACTGGGGACCCACAGCAAGGTGGCTTACTCTGCTTGGGAACAGGGCGGAACTTGGGTCCTGAATGAGTCTCAGGGAGTACCTTTATCAAGAACCCTGTGAGACAAACCAAACCTAGTGAATAGCCGTGGTGTGTATCAGTCTTTGCTTATGTGACCAAGGCCTTCCTATCAGCAGGGAATTTGGGGTCCAGGGAAGGGATGATAGTAGGTGCAGGATCTAGTCCTGCCTCACTCTGCAGGGACAGAATGCATTGTTCCCTGGAAGCTTTGGCTCTCTATGCAGCCCTTCCTAATTCTCATTTTGGATTGGCACTTGAGAGGACTGGAGAGAAACCAGGAGGAAAAAGGAACCTATGCCTGCTGACTGGCAGCATTATGCAAAGCCAACTCTTTGAGAACAGCAAAGACTTTGAAAGGACTCCTCTGTTCCCAAGCACTGCCTCTGCCTTTCAACCTCTCATCTCTCAAACCTGACTGAAGAAAGCAGATGCTAGATTCCTGGGTAGCCCTCTGCCCACTCTTGCGCATGGGCTTAAGTTAAACTCTTATCCTTACCACAGTGTTACCCAGGCCTTGGGCCCTCACTCATCCTGATCTGTAGATGGGCAGTACTGGTGTAGGGTTTGTGAAGGAGAGTGATGTGAACTTGGGAGTGGATGCTGCAGAGGAAGAATGGCCATGGATGGGGCTGGCAGTCAAGAACCAAAGGCAATTTTGGTATCAGTCGTGAGTCTGCACCCTCCACCAAAAGGTGCAACCAACTTCATCCTCTCTGAGGGTTCAGTCTGCTGGCCTTGGGCAGGTGGGTGGTTCTTAGGCTGACTGTCACAGTGTGGGGTCATCTTGGGGGAATGGCTGGGCTACTCCTGGTTCCAGCTGATCATTATGCCATTTAAAATGAGCTTTGCCCAGCCCAGGAGAAAGGTCATGGTGGTTAATGCAGTCAGCTGACCTGGCTCATGACTGAAATCTCTGGCCTAGTTCTGTCAGGCATTAGTCTGGAAAGCTCAGAGCATTGCTCCACCATGGCAGGCTCAGTGACCAGCCCTGAAAAAAGAAATGCCTCTTCCCAGGTGTGTGGAAGCTAGGGATGCCCAGAGGCCAAGCCTTTAGAACCTGGGATTGGACTTAACCTTGATTCATAAGCAAACTGGACTTTCCAGATGACATTTAAACTGTGAGCAGCTCCATGGCTCACTTCTCTGCAGGGCCCACTTGCTTCTTGCTCAGAGCCATGGGAGGCCACACTGGTGACCTTAGCTTTGTGGTATTTCCAGTTAGGGGGACCCACAGAATTTCTTCTTGCTTATCTAACTACCTTCACCTCAACATCAGAACAAAAACTTTGGGTACTATCTAGTCTCCCTCTACAACCCTCTACGACTCTAAGAATATTAGACTATAAGTCACCAAGCTAACTACTATCTGCCTTTCCCCCCTTACCCACCCTTGATATAGAGCCCAGCTAGTCTTGAACTTGATTTCCTTTTGCCTTAGCCTTCCACAGAGATGTGTGAATATATCACAACATCTGGCCATCATCCATTCTTCTATCCATCAGCTATCCTGTCCATCCACCCATCCATCTGGCCAGCCAGTATCCTCCCATCTGTCCACCCATCCACTCATCCATCTACCCCCATCTATCCAGCCAGCGAGTATCTTTCCATATGTCCATCCATCCCCCATCTAACATTAATCCATTATCTATCAAACCATCCAGTATCCATCACATTATCTATCCATCTACCATCCACCCTCCATCTATATATCACCAAAGTATCTGACTATCAACACATCATCCACCTATCCATTTTACGTTATCCCTTCCATCATTCATCATCCATCACATCATTTGTTGTTCCATCTTCTAACACTCATCCATTTATAATCTAGTCATCATCTATTCATCTATCATATATCTACCCACTTTCTATCCCATTCATCATCTATTATTCCTTCATCCATCCATCCATCCATCCATCCATCCATCCATCCATCTACCCATCAACATTCAGCCATTTAGCCATCCATCTGTCCATTCCAGACCCTCAGTGACATGATGTCATTTCTTATCTTTCTAGCACTAGGGAAGCAGTTGTATATACAACCTAGGTCCCTGGATTATACCTGATTCTCTAGCTGAAGCTGGTTAGAGGTCTAAGCGGATTCTCTCTTGAAGCTCAAGGAGACATTCACCTTGCCAAGGTGAACTGATCTTGGAATTCCAGCCTTCAGACTAGGGAAGCATACATTTCTGTGGGCAAGCCAATGAATTTATGACACTTGTTATGGCAGCAGCATGTCAGGACATAGACACATTAGTCCCCTAAAAATGTGACTGAGGCACTCTGCCACCAGTGGAATTGATGATAGGCTATATCAAGCTGATCAGTGAAGGGAAGAAGACCTCACTTTGGTGCTATCTGAGACCTGGCTGAGGGGTACCTCTGAGGCACATCTAAGGCACCCTAGTGAGGAGCCCTAGAGAGCTTTGCTTTGAGAACGAAGAACAGCTTGCCATCTGCATGTTATAGCTGGTATGTAAATGAAGATTCTGACAAGCAATCTGTTCTTTTCAGTAATTTAATCATCACCACGATCACCTTCTGCCATGGCAAAGCATAGGACTCATAAAAGGCACGGACAAGCAAGTGAGAGACCTGGGACCCTGTGAGGGACCTCTGACCTCTCCTTTCACCCCTATTGCCCCAGGATCCAGAGGTGGCATGGTTATAGCCATGTACAGAACCTACACATGCAGCAGGCATAGGGCAAGGAGGGCATTTATTACAGGTGGGTGGGCAAGGCCAATACCTCCCATATTCCTAAAAGACAAGCATTCATCTCAGGTATATGACTGGCCGAAACCTCTCCATCTTGTGACTGAGTAGGGGTGAGAATGATCTTTCTGAGAGCTTGAGTATGGCCCTGTGATGGTACTAGATACAGCACAGGCTTCTAAACTACCCTTTCTGCATACATTGTAAACCATAAGCTAAGCCATCCAGAGGAAAGAAATCAGGGAAACTGATGCAAGCCACAGGGCACGGCTGAGACTCCAGTGAAGCTCTGAGAGCAGAGAAAGCTCATCGTACTTCACCATCGCTCAGTCTTTGGGAAGAAAGGAGAAGACACTTGGACTTATGCAAGAAAGGAAAGCACCCTTACAGAGTTGCAGAGACATGGGATGGGTGAAATGTGGCCTCTCTTATGGGACAGCACTCAGGTTTCTTCATCCATTCTTTAATTTACCCACTCGCTCACTTGCTCATGTATATAGCAAAGCCCAATGAACAGCTATCACATGCCAGACATAGAAGTCCATCAGTATTAAGAAGAAAATAAAGCCCTGTCTCCCATGAGTTTATTTCTGATGGACAATGTCTGCAAATAAGTGAACAGACACATAAACAACATATGCTCACATGCATGTGTTGCCCACACATGGCAGATGGTAGCAGTCCAGGGAAGGTTGTTCTTAAAGGGCATTAGGAGAGGTCTTGGTGAGGAGATGACATTGAAGTTAATCTAAAACAGAGTAGGAAGTAGGAACACAGCATGCAGGGAAAGATGCCATCAGATAACACAGCAGTAACTTAGACTGGGCATTTTTATCATCTGGGTGAGCTGGAAGCTCTGAGCTTGAGTGGAAGGAGGCACACTCTCCCTCTAGTTGCCCTCAGCAATGAGGAGATCAGAGGTGTGCATAGGAGAGGAAAGAGTGGCTTATTAGGACAGAAAAGATTTTTCTAGATATCTAGGTAACCCCAAACCTAGTTACAGCCACAAGAGGGATGAACCAACAGAGTCATTCTCAGACATGCAACAGCTAACATCAAAGTCATCCAACAGTGTGATGGGATCTTTGCCATACTTTCCTTTGTCCCATAAGGCTTTGGGTAATCCATTCAATCAACTCCTGTGGCTCAAGGCACTAGTAGCAAAGACAGAGAAAGTGAAAGAAAACTTCCCACATCTCCAGGTTCTGTTCCAGGCTGGTCCCCATGAAAAGGGAGAGTCCAAGTGCTGCAATTCTGTGTAAGAGGGACCAGTGGAGAACTCAGGCAGGTGTAGCACAGGCTGGGGAGAGGCAGAAAATTCTAGAGAGAGGAGAGAGGAGCCACGGCACAGTGGTAGAAAGGAGGGTGGGAGCTATGGAAAAGGTGGCCTTTCTGGTAGGTTCAAATTTTGGATGAGGACTAGGGAAATGGTATACATGCCTAGTGGGCATGTCAACCAGTAAGCATAGGGCAAAATGCCAAGCCTGTCTAGTAATCAAAGAACATATGCAGAAAGGCCGCAGAGCCATCTTTTACGGCAGAAGAGACTGGCATAGAGTTTTAAGGGAAACAAAAGCTATTGCTGGAAAAAGTCAAGGGGACTTAAGTTTTCATACATGGCTGCTTGGAGAGTAAGGACTGGAAGATTCATAGAGGTTAGTCTTGTAGTAAGCAGAGCAGCAAATGGCCTTGAAGAGGACACATGGCCTTTGCCTTGGCAATTTCAATTCTGGAAGGTTTGTAATGTGGGCTGGCTTTGGCCATAACATGGAGAATCTAGAAACTACAGAGGACAGTGGGGTGGGCTGAATTTAAAAAAAAAAAAAAATGAAGCATTAGCACAGCAGAATACTAGAATACTACACAGCCATTACAAACCCTGACTTAGGCATGCCCTCCACATGCAGGGACATGATGACATCAGTGAGTGGTGACAGACAGTATGGATGACAGATGGCCTCTGCGCTCTGCCTTGAGACACCTATCCAGAAGAGAGCCTATAGCAACATACCTATTCCTTAATAGCCATTGCCTTGGACTGTGGGGATCACTGAAGATTCTATTTCTTCTTCACCTTACTACAATTAATTTTTCTACAGTAAACAGATTAATTTGTCAGCAGAGGTTACCTAACTCACCTCTAATCTGTATTATTTATAGTAAATGTTTACTAATATATACAGGTGGTTAGGACCATGTTTATATGTTGAAGCTTTAATGCCTAGTACCTGAAAAGAGGAGGTGCCTAGCGGGGCTTTCAAATGCATCATTATGGGGCCCAAGGTGTAAAGCCCAAGCATAAGGACGAAGTTCTAATTCCCAAAAGCCACGTAAAGCCAGATGCTATGATGTGCACATTTGTGATCCCAGCACTCCTAAGGGGAGGTGAGAGGTAGACAGGAGAATCCCTGGAAGCCAGCTAGCCTGGTGTGCACAGCAGAAAACAAGAGACCCTGTCTCAAAGCAAAAGCGACAGATGTCTAGGCTCTTCTCTGGGCTCATCATTTGCACTGAGCATGTGTGTGCATGGTAATATACAGTTAACACATGCACACACACACACACACACACAAACGGGGGGTGGAGGGGGATAGTGCAAAATGAGGCCCTGGGCAGGCAGGTCCTGATCCTATGTGACCTGTAATCTTTATGAGAGTGGAAAAACAAGACTCAGACAGACACACACACACACACAGCCATGTGCGGACACCTTGATCACTATGTCTGGTCTCTGCAGCTGTCATTTGGCTGGCTGAGCAGGTATATTATATTCTATAGCTTATTTGCATGTATAAATTTTAAGAATAAAGCTAAAGTTACAATTAAATAATGTGATAAATACTCAAAGGCTCAAAATTGAAGAAAGATTCTGTAAGACCTTCAGAGAAGGAGGAAGGACAAATACTTAAAGTATTGGCTATATTTTAAGTGGAGGATGAGATACTTTCATAATGATATTTTGTTATTAAAAGTATTAATTTTTTAAAAAATAAATATACAAAATACATTACTCCAACATGTACGGAAGAGTATCTCCAGGTAGCAGGCAGAGTGCTGGCCACTGGGACTCCAGTGGGAATCCTGGCAGTTCTGTCGCCTCCTGGACATTTAGCGCACCATTTGCAGCATTCACGAAGCAAGCCCCACATGCTAGCCTACTTCTGTCTGTGTCTCTGTGTCTCTGCAGATGCCTAGGCCCAGGCCCTAGATCTCCTGCCTGTGGCCTGCAGTCCTACCGTTCAGCCCTGCAGCGTCCTGCAGTCAGAATTTACTCCTGGCAATGATTGGGACAGCTGCCCAGGTTGGATGAGCAGGAAGATGACTCAGCTAATGGTGACAGCCCTTTAGAGGAAACTTAATTATTCTGTAGCCTGGCCTAGAGGGAGAGAAGGGTGCTGGCGGCCTAAACGTGGCTAATGGCGATCGATTCGCCCTGCCAATCTTCTGGGCTATTTATAGCTTGCTTATAAAGTCACTTGGGATCCTAATAGAAAGGCATCATTTATCAAACCAAATAGTGTGTGTGTGTGCATGTGTGTGTGTGCGTGCGTGTGTGTGTGTGTGTGTGTGTGTGTGTGTGTGTATGTGTGTGTGTGCATGTGTGTGTGTGTATGTGTGTGTGTTTATGTGTTAATGAGTGCCACCTGTGTGCATGCGTGGCAGGTTAGCACACCAAAGCTGGCACATGGACATGAGAAGCCATGATGGGATTCACAGCTTAGGAAGGGAGATGTCTCCCAGAGGTAGGCACAGATAGTGCTTGGGAACTGACACAGCTTCTGGCCCAGACCCAGAACACTGTGCAGAAGAGGGAGGATGCAGAGAAAAGAACACCAGGGGGTCAATGTCTGAAATTCATAGAACAGCAAATGGGGTTCCCTCACAGCAGAGCTTAGTGACAAGGCTGGTCAGGTTGCCAGGAAGGACCAAGGGATGCTGTGCGAGAATGTCCAAGACCCTTCTGGGCCCAGGAGGTGCATCAAAGTCACAGGATAGGACATGCAGAATTACACACAAACATATAGGTGTGCATGCCTATGTATGCACATAAATACACACATATGCACAGAACAGGTAGACCACAGACCAAGCCACAAAAGAGGTAGATGGGTGGGTGGGTCTTAGGCTCTTCCTGCCTTTATTGTAGGAGCTCTAAAGGTGACTTGAGGGCCCTACATAAGCTCTTCTTGGCTGGAGGTTCTCAGAACAGCAAATGAAACCAGAAATTTGGCATCTAGGAATCAAGAACTAGATAGTGATTTTTCATTTGCTTTTACTCTTCTATTCCTGTAAATGTTTGGTCTTTTCATTAGCTGATAGATTTCCTTTTCCCAGAATCTCTCAGAAGAGGGCCTCTGGCCCAGGCTGGACAGGGCTAGAAGTTAACAGCCATTCTCCCAGGGCACTAGGAAGTCAAGGCGCTGGGGTCATTTCATGAGAGAGGGATGCAGACTGTCTTGGGATATGGTGTAGACCTAGTCTTACTGAGGGCTAGCCCCAAGTGTATCCCCAATGTGGATACAGGTTGGCCTTGCCATAGCATAAGCCTGAAACGAGGGCTCAAGTTCTGCATGCTGGTTCATGCCTGTGTACCTTTATATAATCTTCCTTCTTTTCCAATATTCCAACAAGCTTAAATCATAAATGCTGGGTTCTTTCAAGGCCTGCCTGACTCTAGGCCACTCTAGATCACTCTCTATGGTTTCCTATGTCTCTTGTCCTGGCACTGAGACTACAATGAACCCAGCTCTTTCTATGTCCTCCATTTACATTCAGCTCTGCCTTTGAGACCCAAGTCCCTTCCTGCTGACAGAACCTCAGCACATGTGTGGGACAGCACAGCCAGCTCCCTTCTCACCCCAATCGATACTTCAAAGGTCCTGGGTGCTAGTCAGCCCTGAAACGTCATTCCAAAGGATGAGAGGACAGGGATGAGTGCGTGGGCTTGGCAGGAGCCATGCAATCCTTCTTGGGGAAATAGGGACAGAGGGGCAGGGTCTCTTTCAACTTCAGGCCCCATTTGAATCAAATAAACTCATCCCCAGATAAACCCAGGAACCTGAGGTGAAGCCGGCAGAGCTAACTATGGGGTCTGAAGGTGCTGTGTGATGTCCCCCTAGTGATCCCACTCCAGGTGGACAGATCTGTCCTCTGTGACTCAAAGAGAAGGTGAGCAGACCTGAAGAGGACAGAGCAGAGGTAAAAGGACCCACCCTACTCAGGTGGCTGAGGTTCATTTCATGCAGTTATTCTAGGAAGCCGCAGCTTTGTTAGCAAATCACCTCCCAGCTAGGCACAGAGGCTCTACAGCCTCCATTATAGCTGTGCCCTGGGCCTGGCCTTCGCAGGGACTGTCAGAGGGCTTAGAAGCTGCCTGTGTACCCCCTTTTCCCCCCTTCCTCTGTGTGGATGTGGGGGGGGGCTCTCTAACCAACTTCAGTAACTATAAATTTTACTGGGGAAACTCCCTTTAAACAAAGCTTCCAGAGTGGCTTTGGAGTAAAAGCCCTTTGTGCCTCTGAATTCCTGTTGAATGACAAGAGAACTGTTTTTCCTCAGCCAGAGATAAATGGATGGAGCTGGACTGTATCTTTAAACCAACACCTCCTATACGGCAGCTTTGCTTCTCTGTGTTCTTCACAGAACTTCCCCTCAACCTGGTCCCTGGCCTGGCCCAGAAAGCAGCCCTCTCACTCTGAGCTGATCCCTGACATCTATGAATCTCCTCTGCCTCCTGAGCAACTTTCAAGATTGATTCAACAGTGATTCTCCCTGGAGGGTGCTCTTTTCCTGAGGCATGGTTACATTCAGCATGGTCTGCCCTTCGTGACTGCTAATTCAGCATTTAACAGAATTCTCTGACTGTCGCACATCTACCTCCACTGGGACACAAGGCCTTTAGAGGTGACACAAGCAGGCACTGGCAGATGTGCTTTATTTTTCTTAAGTTTACCCGAGACTTCTGTTTTAATTCTTTAGTTCTGGATCCAAATAGGCCCCAGTGGGAGCAGTGTGCACACGGACTCACTGTGTCATTGTATGGGCTCATAGAGAATCTCCTCAGTGAGCCAAGGACAAGGGATATTTCCTACATGGATGCTCAGCCTCTCCATAATACTGTTCACATTATGTACATATTGAGAAACAAAACTAAAACAGAGCAAACAGAAGGCTTCCAGCCAAGATGGAGAAACAGGCTCTATGTGCTCTCCTATGGAACAAACAAAACACAGGTCCAGAACAGATAAAATATATGAAACATGGTTCCCATAACTCCCCATTAGCCAGAAAAGAAAAGTGAGAGACAGGACACAAAGAGATGACGTGTGATTCCCATTCTTCCACTAACTTACAGAGCAACAAGGCCACACATGGGGCCAGGAGGGAGCTGGATGGAATGGGACAGGATATGGGATGAAGGAGAGAGATAGGAACTATAGAGATCTGTCCAAAAGTAGTCAAGGATACAGACAGGAGGATTACAGGGAAGAGTGCTAAGGGTGCACAGACTTAGGTGCAGCATCTGCTCCTGGAAGTCAGATTGTGAAGTATGAGCTTCACCGGACACTGGCTAGCATGCTTGGGGAGCTCTTATGTTCTGGGCAGAGCAGTTAGTCCTCAACAAATACTATCCTGATCTTGCTTTTAAAGTTTTTTTTAATGCAGTATCTGAAAGGATTGGATTATTTCCGAGTAATCTATCGTGTCTTGGTACATTAGGCTGTTCATACCCACAGTCAGCAAGGAAATGTGAAGTCTGGCGTCCAGTGAGAGACCAGGCAAATACATGGAACTTCTTACAACTGAACTATTTAAATCAATAACATTCTCTGGAACTTATTACATGTGTAAATATAGACAACAACAAATCTAGACAACAACAGTATTAAGGCGCACAGGGAAGGGTTAGAACTATCCTATGGTAATATTTTTGTAGAGTGTGTACATTTATATGGTGCCATTTTAAGACAGTCTGGGGTAGGTTATAGGCTGTGTTTTAATTTCCAAGTGTTCAGTAGAAAGAGTCAAGCAATTATCACTATTATGTCAATAAAAGAGACTGCCTTTGTTCAGAGGTATCTGATGGCTAATTTGGGGTGTCAAGTTGACTGGAATCAACTAAAACTCAAGCAGCTGGACACTCCTGTGAGGGATTTTCTTGACCAGATTAATTGAAGCAGGAAGACCGACCTTAAATCTGGGCAGCATTTTCTGGTGGCAGCTACAGAAAGAGACATAGAAGAAGGAAACTGCTTTTCGCCTGCTTGCCCTCACTCTCACTGTAAAGTCCATCTGTGCTGTTGCTACAGAACTCCTTTGCCTGTATTAGAAACAATTTCTTTGGGACTCCAAAGTAGACTAAAGAACCACAACTCCCCAGTAGTCCTCCAGGACTCTAGCACCATATTGGGAGTATTAAAATATCCAGCCTCATGGACTGAACAATTACAGGATTCTCCATTTTTCTAACATGAGAAAGCTATTCCTGGGCTACCCAGCCCATCCCATAAGCTAATCTAACAAACTTATCATTCTAGCAGTTCTGTGCCTTTAGAGAACCCTACAAACACAGCATAATTTTCTATTTAGGAAATCTAAAAGAATCAATCCCCTGAAGACAGAAGAAGAAGGAGGAGGAGGAAAAGGAAGGGGAGGAGGAGGGTGAGAAGGAAGAAGAAAAAGAAAAGGAAGAGAAGAGAGAAGAAAGAAGAAGAAAAAAGAAAAAAGGAAAAGAAAGGAAGAGGGAGGAGAAGGAAAAGAGAAGAAAGGGGAGAAGAAAAACAATAAAGAAAGAAGGAAGACGAGGAGGAAGAAGAGGTAGATGACAAAGACCCTCTCCCTGGGAGCTAGCAATAATAGTTAAAACTCTCCAAGATATATGGTTAGTGGATAAAAGTCAGACTTTCCTATAGCAAATGGAGACTGAAAGAAAAAAGAAAAAACAAAGCAACATAAACATTCTCACAAAAATAAGACAATGGACAATAACTCTAACATTACACACAAGATTAACCTAATAAGGAAAACTGCAAAACTCTGCTGAAAGAAATAAAATAAGAGCAAAGTAAATGGAAAGGCATCTCATTCATGTAGATAGGAAGGCTTGAGGAGTTCAATGTGTTGATCCTTCCCAACTGGATCTACAGATACAGTATAATCTCAAACAAAATCATAGAAGCTTTTAATGTGGACATTGATATGCTGGCTCTAAGATGTAGAGGAAGAATAAAGAAACATCAGAATATCTAAGCCATTGCAGAAGAACAGCAAGGTAAGAGGACTAGTGCTACCCAAGTTCAAGACCTGCTGTGGAGTGCTACAGCAACCATGTCAGTGTGTGCTGGTGAAAGAAGAAAAATATCAACACAAGAGAGCAGGGATCTCAGTACACTAATACAAATACAGACTTGGCCTTTGGCAAAAGAAAGCCAAGAAAACAAAATCAAAACAAATTCTGTGAGAACACATAGGAAGGAAGTGATTTATATGCACAATAAGATACTTCACAAAGATTCCATCAAAATAGATCACTAAACTATATAACTCTCACAAGATAATGCAGGAGGAAATTCTAGACAGTAGTAGATATGTTGTAAATGACACTTGAGCAACAGTACCAAAGGCCTGATCCAAGACCTGAGCCATAAATTAACTTACAAGGAAAGCTTTAACAGAGACGACAGCTTCTGTTCCAGGAAGACACTGTCCTAACAGTGGGGAGACAAGTCACAGGCTGGACATGAAGAGTTTCCAAAGACTTGTCTAGTCAAGGATTCTGTTGGAAATGCACAAAATGTTCTAAAATCCCAATAATAAAAACCAATTGCTTGACATAAGAAGCAGGCCATAGACCTGAAATGATACCCTACCAAAGTAGAGAAGAAGGTGACATGAGAAGCTACTCAATATCACATATGACTATGGAGGTGACAACTTAAAAAGCTAAGAGCTACCGTCACACACTTGCCATGATCTCACCAAGATTTCACACACTAATGTCCTGCAAGAGCAGGAGACATCTCAGTTGTTACTGGTGGGAATGTGAGATGGTTCAGCCACTGTGGAGGTCAAAAAATAAATAAATTTCTATCATAGGATCTACCAAGCTCCTTGTTATTGCTCAAATGACCTGAAAAACTTAGTTTCTGGCCATGTAGAAACCTTGACATGGATGTTATAGTAGTTGTTCCAGTTCGGCTTTGAGTTGACCTCATATGTGGACTGCTTGGCACCCAGCAGGTGGTGCTATTGGGAGGTGGTGGAAACTCTAGGAGGTGAGGCCAGTGGTAGGATGCAGGTCACTTGGAACATACAATGGGAAGGCTCTTTTGTTCCTGGCTCCTTCCCTTCTCTGCTTCCCATTGCCACGAGGTGAGTGGCTTCTTCCACCAAACCTTTCCACCATAATGGTTTGGTCTTGATGCAGGCAAAAAGGCAGTAGAGCCAGTTGACCGTGGACTCACTATAATCCAGGAGAAGTCTTTCCTTCTTGATGTTTTCTGATAGCTAACCAAAAATACCAGCACAGTAGCTTGATCTACAACTGCTAAAATTTAAATAATGTCCTCCAGTGGGTGACCAGGCAGATTATGTGCTATTTGGCACCAAAAGGAAATGAGCTACTGAGCAATGGGGACATGGGGGGAACTTACATATCACTAAATGGAAGGGACCATTCCAAAGGGCTATATAACATCCTAGAATGGGTAAGGCCAGAGTATAAGAAAGGAAAGATGATTGGGGAGAGCACACACAAGGTTTCAGGGCAGCCAGGTTATTCTGTTATGAAGCTCTAATGGTAAAACTGTGTCATAATACTCTTGGGCAAAGGCATGGAACATACAACACCAGGAGTGAGCTCTTGAGCAAAGGTGAGGGTGAAGATGCTGTCCTAACGTGGGCTCTCTGGCTGTGGTAGATGCTCCATTCTAGGGTTGGATGCTGGCGACTGCAGATACTCTGTGTGTTGGAGAGGAAGGGGGGTCACTAGACCTTTTTACTTTTGGCTCAATTTTGATGTGATCTTTAAAAGTATCATCTATTAAAAATAACAAACCCATAAAAGTCATCAATGAATTGATTCAAAAGAGAGCAGGAAGAGAGAAAAGTAGAACAAAGGGCAGTGGAAGCAAATGTAAGCTGGCAGCTATAAGCCTAAGCACACCAATATCACTTTTGAAGAGGCCTCAGTACAATCCAGGAATTGCTAGGATGGGGAAAAGGCAAGCTCTTACAGAAGATCACCTTAAATGCATAGAAGTGAACAGGGCAGGACTGAAAGTAAAGAAGATGGCACATCATCTTACATAGACAAAGCCACTGGGTTTCATTAATATCAGAGCAACTGGAAATTATAAAAGTCATTTCTAACTAAAAAGGGCCAATCCACATGGAGGGCAAGAATCCTAAAGTACAGAGCCCTAAAATTCATAGAGTTGAGTAAGACAGAGCTGAATGTAAACAGACAAACCCACAATGGCTGTTGGATATTTCAAATCTTTCTCATTGAACCATACAAAACAGAAACAGAAAAAAACCAGCCTTGGAACAGAAGGCCTGAGTGGCACTAACAGACAAATGACCTAATTAATGTTTGCAGAACCGTTGCCCTAACAGTGTTAGAATATACATTCTTTTCAAGTACACATTGAATATTCATCAATACAGACCATTTCCCCAGCTTTAAAAGAATTGGAGTCACACAAAGTATGTTCTGCGACAGTGATGAAATTGAATCAGGCATCTATCTGGACAATCTCCAAACATTTAGAAACTGAACAAGACATGTCCAAATAACTCTTGGACCAAAGGAGAAATTGAATTGGAAGTTAGAAATTATTTTGGAGTGAAAATAAAAGCATGGTATATAAAAGTCTACGAAACATCAATCAGATGCAACCAACAGGGACATTTGTGGTACTGAATTCCATTAGAAGAAACAGTACTGAAATATATAACTTCTGCTTTTGCTTTAAGAAATGAGGAGAAGAACTGAAATCCAAAGTAAAGTAGGGGAGTAAATAATGAACAGCAAAGTGGAAATCAATGAAATAGAAAACAGAAAATCAATAGAGGAAATCAATGCAACCCAAGCTGGTTCTTCAAGGAGCTCAATAGAATTAACAAGCCTCTAGCTAGAATGAGCAGAAAGGCTGAGAGGAGACATGGATTATCAATAGAGGAATGAATACAGTAACACCGCTACAGTTTCTATAATAGTAAAGGAAAATAAGGGAATGTCATGAAAAGCTTTATTTCATTGGATTTGGCAATTTAGACCAAATATATTCTTTGAAAGACACATTACCAAAGCTGACCAGAGAAGTGGGTGTCTTGAATATTCTTTATTATGTGTTACTAAGGAAACCAAATATGTTTGTAAAGATATACCAGGTCCAGATTTACACTGGAAAATTCTCCTAAAGGTTAAAAAGATAACCCTAATTTTTCATAAATTCTTTTAAGAAAAAAGAGTTGAGGAATGCTCCAGCTTTATCTTGATGCTAAAATTTGACAGCTAAAATAAAATTATAGATATTCCTTGAAGGCATACATTCTTCCCTTTTTAAGTTAATGTGGCCCTACATATACATAAAAATGATGCTGTTTCATTTCCTATAGATGCTGATCTCAGGAATGCAAGGCTGGTTGAGCATCTAGAAATCAATCAATATAACTCACCATATTCAAGAATTAAGAGAGAGAAACCTAGTCATCACCAGGATCTAGGCAGGAAAGGCCTTTGACATATAGATGGATGCTCATTTCTCACAAAAGCTCCACATACCAGAAATCTAAGAGACTGGCTGAGACTAGGTAAGGGGCAGTGATGGAAACCTACCAGCACCACACACTGGGTAAAAAGACTCAGTGCTTCCCTGTGAGGCCAGGCAATGGGAAAAGGCCTGGTGCCCACCATTGCTATGTAACCCAACACTGCTAATGCTAGGGGAGCAACCATAGTGCAGCGGACTGGAAAAGAAATGGAATTGTCTTTATCCTCAACTGCCTTGATTACCGACTTCTGAGAAAATCCCATGGGATCTAAGAAAGCAGCTTCCAGAACTAAGTGGACTTAGGAGGGTTTAGGGTACATGATTGATGTGTGGATGTCCACTTTGTTTTCATATACTGGTGACAAAAAATTGCGAATTACAACTTAAGATACAATTGTCATTCACAGTAATACAAAGTCGCTATCAGTAAGTCTGACAGATGTGTAAAAGAGGCCTGCTGCATGGAAATCCACAAAACACTCCTTAGAGAAATTAGAAATGACTGACTTCAGTAAAGAGACATACCTTGCCTATGACTAGGAAGGCTCTGTAAATTGAACTATTTATTCAATATAACTGATTAAAATTCGACAAGCTTGTTTTAAAAACTAACTAATTAAAAGATTCAACATGGAAACACAAAAGACCCAACCTAGCCCAAATGCCATCTGACATCAAGAGTCTCCACACGGCTCAGATAACAAACACCTCGTAGTAGTATCCTCAAGATCGAAGGATAAATGAAAGAGAATGAATTGGCCAGAACTAGACCCACAAATGAGTTTCTAAAAAAGCACAAAGGCCATTCAGTCAAAGCAGAGAGTATCCTCTGCAACTGATGTTCTAAAGACTGAATGTAGACATGGTGACGTTAACGCCAGTCCACACTGTACCTCACACAAAAGTTAACTCAAAATGACCCAATTCAGACTGCCTCACTCTAGAGCTTCTGAAAGGAAGGAAAGCTTGTGGCTTTGGGCTGAGCAAGACTTCTTAGCTGTTGATTCCAGAAACACAGTCCCTCAGGCTGGAGACATGGCTCCATTCATAAAGTGTTTGCTGTGCGGGCATGAGACCAGAGTTTAATCTCTAGCAACTCCATTAATGTCTTTTTAAAAATTTTCTTGCCTTCAAAGACATTAAACTTTTGTCAGACCATGCAACCAAGTTAATAAAACACCTAAAGATCACTTAAGAATATGCATATAACCTGTTGTCCTACTGTGTGTTCATGCTGCTCAAGTTTAACCTCCCTTTAAGAGAATAATGTAACCAATCTTACCATGCCTTGAATTTCCCATATAACATGCTTTTTACCAGCCAAACTAAGCATAGTTTTAATCTTAAACAATGCTCTCTACCATGCCCCAGAATAATCTATGTATGTGTGATGGTAATCATTGGTTGAAAACAGTCAGCAGGTAGAAGGCAGTTGGACACAACATGTGCATATAAGTTAATAGTATGTGTGTGGTTCTGAGTGCTACTCAGGGTCAACTGGGGTCGGTAAATTCTTTCCTGTAAAACTACTGAAGGCTTCTATAGAAAAGCATCCCTCATTCCTTTTCTAGGCTGTATTTCCTGTCCTGTTCAACAAAGGCAGAGCCAAGCCCTTTATTAGGGACAGGCATTATAAACAGGCAACAGGGACAGATCAGGAGTACAACAACAGAAAGGCCACAGGTCATAGAATGCAGATAGACAGAGGACATGGGAGGAGGCGTGGAAAGTTTAAGGTTGATTTTACTCTCAGTCCAAAGTACTCCAACATGTCTCTTTTCATACCTCAGTATATTTGCACACAAGTACCCATGTGTAAAGTTACAGTGCTGCATGGTTGTAGTCTTAGCCCTGGGGATGTGGAGAACAGCGGATCCCTGGGGCTGTCTGGTCAGCCTACTTGGTGAGTATTAGGTCCCAGTGAAAGACCCTGTCTCAAAAACAAAACAATGTGGGTGGTTCCTAAGGAATCATAACACACACACACACACACACAGATAAAAGACAAACAAACCAAAACAACCACAAAGAAAGCACACTCCCTAAACTCCCTAAAACAGTGTCTTGGTAAGGATGACTTTAAAAACCAAAGCTCTGATCTTATAAGACACTGTTACAAGAAACAAAAAACAAGGAGTAGCCCCAGAGGATGGGTTTCAAAATCATGAATTCGATGAAGGACTCTTACATTTAGGATATCTTTCTCAAGAGCTAATGCTAAGAAAAGATCACAGCAAAATGATGGACAAAATAAGGAGAGTAGACTCCTTATTGAAGAAGAAAACAGATTGAAAACTAGCATCTGCTAAGGTGCTTGAGCCGTTCACCCGCAGGAAAAGCAAGCAAGAGCTGCAGGCCACGCCCTTCACCCCTCCTCCAATTAACAGGTGGGAAAATGACCAAGTGCAGCTAAGGGAGGGGAGGAGCTGGACACAAGGCTGCTGGGATGTGAAAGGGTAGAGCCTCAATTAAATACTAGCGATGTGAATTTGCCATGATCAAGTTAGTTTTGTGCCAAAGATGCATGGATAGGTCAACACACACATCAACAAATGTAAGGAGGTAAATAAATGGACATAAATAAAGACAAAAATCACATGAGCATCTCAACAGATGGGAAAAAACGCTTTGACAAAATCTAATGTGCCTTCAAGATAAAAGTCCTAGAGAGAACAGGACTGCAGGGAACACATAAGGTACATATACAAACAAACAGAATAAAGGAGACCAATGTGGAAAACCCTCAAGAAGCTAAATATAAACATACCATGTGACAGAGCGTAGACAACATGATCCTAAATGAGGAAGCAATCCCATTGAAATCTGGAACACATCAAGACTGCTCGCTGTCCCCACTTCCTTCTAACAAAGTGCTCAAACAAGAAGAAAAAAAAATGGGACTGGTGAGATGGCTCAGCAGTTAAGAGTACTGACTGCTCTTCTGGAGGTCATGAGTTCAAATCCCAGCAACCACATGGTGGGTCACAACCACCCATAATGAGAAACAAATAAAAAACCTATGGGCCAGAGCGAGCAGGAGCCTGAAGGAGCGAGTGGAGCCAGAGCAAGAGGGAGAAGGGAAGTGGGGGGAAGAGAAAAAATGAAGGGGAAACAAATAGGAAAAAGTCATTCTTATCCTATTTGCAGTTTAAATGATATCCATGAGATCCCACAAATTCCACCTGAAAAAAAATCTAGAAATAGCAATTTCAACAAAGTGGCAAGGTACAAAATCAGCTCATAAAACCTTACTTTAAAAAAATGGTCTTAAAAGGTTTACAAAAGTCAGCAGCCTCTCTATACACAACAAACATGCTGAGAAGGAGATAGATCATAGACATATTTCTGTTCACAATAGATAGTAAAATATCTCAGAAATAAACATTACCAAGGAGGTGAAAGATGCCTACAGTGAAAACTTTACATCGCTGATGAGAGAGATTGAGAAAGACAATAGAGAACAGGAAGACATCCCATGTTCATGGATTGGCACAGTTACTATTATAAACTTCCACAAAATTATAATATTATAAGGCTTCCACAAAAAGCAATTTAGAGATGTGGCCTCAACCAAACCTCCACAACATTCTTCACAAAAATAGAAAAAAGTCTAAAATTCATAAGGAACCACAAAATATACTGGATAGTCAAAGCAACCCTGAGCAAAAAGAACAGTTGGAAAGGATTATCATGCTAGATGTTTAGGATATATTACAGAGCCACAGCAATAAAAATAGTATGGTATAGTCACAGAAACAGGTACATAAGCCAATGGAACAAAACAGAAGACCCAAACATTAGTATTTATACCTGCAGCCACCTGCTATTTGACAAAGATGTCAAAATCACAACAGAGAAAATGAAGCATCTTCAACAGGTGGTGCTTGTGTGTTTGTGTGTGGGTGTGTATACATACACACACAACTATGGTGTGTTGACATGCAGAAGAATGAGATTAGATCCATATCTAATAAAATGAACTTTGAATGGTCAAAGGCCTCAGTGCAAAATCTAAAAGTATTAAACTGATAGAAGAAAACATAGGCAATATGCTACAAGCTATAGTTGTGGGAACGGACTTTCTGATAAGACTGTTTCTCTAGGAATTAAGGCCAACAACTGACAAGTGGGACTTCATGAAACTATTTAGCTTCTGCATAGATAAGGAAACAAGCTGGAAGAAAAACCTATAGGATAGGACAGAAACTCTGCCATCTATGCATCTGACACAGGATTAATATCCAGAATAGGTAAAGAACTCAAAAAACTAAAAACACCCATTCAAAAAAAATTGAGCTATATATCTGAACAGAGAGTTCTCAAAAGAATAACTAAAAAAATGCTTAAAAAATATTTCAAAAAGTGTTCAACATCCTTATCAATTGGAGAAATTCAAGTGAAAACAGCTTGGAGATTTCGTCCCATTCTAGCCAGAATGGCAAGGATCAGCAAAAGCCTGATAACAAATACTAGGGGTAGGGAGCTCGGAAGAAAGGACTCCTGCATCTGCTGTTGGTGGCATTGCAAACTGGTCCAGCCACTCTGGAGATGAGTGTGGAGAACACTCAAAAGGCTAAAAATAAATCTGCAGTATGACCCAGCTATACCACTCCTTGGCATATGGCCAAAGGACTTGACATCCTACTCCACAGACACTTGCTCAGGCATGTTCATTGACGCTCAATTCATAATAAATAGGGAACGGAAAGAGCCTGAATGTCTTTCAACTGATGAATGGATAATGAAAATGTGGTACAAATATACTATATAATACTATTCAAGTGTAAAGAAATCATTAAATTTACAGGTAAATGGATGGAACTAGAAAATATTATGCTGAGTGAGGGAACCCAGACTCAGCCATACAAACAACACGTGTTCCCTTTTCTCTGTTTCTTCATGCCAAGTCTTTAGATGTGAGTATACAACCTGGACTAACTGCAGAAACCATGAAAGTAAAATGGGACCATGGCCTTTGGGAGCTGTAGAAAGAGGAATAATAGCAGGATGCAGATGGAATGAATGGGGGGGGGGACCTTTAATTGCAGAGGAGAGAAAGCTAACACTAAGGATGTTTGAAGAACGATAAGGAATCTTACATTTACAAAAACTTTATACATATATATAGAAAGAGACAGACAGACAGAGAGAGAGAGAGAGAGAGAGAGAGAGAGAGAGAGAGAGAGAGAGAGAGAAGTTAAGTTACACCACTTAGGTACTTAGGGTAATAAGGCTCCCATCAAAGCCATAGACTATCTTAACCAAAGCCTCAGTACCAGGCATGAGAAATCTCCTTTCAACCTGTTAGTCAGGAAAGTCTAAGAGTCTCTTTAGACAATATAGACTATTACTGTTGTCCTTCTCTGCCTCCCAGAAGTTGACTAAATCCCAATTGCCAAAAGCCATCATGCACTTCAGACACAGTGCTTAGGTAAATTGAGCTGGATCTGATCCGAAAGCCTCTACCAGGAGACCTAGCTTTCCTAGCACTAGAAGTTACTATGCAGACTGCCAAGAGAGGGAAGCAACCAATAGTCCTACTTAGCTCTGACACCTATGACCAGCATGGCAAGATATCCCTAAAGGTGCAACAGTGGCAGGAATACCTTTTCCATTACCAATAGCTGTCTAATTAGACGTTAGGCCTACTCAGTCATTCCTAGTACTATAAACCTAGCCAACTATCTGGAGCTACTGAAGCCAAGGATCCTACAGGAGAATCTACTACCATCCCGTTCCTAAACTAATGTAATTTCTAACTGCATTCTAGATATGTATCTTTATACCCACAGATAATGTCACTCCCATCTCTCAGCAAACAAGCTTCTCCTTGCAGCAGACTGAGATCATTATAGAAAGCCACAGTTGGTAACAATGAAGAGAATAACAACTGATCATGGCCCCTACTGATACATCTACCATACAACCCCTATACCTAAGGCTCAGGGACATAGCTGAATACTAAGAACCAAGAAGTCTGCCTTGAGATTGTACTCTCCTAGACAGGGAAGCTACACCATGAGACCTCAACAATATGGTTGTCTGAACAAGATCCAACCAATGACACTAGTTGACATGCCAATGAGCATGGGAGAAATCTTACAGGGCCTCACTGCTAGAGGAAGAGCCACAGGCACTTAATGACTGCTGAGAGAGGGATAATTAGTCTTCTCCAGGGAGGAGTCCTCTAATTGGTTGTCCAAAAGCAAGTGGTGGGCCTTATAAGCATATCAATACAAGCATCATTGAATGGACTTAGGTTGCATTTGGGTATTTTTGGATGGATGGAGATATATATATATGTGTGTATGTATGTATCTTATTATTCAACAATAATAAGATAAAGACATGAATGAGAGACAGGGCTAGGGGAGAGATGATAAAATTATGAAAAATTATTAGATAAAATTTGGGTTAGGATTAGAATAGAATTTCCATCAATTTCTGAAATGGCCCTGAACATCCTTCTGCCATTTGGTACTATGTGTTTATGTGAAGTGGTGTTCTCAGCACGAACAATGACAAAATCGATATTATCAGTCAGTTCTGAAACATACTGAGTGTGCTCTATGTCCTATGGCATTAAACAATCTGCCAAGGTTTAATTCTTTATGTAAACAGCCATGCCCACCTTCTCAAATTTGCATTTGTCTTTAGCAAACAGTAAAATTATGTGTACCAAATAGCTGCTTTAAGATAAACTTCATTCTAATTTATTATCAGTGATCTTTTTCATTTCTCTCTCTCCCTGGCCCCCTTTCTGTGAGCGCATACACATGCGTGTGTGTGTGTGTGTGTGTGTGTGTGTGTGTGTGTGTGTGTGTGTGTGTGCATGAATGTGTGTGTGTGTCTGTGTGTCTGTGTAACTATTCCAGGATCCTATAAAAGTTTATCAGGTAAATACTCCATAGGTGGAAACAGCTTAAGACACCTTGACATATACCATCACAAAGCCCTAGAAAGTGTCAGATACAAAATCAGCTCTGACAAGATTACACGCTCAGAAAGGCTAGGTTTGTCCTATGAAAGAGCACCAAGCTGACTGGTGCCTGTGAGCATGCCCAGCTGGTATGGCCAAGGCCTAGGCCACTCACTCTCTGGCTTGAGTTTGAGGAGAAAGCATCTTGTTGAGAGGTAATGGAGCTTCTGTGTCATTAGTGTGGTCTGAGTTGGAAAGGGGTGTCAGAGGAGGGCAGGACAGAGCTGGGGACAGCGGTGCTCTACTGTAGCCTTGCTGCAGGCCTGGGCACTATGGGGGCTACTATGCTTACTTCCTGGAAGTCTTTTGCAAGGCAAATCTGGAGAAGCCAGGATCCAGGCCTGCTGTTCTTCCCTCTCCCCCTCTGCTGCCCTGACCTGGAAGAGGCACCTCAAACCTCAGAATGGAAGAGGTCCCCATTCAAGCTTCAATGTAAATAGATCAAACTAATGACACAGATAGTGTTTACCTTTTTACAAGTTGCAATCATTGCTATAAAATTAATGACTAACCTTGGCTTTAATTTTTATTTTCAAGTTGAATACGTTCCTTGGGAGGCTCCCTGTGACTGAGCTAGGTCCTACATGTTAATGCAGTCACAGACAGTTTCTGCCCGGGGACCAGGAGACACCATCCTGCCCCAGCCACCACGGGACCTCTGGTCTTTGATTTCATCACAGAGAGCTGGAGACTGATTCCAGAGAGCAGAGTGGGTGAGAAGTTTTGATTTGGCCTTTTCCTCAGAGCTACTGTCAGGACCAAACAGGCTGGGGTGTGCGAGCTTTGAAAGGCCAAAGGCTCTTAGGGGCTAAGAGAAGGCACCAGACCTCCTCCTCGTGATAAATAACACACTGCCAGCCAACTACCCTTGGGGCCACCCCACAGTCACCTGCAATAGTGCTAAGGTTGCCAGATTCCAATCCATACTGTAGCCAGGCAAGCTGCTTACTGCTCTGAACTTGTGTCCCACCGGTACCCAAATGACGAGGCCCAGAGCAGAGATGAACAGTGTAGTCATCCCGCAGCAGCCTTCCCAGCCCCCTCCTGCCTGGTGCCCCAATTCAATCCCTCCATGGTAGCTGGTTTATATACTAGCATACACTGGAGGAGGGAGGGTGGTGGGTTAATTCTAAAATTTAACTTGCTTTCCTTTTCCCACAGGGAGAAAGAGTGGGAACAGGTTTCTAAAAATAGGCTGGCCTGTCAAAACTGTTAAGGATCAGGCAGGGCGAAGACGCTGCTGGGGGAAAGAGAATACTGGGGCTGCTATGGAGGGCTCCATGCAGGACCTTCCCCAGGCCACAGCTCCAGGGCTTGTGCCCCTGGCACAGCCAGCCAGGACATCCTACTGTCCTACGGGCATAGCGACCAGCTGGGTGATGCTGTAGGAGCATGGCACGGGGACTGCAAACGGCTGCTGATGGCCACTATCATGGCAGAAGGATGGAACGGCTGCTCTATATCAGATGCTGCCCTGGGTGTGCTTCTTCTCCTACCTCCCTCCTCACAGCTACTCATGGATGAAGTCACCACAGCTCCACCATCAGGTGACATAGAAGGGCTCAGAGATGAGTCTCTCCAGGCATCCAGCTAGACCATGGGCTGCAAGCCTACTTCCTCCAAGGCTGTCATGGAGCTCCCCAGATACTGCTCGTGTATGTTGCCATGCCCTGCTCCAGCCTTCCTGAAGAGCCTGGGGGTTATGTCAGACCAGGACTCCACTCACAACCTGTTTTCCTCTTCAAGTAAAGAAAACCCTTCAAGATGAGAGAAGAGACATGGGAGTGGGACAGGCCAGGGGAAAAAGGGAAGTTCAAAGTCACAGCTACAGGAGAAGCCCCAGCACACACAACAACTCAGCAGAACCCATAAGTCACACTAAGAGCCCAAGCCGTCTAGCCCTCCCGGGGTCAGAGTCCAGACCCCATGAAGATATTCTACAGGTTATACCAGGTCTGGGCATCTTAAAACAAAACAAAACAAAAACAAAACAAAAACAAAAACAAAAACAAAAAACCCAAACACAGGCTGGAGAGATGGTGTGGTGGCTACTTGATATGCAAGTGCAAGGATCTGAGTTCAGATCTCTTAACACCCACACAACAGCTGGATGCGATGTGCCGGTAACTCCAGCTCTAAAGGGATGGAGACGGGGATCCTGGAGCTTACTGGCCAGACAGCATGGTGGAAATGGTGAGCTCAAGGTTTGCTGAGAGACCTGTGCCAGACAACAAGCTAAAGAGCAACAGAGGACTCTCATCATCAACCTCTGACTTCTACATGTTGCACACATAAGTGAATAGACAGACAACACATGTGCACCACAGGGGAAGAGAAATAAAAACTCAAACATTAAGCACTCAGTTCTACTGGAGAAACACTGCATGCATTAAAATGTAAACAAATTGCAGGGTGAAGAGACCCAGCTAAAAATCAGCACATGGGTTGATCTGCATATCACCAAAGCATGCAAAAGGCACCAGAAATGCCAGTCTGGATCTTTTTGGATAAAAACTCATGGTTCAAAGTAGTCAGCAGCCATCCCCTTCATTTTCACAGGGTATGTGCTTGGTACCGCTTCCAAACAAGAGCCTGGACTCCCTGTCTAGTGAGAGGTGGGACCCACATCTGCCCAAACAGTATGTAGCAAGAAGTGGGGGAGACTCTGCTCTCAGGTCCCTAAGTCTGTCCCAAGCTCTGAGCTGCCTTTGAGGTGTTGTGAGCCATGGGTGAAATCAGAGGGACAGAGACACAGCCTACGCCAGGCACACTGCCCCATCTGCTCAGTTACCACGAGTCACCACAGTGGACTCAACACACCTGTCTTCATTTGTATGGTTGGATCCAGCCTCGGCATGCCCAGGCGACATACTTTTCAACTCTACAACAGGGAAGGGAAGTGCCTTGAGGACTTCCTTAGGGTCCCTCACTTCACACTCATTAGCCAGGGAAAGCTGGGATCTCTTGCCCAGCTTGGAGCTGGAAAGGAAGTTAGCAGAATCCACAGCCGGCTGCTCACGCCACTGGCAGGGATTAGGGCTGGATATTCTGCAGTTTGAGTGTCCAGACCCCTTCTTTGAGCCATCTACAAGCTTTGGCTATCAGTTCTTTCATCTCCTGAGCTAGGGTGAGGGATAAGGACACCTGAGACTCTGGAAGCAGGCAGATGCAGAGAGCAGGAGTACTGGCACAATCAAGAGAGCTCTGTCTCTGAGGGGAGAGAAACAGCCATCATCCTGAGCCTGCCAGCCAGCACTGTGTTAACTACCCTCCCTTTGAAACCAGTAATCAGATTAGGGTGAGCTTGCTGCCTGCCGCCTTCTTCCCACTTCTCCCAACCTGTGGGGAGGACATTTGGAGTGGGTTCACTCTTCTCGGTAATAGAGTTATTTGGGGCCTCGCTGGGCTGGAGAACATTATTCCCACGTGTCACTGTCCAACTGGGACAGCAGGTGTCTGCTGATGCATCTGTGGAAAACACCCAAGGCACAATCTCTGCATCAGGACACACGCATGGGCAAGGACACCAAGGAAATTGAATCTTACTGCAAATTAATGGCGTTAATGCCCATTATTAGGCCTCAAAACCAGTCTATTTTCTGAAAGATAAGCTTAGCCCTGTTTGAACAGGAACTTGAGCACTCTGCTAATGCTAATGCCAAACGGCTCGTCTCTGCTAATCAGATTCAGAAGTTCTGAGCCTATCGATCGCCAACATTTTCCACAAAATGATCGGAGGCTATGAAGGTGTTTTGCTTCCCAGCAAGGCATACCACGATGGGGGCATGTGAGCTTGTGGCCCCAGTGTGTCTTTGCTTATGCCATATAAGTTTATCAGTCACCCATAGGTGCTACCTGAGCTGGGTGCACAAAGAAGCCTGAATAGAGCCCCGTGTATCTCTGTGTTGTACTAGCTTTTGACGGAGAGATGTCACTTAGGGTTGTCTGCGAGTGTGTGGGGTTGCTTAAATGCTACTGTCCTTGCTCACAGTAGCAGCAACTGCTCTCCTCCCTCCTCTTCTCCTTTCCAAAGTGCCCCAAGCCAGGAGATAACTCCCAGGCTTCAGAAGCCCCAGGATCCATGTGACTCTCATTTTAAGGGGCTAGTACAAGGCTCAGAAAAAGGCAAGAGATCCAATCAGGTCAGGTTGTCTTGGATCCTGGAGGAAGCCCCGCCTATACTGTGAATCACCTGTTGCCAGCCCCCTCCCCCCACTGCACCTCTCTAAGATGCATGGAGCTCCTCCGTAAACCCAAGGTAAGTTATCACTGGGAGTACAGAGTCAAGAACTAGCTAGCATTACCCAACACCTTTTATGTGCTAGGAACTCTGATGCCATGGCCAGCTTAGTCCTTTCAACTCCCTAGAAGGAGAGGAGGTGTCTGCAGGGACAGTGGCAGGTTCAGAAGTTCACCTTGTTCAGGAGACTGATTTCTATTCCACCCAAGACTCAAGAGAAAGGAGCACCTGGCCCCATTCTCACCCGGGCTATGGTGGGGTTAAGAGAGGGCCTCAAGTGTCTGGATCAGTGCTGATCATATCTTCCTTGGTGAGGTCTGCAGACTGTTCTGACCTGATTTACCCAGTTATCACCTTGCATGGAAGAGGGCCAGTGTTGAGATGCCACCCTTAGCCTGCTGGCAGCCTCATGCTCATCATAGATATTGAGACCTCCAAATAGTACCTATGAGGTGGCCAGATGATCTCCTGGGACCCTCTAGCCTCAGCAGCCTGGCCTTCCATGCTCCAAACACAGCCCTTCCCAGGAGCCCCAGGTGGCTTAATTGCTAGGCAATGCAGCTGATTGGATCTGTAATCAAAGCAGGCCAGGGAGAGCTGCTAGGGGCAGCAGGAGTTGATTCATCAGGAAGTAGGTATTCTGGATGAGCACTTAAGCTCAACATTCTGCATCAGAAGGCACCCAGTGATCTGAAAATCCATCTACAAGCCAACCTGGCATCCCAAAATCCACAATTAAAGTGCTATGGAAGATTGTAAGAGACGTCAGAGGGTTCTCCTAGGGTGGGCACAGACCTCTGGAACTGAAATCCATGCACACAGAATCCGGTTTCTGGGCTAGGATGGAGCCTCAAAATGGCATAGATGGAACTGGGATCCAAGATTGTTACCCACTATGAATAGTCACTGAATGAGCACAATGTGGAGAAGGTAGGCAAGTTCAAACTGCTGTCATTAAGAATCTGACACCTTCAGGGGCTAGAGAGGTGGCTCAGCAGTTAAGAGAACTGACTGCTCTTCCAGAGGACCCAGAATCAATTCCCAGCACCCACATGGCAGCTTACAACTGTCTGTAACTCCAGTTCCAGGGGATACCTTCACACGTACATAGATACAGGCAATACCAATGCACATAGAATTAAAACATATACACACAGAGAAAACACATACACACACACACACACACACACACAGAGAGAGAGAGAGAGAGAGAGAGAGAGAGAGAGAGAGAGAGAGAGAGAGAGAGAGAACCTGACACCTTCTCTGAGAGCATGAAATAGGCTTGGAAGAGGAGATAAGAGGAGGGAAGAGAAGGAGGAGGGAATGGGGAGAGGGGAGAGGAGAGAGGAGGAATGGGAGAAAGGAAAGAAGGAGATGGGGGAAGAGGAAGATGAAGATGATGTAGATGAAGAAAGGAAGTAGAAGGAAGAAGAAATGGAGGAAGGAGAGGAGGATAGAAGATGGAAATGGAAGGAGAGGAGGAGGATGCACCAGCAGTGGCTTTGTATAAGGCATTTTATTGCTATAATTTGTTCATAAAATCTGAATATATTTAAGCAAAATCCTGTACTGCAATATTGTGGGGCCCTGGGCCAGTCACTGGGTGATGCTGAGTTGAAGGTCTTTACCAATGGAGGAGGGGACTGACCCCAAGTCATTCTATGGGCTACTGGCTCCCTCTTGGGACACTGGCTCTGAAAGCTGTGCTTATGAGCAGGGGGTAGCAGGGACTCCCCCACCCCCACCCCCACAGCAGCACTTTGCAACTAGCAACCAGTTCCTGAACTTTCTATTAGGCGTGGCTCTCTTGGACATTTTACTGAAATGTGTTCATAAACATGTGACCTTCTCTAGCCAGCTTCTTCCACTCACAATTTCAAGGCTCACCAGTGTCATAGCATGTGTCATACACTATATCCCTTCCCATGGCTAATGATATCCCTACATAGGCCTAACACCCTTCCTTTATCCATTCATCAGCCTGAAGAGAGACATTGGCACTGTGTCCACTTTTGGGCTATTATGATTAGAGCTGCTACGAGCATCCAAGTACATGTTTTTGTGGGAGCTCATATTTGTTCCTCTGTAATTGAGCAGCAGGGCTGCTGAGGCCCTAAAAGGTGGCACTATGATGAGTCTCTGCAGGGTTCCCTGTTTGTTTTCCCACCAGCATCGATGAGGGCTTGACTTCCTCAGCAGCACTTGCTCATGTCTGTCTCCTGGATTCTAGCCATCTCAGCTGCTGAAAGCTATGATCTGCCTGTGGTTGCTGTTGGAGTTTCTCAAATGCCTAATGAATTATATTGGCTCCCTGGCCATTTGTATTCCTCTTGGAAAAAATGTCTACTCAGGTACATTTTTACATTTGTATTTGTCTTTTCTCCTAGTGGTGGATAAGATCTGATCTGTCTGTCTATCTGTCTATCTATCTATCTATCTATCTATCATCTATCTATCTATCTATCTATCTATCTATCTATCTATCTATCTATCTATCATCCATGTAACTGCCATATATCTGATAGATACCATAATTTTAAATTTTATCTATTATTGTGAGAGGTGTGTGGGGGTGTGTGTGTATGTGTGTGTGTGTGTGTGTGTGTTATGAGTTGTCATGGTATACATAGAGAGGTCAGAGGACAACTTTGTGCAGTCAGTTATCTCTTTCTACCTTTACATGGGATCAAATTTGGGTCACTGGGCTTGTGTGGCAAGTGTTTTTACCAGCTAAGCCATCCCTTCCACCACTTAACACCCGATTTTTATCAGTACATGATTGGGTTGCCTTTCATCTTCTTCATGGCTCCCTTGTGTGAGAAACATGGACAAGATGCAGTATCCTTTCTTTCATCGGGTCAAAGGACACATGGATACTGCATTTTAAGCACTAGGTGAAATGCTTCCTGAGCAGCAATTCCTGAAATCAAAATGTGTGCTCAGGTTTCAGTTTTTTCTAAAAACTTTCCCACTCTATTTGGCCAGTTATACTAAAATGTGAGGTCAAACTCTGACCAATCAGAGTGAGGATAAAGCTCTAGCAGACTTCCCTCTCCTGTGTGCTTGTTCAACTGATGTCATGCCTATGCAGCATTCTACAGAAGTATGTTTTGCCTTACCGAAATACTTTTTTTTCCCAGTTTCCCCTACAAACAAACAAACAAACAAACAAAAACAACAAGAACAAACCCCTGTTGCCTCCCCCCTCCCCATGCTTGCCACCCTACCCTCTCCCACTTATTGGCCCTGGCATTCTCCTACACTGGGGCACAGAACCTTCACAGGGCCAAGGTCCTCTCCTCCTATTGATGATTGACTTTGCAATCCTCTACTATACACATGCTGCCAGAACAATCAGTCCCACCATGTATAGTCCTTGGTTGGTGGTTGAGTCCCTGGGAGCTCTGAGGGTACTAGTTAGTTCATATTGTTGTTCGTCCTAAGGGGCTGCAAACCCTTCAGCTCCTTTGGACCTTTCTCTAACTCCATCATTGGGGACCCTGTACTCAGTTCAATGGATGGCTGTGAGCCTCTACATCTGTGTTAGTCAGGTACTGTCAGAGCCTCTCAGGAGACAGCTATATTAGGCTGTGTAGTGACTTTGTTGAGATCCTAGACCCATTTTTAAAATCTGGTGCCCAAAGAGGCATTATCTATGGCCAGGGGTCTTAGTAGGAAACTCTGTATCTGGCCCAGGCTGATGTCTATATTGAATATGTCCTTCTCTGATGAAGAGAGAAAGGTAATGAATTCCAGCATAGCTGCCTGGGAAAGAAAACATTCAACTGGACCAAATGTAATAGCAGATGAGCACTACCCTAAGTCACAGATCTCATGAGACAATAATGAGGTCCACTGGGGCCACTTGAGGGATCTCTGAAACTTCATCACTGGAGGGATGAGAGAAGCAATATCTGGTCCTAAATATGAACAAAAGTCTTTGTTTTACAGTGGGGCAAAAGAAGAGGGGGTCTATAGAGCCTTTAGAATTATTGACAGATCAGATGAAAAAAAAAAAATACTCAATTGAGAAAACACCTCCATAAGATCAGACTGTAGACAAACATGTAGGGCAATTCTTTAATTAGTGACTGATGGGGGAGGGCCCAGCCCATTGTGGGTGGTGTCATTCCTAGACTGGTAGTCTGGGCTTCTATAAGAAAGCAAGCTGAGAAAACCACAAGGACCATGTCAGTAAGCAGCATTCCTCCATATATCTTCCCTGACTTCCTTTGATGATGAACAGTGATGTGGAAGTATAAGCAAAATAAACCCTTTTCTCCCCTAGTTGCTTTTGGTTTGATGTTTTATCACAGTAATAGTAATACTAACTAATACAGCTACTATGAACTAAGCCAATGGTGAACAATCAGGATACAAAGAACTTAAAGTCTGGGCCATCAAATAAAGGAACCCACAATGAGACCATGATAGAAAAGGGATTCCAGGTAGAAGGGAGACAAGAACAGCTCCTCATAAAGGAAAGAGAAAACATCGCCTTTGTGACTTTTGAAGAGGAATGAGCAGGCCATGGGTTCTATAATCTGAAAGACTCCCAACCAAGAGTCCTTGGTAAATTTAGTGAAACCATCAAGGGAAGAAACACCCCCTCTGATAGATTCTGGGGCAAATTGCTCTTCCTTGTCTCCTGCCTCTTCTCTCCATAGACAACACCTACAATTTTCAGGAGTTAAAAACCAGGGTTTTAGAATTTCTGTACTAGAAGGTACTATAGTTAGACATAAAAAAGAGGAAAACCTGTGTTCAATTGTTTCTAGCCCCAAAGGAAGGACGAATCTCTTGAGACGAGACCTAATGACTCAGTTGGGGATAGGACTACAGATAATAAAGCTGAACTTTGTATCTCTTCACAGCACCTAACTGCCAAAGCAGAAGACAGAATAAACTGTGAAGATCGAGCAGAGCCAGGAAACAGGAGGAAAGAACTAAAGGTTATCCCATTCAAAGCAGGCCTCAAACCCCAGGGAAACCAGCTAAAAGGAAACAGTACAGTACTCCTCAGGGAGTGAGAAAAAGATTGCTCCAGTTATCAAAGGTTGTCGTGATGGTGGACTTCTCAACCTCTGCATGCCCCCTCTACAACACTCCAAAATGCCCTGGAAGAAAATCAGATAGAACTGGCCTGGGATCTGAGGACTATAAACTAGATCATCCAAAGCAAGTATCTAGTATCACAGCCCCTAAGCCTTCTCATCAAAGAATTCTAATGATCACAAATGGCTTCATGTGATCAACTTAAGGATGCTTTCTGGACTTGACCTTTGGCAGAAGAAAGCAGGGATTCGTGTACTCTTGGATGGGAAGATCCAGTTGCCAGAGAAAGCAACAGTACACAGGGGCTCTCCTTCCACGGGGTTTCACAGAAGCCTCTGATTTGTTTGTGGATGATTTATTACTGTCAGGGGAATGAGAGAATGAATGACATCATTAATTCAACAATAGAATGATTAAACTTCTTGGGAGAGGAGAGACTTGGGGGGTCTCCAAACTGAAATCACAATTTGCAGGAAAGAAAGTAGAGTTCCTGGATCATCTGACCAATGAAGGGGCCAAACATTAAATTCAGAATGGGTGTACAGAGAAAAACCCCACTCCCCCAAACAGAAAGATAACTTAGAAAAATCTTGGGGCTGGTGGGGTACTGTAAACTTTAGATGGACTCTTAAGTCACCCAAACCAAAGGTTTGCATAGCAAACTCCATGGTGGAGACCCTAATCTCCTCCTGTGGGAAGAAAAAGAAATGAAAGCTATAGAAGTCTTCAAACAGGAAATAGTAACTGCCCCAATACTGGCCTTGCCCTCTCTACAAAAACCCTTTCATCTTCTTTTGAGTGTAGGCAAAGCTACTGCCCTTGGAACACTACTCCTCACTGAGAATTACTCTGTGGCTGTTTAATTGTGAGCACTCCTCATCAAGTATGGCCTACAGCAGAAGGCCAGAAGGTGGTTAGCAGAGTCAAAGATCCTGGAGAGCTTCTATTCTTCAAGAAAAAGGTGCTTTACTTGTAGGCAGTAATAACTGTTTAAATCCTGCTGAATCCTAACCAGAGGTTCTGTATCTATTGAAAATGACTTTCTAGGTTGGGTTAAACTATGGTCAGGTCTGTTTTGACCTAAGAGAGAGCTCTTTCCTCAGAGACCCAAACTATTTAAAGGTGGGTCCTCCCATATAATTCAAGAGCAAAGACACAAAAGTGTTCCGTGATGAATGGAATTAAATTAAAAAGTATTGAGTGTGGATGACTGTCAAATAAACTGGTCAGTTCAGACATGTGAGTTATACACCTTAAACTGGATCCTTACAGAAATAAAGGGACAGGAAGGAGTGTACACACCAACCCCAGGCATCCATTTGGAGTGGTCCAGGCTTTGAGCAAATGCTGGACATAAGGGTGTTAACCAAGAATAAAGGAAAGGATTTGATACATAAGGAATTGACTCCCCAGTTATTAGAAAACTTACAACTATCTG
Organism: Mastomys coucha; assembly: GCF_008632895.1. Classification (NCBI taxonomy): domain Eukaryota; kingdom Metazoa; phylum Chordata; class Mammalia; order Rodentia; family Muridae; genus Mastomys; species Mastomys coucha. The sequence goes on from NW_022196893.1 coordinate 3,398,784, forward strand.
AGGAAACTGCCATGGTCTATGCCCTGACATGAAAGGGGTATAGCACTGAGGTGCAGACTGGCTGATGGAATAGCCATAAAAAGCTGAGATGGAATCCGAGGTTTTCCTGTTACTTTCATCTCTCCTCCCCCACCACCCCAGAATCTACAATGACTCCAAGATAGGGTCTAACAAAACAACAGAAGGAAGCAAGTTTTTCTGAATGGAGGGCAATGATGTCCAGACCAGAAATGAAGGGATTGAAGTCTTGATTGCACAAAGTGGATAATTAGACACCAGATCATTCAGGAAGCCATTTTTAGGACATAGGGATCACAAATGTTGTGTGATTTGCCACAGAGTTAATAATCAGAATGTTTCACAAGCAACAGTAAGGGCAGGGAATCCTGGTCTTCAGAAGGGTCTATAAGACTGTATGGAAATACCTAAGAAGAACTGACTAAAACCCTTATGCATTCTCATTCCCTAGTGCCATAGGCAACCATGTAACAAATCCATGCTCACAGCCAGTAGTCAGACATTTGGGTGACTGGATAACTGCAGCCATTTGCTGCTATTATCCTAAAGATTCCATGAGGCCTTGTACAGTAACCAGGATGTTCCTACTCCTTGGTACCCTCCTTCCTCCAGTAAATTAGAAAGAATGAATCAGACCCTTAAGTGACAGATTCCAGAGCCTGAATTGCCTTTGACCATGTGTTTGTTTATAGTTCTGTTTAGAATCCACATAACTCCTCAAAAGGAAAAGGGCTGTCCCCTCCTGAAACACTGTAATGGACTTTCATACCTGGAGTTCCAGTCCCCTCTGCTTTCTCCTAGACGGCAAATCCTCTTCACTCAGACCCTCCACTTGAATTTACAGCTCATCCTTTCCAACCTGGGAACTGATGGCTGAGGAAGAACTGAAGAGACTAAATTGGAAACTACCTGGGAGGCACCTTTTTGGTTCTGTTAACCACTCAAGGAGATTGGACACATTACACCCAAGGATGGAAGGCTTCTCACACCAATGCCCAAAGAAGATGGACAACCTTAGCTCAAAGGGATCCTTTAAATTAAAACTAAGAAAGGACCAGTTTAAGCATGCTTGTTATGGAACAAGATAATGGGAAATTAGCTGATTAATGCAATTAAACAGTCATTCTGCTAACTGTTCAGTTTGACAGTTTCACCCTCTGGAAATTTAGAAAGACATAGAAACCTTCTGGGATAGACAAATATACTTGTTCTAAGTCCCCACACCCTGAGTCTTCTCTACATCTGGAATACTTGATATACTTTCCCTCTCTGGCACTGTCCTTAGACATCTCCAAGAAGATATTCAAATAGTAATGGGAGACGCTTCAAGAAATTGCCAGAACCACTAATGCAGCCCCTCCTTTGAATAATCCAAGAATTAGACCAAGAGTCACCCATCATGAGAACACAGGCCAGAAGCACATATGTCAAATCTGGGGAATATAGAGACAGCCTGGGAATGTGTTTATATTAGTTTGGTTACTCAACTGAAAATCCACCTGTAAAGCAGACATTCCTAAGGATGAAAATATCTCTACTAAATACAAGTGATAGAAATTAAAGATTTAAGACACACTAGAAGTTGGAACTAGGTGTGGGGAAAATGAATACCTAGTTGGATAAAATATTCTGACAACTCATTAAGTAAGAGTGACTGTTGGGCTTGCTCTATGAGGAGGCCAGCAGCCCAAGTGGTTCTGTTGCTGCTCCAGTGGATGTTCAAGGTTGGTGCTCAGATGGACTTCAGCATCCCAAGAGTTGAACACATGCTATCTATTATCCTTTCCATTGCAGGCCACAAAGGAACTGAGACAGGGACCCCAGAATTATTTGTCCTTCCAGGTAAGAGCTCATTGCACCTTCTACCTAAAAAAGCTGGGGACAGGAACTAGAATTCTTGGGGAATGTGTCTGGAAATCAAGATCATATTACCTTTGAGGAGACACAGCTCTAGCCTGAGCATTAGCGGGGCAGATGCTACCAGACTGTAGCGGCTACAGCTGGATTGGGACTTGTGCTTTTGTCCAAGGCTATTTGCTGGGCAAAAGTCAAGCCCAAATTTCTCCTAGAAAAGAGGAGCTTGACTCTAGTACTGATCTACATTCCCAGAATCAGCTAGGGATCTCATGAAAGACAGCGTGACGGTCTATTGCAGAGAAGAGAGGATGGGAGATACATTCATCCCCAGAGGGAGCCTGCCTCCTGGTCCTGGGAAGAAAGGCCCCATCTCCTCTGATGAAGTTGGATTTGTGCTCATAGGTTGAGAGACTTTCATTTATTTATTTATTTTATTTATTATATGTAAGTACACTGTAGCTGTCTTCAGACACTCCAGAAGAGGGAGTCAGATCTTGTTATGGATGGTTGTGAGCCACCATGTGGTTGCTGGGAATTGAACTCAGGACCTTTGGAAGAGCAGTCGGTGCTCCTAACCACTGAGCCATCTCTCCAGCCCCAAGAGACTTTTATTTTTAAGGATGTGCAAATTCGCCCAAGTTGCCCTAGAGACCCAGCTAAATCTCTGTCCAAGCTGCTGACCCTTCAAATCATATAGAAATTCGGGGGACTAAGAATGGCCAAAATCCACACAATGAAGGCAGAGGGAGGTAACTCCAGGAGCATCATGTGACATAGATTTACATAAGATTCCCTTGGAGTGTTGAAAGGAGTCCTTGATAAGTTTAAGACCAAGAACACAAGTTCATCAGAGTTTGGCTCAGTGCTATTCTGGTGATCTAACACAAGTAAAAATATTCCAATCAACAAAGATTAGTAAATTACACTAGACTTTAATTTGTGAGTTATAGTCTATCTAGGTATAGCAGACAAGTTGGGTGTCACCATGGTATGAGAAAAGATAAACCCTAGACATGGAACTAGCAGAAAATGCGGTGTGGTTCTGTGTGAGGGATGGCAGGTGGCTACTGTTACACTCTCATTACTAACACAGCTCCCAATGGCACCATTACAGAGGTGCTTCAGGGACTAATGATTCCATCCAATGAGTCAGCTGGAAATTCAGCAAGAGACAGCCCATCTACTAATCTTCCAGAACAATGGTTTGGAAAATGGAAAGGTATAGTGACCTCAGTACTGACCTCCTTTGTTACAGTCCCCAGAGTCATGAAGACAACCAGTTGTTGTGGGATCCCATGTGCACAAAGACTAGTCCAAAGACTGGCTAAAAAGAGCTGAGACAGTCAACTTGGCATTAATGAGTACCTCAGAGCAGGGAAGTCTGACAATGTGAAATAGACTGAGGAAAGGAAGATAAATGTATTGTAAAAGGGGAGAAGTTATGAGAAATGTGAACAAGGTACAATATCCTTTCTACCAAAGGGTCAAACAAGACAAACAGATCTGCATTTTAAACAGGCTGCAAGAGCCTCCTAAGCAATTCCTGGGATTAAATGTGTACTTGGATTCATTTTAGCTCCCTAAAAACAATATGTCCACTCACATTAGAATATGGAGCCAACAGCTAGTCAGAGTGAGACATAAGGGTAAGGCATAAGACATTAAGGGTAAAACCCCATCAGATCCTGACTGGGTGGGTTTGCTCACCTGAATTTCCATGGCTATGCATCCTTGTTGGAAGGCCCTTTGCCTTACTGAAATACTCTGGATTGTACTGTCAGTTTCTTGAGACCTTACATCTATGCTTAGAAATACCCTTAAATTTTAATTTTTATGACATTTGAAGCAACTGTCTTTCTTTGCTTATATGTTTAGTGTCTACTTAGGAACTACAGCTAAATTAAAGGCCATGAAGCCCTTACACCTATGCATTCTTCTGAGAGTTTTATACGCCCATCATATAGATTAAGGTATTCGATTAGCCTTGCTCTTCTGCATGTGGATATTCACTTGTTCAAGCACTGTAGAAATTCCTTTTCTTTTTCTATTAAATTGTTTTGGCACCCTTGTAGAAAATTAATTGAGCATAAACACAGAGCTTATTTCTGGAATCTGACTTACTGGGCTGATTGAAATCTCCATTCTTATGCCAATACCACACTTGGTTATTGCAGCTAGAAGCAACAACTCTTTGGGACTTGGAAGAACAAACCGTCCAATTTCGTTCTTCAAGATTACTTTGGCCATTCTTAGTCCCCTGCATTTCCATATGATTTGAAGGGTCAGCACCTTGGACAGAGATTTGGCTGCGTCTGTAGGGCAACTTGGGTGAATTTGCACATCCTTAATGTGAACTCTCCCAACCCATGAGCACAAATCCATCTTCATCAGAAGAGATGATGCTACCGTCCCTGGAGCCAGGAGGCGGGCTCTTTCTCAGGATGAATCTATTCCTTACCCTCTCTTCTCAGAACTAGACTATTATGCTATTTTGCCTGGAATACCTAGACCATGCTAGGGCTATAGATCAGTACCATTGACAGCTGTGATGATTAATAAACAACTTGAAAAAAATCTAGAATCACCTTCAAGATGGGCCCCCTCCCTTGCCTGTTGGGATTGCTAACTGAGGTTGAGAAGACCTCCCAGTATGGGTGGCACCATTCCTTAGGCATGCACTGAATAGGCATGCACACATTCATTATCCTCATTTCTCTATGGGTATAACAAGGCTTCAAGTTCCTGATGCCTTGATTTCAGTGTCATGATGACTACAATACAAACAAACCTTTCTCCTTTAAGTTGCTTTTGTCAGAGTAATATACTCAAAGACAAAGGAAGAGAAAACAATACAGGAGCCATCAGAAATAAGTGGCTTCCAAATGTGTCACTGGAGTTTTCTATGGAGTTGGCCACAAGATACTCTTGATTCCGTTTTCTGCAGAGGGTTCAGGTCTGCAAGCACTCCTGACAAGCCACAAGGTTACCAGGGTTAGCTTTTCTAGTGCCTTACCTATACCACCTGATTCATAGACAAGAATTTGACAAACACAAGAGGTAGTGGTCCTTAGCCTTCACAGCTGGTAATGGTAGACAAGATCTCAAAGATGTACCTCTCCCTGGGCAGACAGGCACACTATAGTATGTCCCACTAATGAACTCATGTAGTCCAGGCTCAGGGAAGATTCTCAAGGTGGGGAGTCAAGGCTCAATGGAAGCAGAGGGAGGCATCTCTGTACCATGTACACAGCAGAAGACACAGTAAAGTCAGACTACAACCTCCCAACCCCTCACTATCACTGATCATCAGACCCACAAAAGAACTATTCCAAGACATCCAGTAGCCAGTGCCCTTCTATAATTTTTATGAGTCAATATTTATGGGCAGATACTACAGGTGTCTCACAATTGTGCATAGTTTTTTTTTTTTTTTCAATCTTAGTATTTCTCTGGACAAAGGTGGCAGTTGGGGGAGAGGAGACAGGTATGATTGACCTACCTCCTAACTGCCAGGAATTATGAAAGCTCAAAGCTGTATATACTCACTCCCTGAGTCCATTCATCCGGCCTCCTCCCAGTGCAAGAGAGGGGCAGACTCAGCATGAGGAGTCCACAGACTCAGTGGTTCTGCAATACACATACATCAGCCATACACCCAGGAGACATGCTCAGTATACCTTGGCCCCAAGTTCTTTACTCTCTACTTGCTGAGAAAACGGTGTCTAATATCACCAGTGTGTGCCAGGCACAGCATTTGGCCTCTACCTCTGGAAGGCAGACCTAGCCTGCCCTACTCTTCAGTGACAGTGAGCTCACTATTCCTAAGTAGTGTGCATGTTGACAGATAAAACCTTCCAAAATTCAGAGTCTATGAGAGGAAGCATAAAATGAGTTCTTAGTGGGAGTGGAAATGCCTGGCAACTCTTGACTTAAAACGATCAACCACAGGTGGGCAGTTGTATATTTAATTCCAGCACTTGGGAGGCAGAGGCAGTTGAGTCTCTGACTTTGAGGCTAGCCTGGTTTACAAAGCAAGTTCCAGGACAACTAGGGCTACACAGAGAAACTGGCTTAGGGCATGTGTTGAGGGCAGGGGGTGGACCTGAGAAGCTGGCCTCAGAAAACTAAGTGTGAATTGTAGTCTGCTGTAGGCTCGTGGTGTGTTTTACAGCAATGGAGGGTCCACTCTAGATTGGACTGAAATCCAAGCCTTTGGGCATCTCATTGGATAAGAGCCTCATTAAGGCCAACTTGCAATCATGTCACATCTGTATGATGGCACCTTTGGAGATAACATGTGTGCAGTTCTGGGCAGAATGAAGCCTGTATTCCTTAGCATCAGGACTCTGAGGTGAAGTCCAAGAAAACAGAGAGGAAAACAAAAAGCTTTCTGCGTGCTTGGAATCATTGCAGGTGCCAAACAGATACGCTCAGGATTTGACCAGCACTATCCTGTGGCATGGGTACTTCTACTCCCATGCCAACAGGAAGGAACTGTAGACTTTGACAGAATGAATAATCATCTATCTTACAAGGGACATATGTCATGCCGTGTACAGGAAAGAGTCCTACAGCATGGCTTGGTGGTTCCCTCCTTTGTCAGCAAAAGTGTAATTGGAGTCCTAGCTCGTTTAGTAGTTGAGGGCAGTGCAATCTGTCAATCTCCTATCTCAGGAGTTAGCACCAGGTTTAGAGAGAGAACCTGACTCAAAATAGAAGGTGGAGAATGATCAAGCTAGACCCTCAATGCTGACCACTGGCCTCCTTGTAAGCTTGTAAATACACACATATACACACACATACACACACACACACACACACACACACACACACATAAAACACATGCAAATGCGACACTAGAAAAATGGAACAGAGAACAAGAATGAACTTTGTGGAAATTTAATACACTAGAAGTTAAATGTGGACTATTCCCAGGAAGGTAAAATAAACTTTCTGAAAGACAGAGAAGAAAAAGAAAAACAAATTTAAGGTATAGTCAAGAAGATCCAACTGCAAATTGTAGACATTGGAGAAAGAGGAAGAGGGAAGAAAGGTAATAAAGATATCATAAAAGAAAATATTCTTTTCTAGAATAACCCACTGAGGGCTGAAAGGTGAATTTCAAAAGGATATCTTCAGGACACTTTCTGTGAAATTGTAGACTAGACAGTGAGGAGGTGGTATCACATACTCCCCCAGGAAAGAGAGCAGGTCATTTACAGAGCCTCAGCCATCAGAGAGGGAGGGGTTGTAGGAGACTTCTCCACAACATTATTGGAAGATCTTTATATAAGCTATTCATTTTGAAAATTAAGAGATGCAATTTTTGGAAGACATGGGCAACACTTTCAAAATCCTAAGTGAGAACTCCACACTCAGCCAAATGATCCATTAACTCTGGGAGATAATGAGAATATTTTTCCCCAGATATCCAATATTTCAGAAGTACACTTTTTTTCATGCATCAGAAGATATGCTCCAGTGAGACAGAACAAGTAAGCCTAGGAGAGAGACAGAGTGAACCACTGGAGACTGGCACAAAGGAGACAGAGAAAAAGAATGAGAGAGAAGGCATGTGGTGGTGGTAGTGGGCAGCATCCCTCTGGCAGGCCTGAAGGATAGCAGCTACCCCAGGATTCAGACCTGGGAGAACTTGAGAGGGATCTACAAATGAAACAGGAGCTCATAGCTTAGCTAACGGGTGTGGTGGTATTGAGAGGGGCATCATGGCTCTTTTGGGGATTTCAAGGAAAAATTATGTAAAACTCATAGAAAAACAAGAAGAAACAGAATTAGTAATTCTGTATAAAAAACTATCTGGGGTTTAGAATGTAACTCAATGGCAGAGTTTGTGCCTAGCATGTACAAAGCCTTTGGTTTGAGCTAAATAATCTAATAATCTAAGTATGCTTGCTCATTTTTGTTATTTCACTGTTTGGGAAGTAGAGGCAGGTGGACCAGGAGTTTAAAGTCATCCTACATAGTGAGTTGGAGACCAGCCTGGGCTAGAAGAGACCCTTTCTCAAAAATAACTTTTAAGAATGAACAAGAAAAAGCTTTAAATTTAACTGAAGTACATGCTTGGCTCTGCTATAAGAAAGCCACACTGTAATATAAAAAATAACAGAAGGACCCTGATGATTAGAACAAAATTTGGGACAGGGATATAGAGGGAGAATAGAGCTAAGAAGTTAATGGATGACGTCTAGTACCCATACACCTGTATTCCACACCTGTATTCCATACATTAGCTCCTTGGAGGTCTGCATCTACCCATATTCTGACCTCTCCATAGCCTAGCAAGCAGAACCATTGCTGATAGGGCTTCTCATTGGCCTGCCTCTTTGTAGCCCAACTTTCTCCTCAGTGCCTCTCACAGCTGCATCCATGGAGCTAGCTCAAGGCTTGCCAGAGAGGTATGAGCCTCCTGTCCCATTAGTCAATTGCTGTTGCATTTCTCTCACCATACCTACAGAGGAGACAACTTCCAGAACCTTCTTTCTGAAGGATGACTGGTACCAGCTCTCAGTGGGGCTCGTGGTAATAATTCTGAGACTTGGTGCCCTGCAGGGCCAGGTAGAAGAAGCCCATGGTTTTTACAGTCAGTGTCTCTGAGTGGAGTAAGGCAAACAGCCACCCGTGAGGACTGAAGGCTGCCTCTTAGTCTAAGATGTCCCTGATCACCTTGAACTTCCACCACTACAGTGAAGGCTAGGCAAGCTGAATTATGTACCTCCAGCATCCATGACAACTGCTCAGTTCCAAAAAGCATTTCTACTCAGGGGGCCAACTGTGATACCAAACAAGGAGACTACAGCTACCAGGGAGAGGTGGCAGGGACCGAGTTAGAGCCTGCAGCAGTGCCTTTCCTATGCCAATGGCCTTCCCAGAAGAGACAGGGAGAACGAAGCCAAATGGCTGCTGTCCAGCAGCCTGATCAGACATGGAGTTCCCAAGGAGGCAAGAAGGAGGAAGGATGCCACAGGCAACCCCACGGCCCCGAGGCCTGGTGACCTCAATGGGAGCTGGGCTCAGACCTCAGCCCCTTCTGGGAGCTGTAAAACTGAGGTTATGCAGTGTGGCTGGGCCATACGGCCAATGAGTGGCAGAGCTAAAATCAAAATGTAGCAAACCCCTGGAAAGGGTCAAAACTGTTCACCCACTGCTGGAAGACTGACCTTCACACTGGGAGCTCCCTTCACCCATGAGTTACTCAGAATCAAGCACCAGTGGCCCCTCTGCACCCATGGCCACTTTTGGCCCACAGCTGATGCCATTCAATTACAAATCTGTCAATAGGTTGTCCATTGGTGTAGTCTAATTACTTCTGTAATGTCCCTAAACTAGCTGTTCTAGGCACCAAACATTTCACAGGTGAGCTTTTTGGATGCACACCTCATTACCAAACCACAAGAATGGTCTTCCAATGACTGCACTGCTCCAATGACAGGAAAAAAAAAACTATCATAGGTGCTATACACCAACTGTACAGGAACTAAATGGTAACATCAAGGTGGCGTGCTCATTCAGAGAAGAAAGAACACAAATTGGTCCTGATGGAGCAGACTAAAAATATTATCAGTGGGAAAAAATGACTCAAGCTTTAAGCAAGGCCATGGAAACAAAGTCAAATGAGACAACAGACTAGTGAAATGGACCTGCGACACACACGGCAGTTTCATTTCCCAACCTGGGCCATGAGTTCCTTCTAATGGACAAGGGTGAGAGATGCACAGTGGAGTAGAAGATCAAGAACACAACCAGGCAATTGCAGAAAGGAAACTGCATCATCTGCTGAGAGATGCCTGACCTCAGGGGGTGCCAGGGAAATACCATCAAAGACAGCAACCTCGCCTATCAGATGGCAAGCCATGGGAGACAGAGAAAGAGCCCACAGACAAGGGCAGACCAGCAAGTAAATGGCTACTATGAAATCTCTGGAGGCATGCTGGACAAAGGCCAAATGACAAGCAGCATGTGGATTAACAGCAGCAGTATCCACTTTATAAGGCAGACATGTTTCATACATGCAGACATATGCCTTTATGTGTGTAGGTGATATCCAGGGCTTAGGGCTGATGAGTTTCTCCTTTGAAGGCAGACAAGGGAGATGGTGGGGGAGTGGATACATTTTACATGGCTTTGTGTTACTTTACCAGTTACCATGAGTGGGAATCCTTCTTCTACTTAGAAAGCACAGCTAGTAGTGGGTGTCTCTGATGAGCCTTCTAGGCCAAGCACCAGCTGCACAGCACGCTTGCTGCACAGTATGAGTGCCGCCATGGCTTCTGGGCCTGTGAGCCTGTTGGGGCTTCATGAGGAGAGAGCAGCAGATATCAGGCACTGTAACAACCTGGTAAATAGGAATCAAAGTGGGAGCAGCTGTTGTTCTCCCCAGGGAGCACTGCAGTGAGAGGAAGAATCACAGAGCCATGCTTGGCTATTGGCTGAGCCCAAATTGTTCCTCGCTCTGAGAATTCATTAAGTGGCTGAGCAATAAAGAAGAGAGATTTGAGAGTTCTTTCTCAGCACAATGGCTTGGCTTCTGCCCTGGCAGCCAGGATGGCTTTATCAGACCTATGGACTGCTGTGCAGAGCCTGAAGCTCTGACCCTTACTTGGCTGCTCCAGCAGCCCTGTTCATCGGGGTCCAGTGGGAGCAAGGGGCGGGGGGAAGATTCCCAACGATGTCTATACCTTTTGCACATGAAGGACACTCTGAACCTGGGCCCCATGGTAGGTGTGCTAGAGATGGCTCCTCAAAAGCAGAGGGGTTTGAACAGGTTGTGAATAAAAGAGGCTTTGCCTCAACTTCACAAAGACTAGAGTAGGCTGCCATGCGGCAAGACAGCCCACTGATCTTGAGCATGAAGCTGCCTGTACTTCATGGAGCATGAAGTGTCCTCTCATGGGCACCTTCTCCCACCAGCAGGACTAAACCCTCAGACATGGGGCCATATGCTGCAGAGGACTCACCTAAGGCTGCCCATCTCCCTTACCTTGGACAGACATCACAGCACACCATAGACTGTATGGTCTGGACGGCACAGATGGGCCTCTGCGGTTCCCAAGGCTGAAGTTCAATCAAAGTGATACAGGGCAAGTGTCCCTGGTGAGGCCCTCCCCTTCGGTTTGCGTAAGGTTAGCTCACCCTATGCTCAGTTTATGCTGGGCCTCTCCTTGAGGCTTATATAGCTCCGAATGCCTTATCTTGCAAGGCCACTAATTCTTTTGGTTGACAGACCAATCCTAGGACCTCAGTTAAGTTCAGACACTTCCTTAGAGGCCTGTTCTCCAAATACAACTGTGGTGGGTAGAGTTTCAACATATAATTTTAGGGGGATGGAAACCTTTAGTCCATAGCCACCCTCTCCTGTGTCTGGTCACCTCGAAGATATAATGACAGGGCTTCACTTCTCATAGAAAAGGCAGTACTAGGTTCGAGAAGAGACCTGACATGGAGAAGAGCGGGGAGAGGCAGGTGGAAACAGGAAGTCAGGGATCCACCTGGGGAGCACCTAAGGTGAGCCCTGGCTAAGGTCCAGAGTACTTGTAAAAACTCAGGGTGAGTAGAGGGGCCTACAGCCAGAAGTGGGTGAGGAGCCCAGAAAGACATTAGGAAAGATCTAGAACACCATGCTACGGAGTTTAGGCTTCAGCTCCAGGAAAGAGGTGAGACTCAATCAGTGGTCAAGATGACTATAAGATTAGCAAATCCTACCATGTATTTAGCTTTGGTGGCTGGGGTTCCTGGCCTACTCTAGGCACACCATGTCAGCCAAAATGCAAGCTTACACTCTGAGGACCTTGTCTGGACTGAGTTTGGGAGCTGTGCCTACCATCTTGTCCAGATGCTGCTTCAGTGGACATGGCTCCAGAAATGACCAGAGAAGCCCATCTGCCTTGAGTAGCTCTCCTTTGGAAGCTCCTTTTCTGCAGAGAGAAACCTGGGATGGGTCACCTCAGGAGAATGGAACATTAGTAGACTGGGCTCTTGCCAGCCTGTTGGCCTGATCAGACCTCCATCCACTCTGTCTGGCCTTTCATACTGACTCCTTCACATAGGAGGTCCCTGGGAGAGTTAAGGAAAGTCAGACTGCCTGGTAACTGTTAGGTCTGTGGGGACAAATATATACCCAGGCCTCTATCAGAAAGGAGAGATCAGAAAGAGCTCACATGAGTGATTGCATTATGAGGTAGCCTATTTTCACTGAATCCAGAGCATATCAGAGATAGGTTTTATTCTCATCATGTACAAAACAGATGGAAGACTCTGCAGAGGTCACTGGGAAACTGGCCAGACTTTAGGCCATTTTTTCTGGATTTTGGAAATGGCTCTGAGAGATTAGAAAAGGCTGGGCAAGTTGTACAGATATGTTATACAATCTCCTAAACTCAGTTTCCTCATCTACAAACAGATAGGTGGCAAAGTAGGCAGGTTACTGTGAGGCTTCTCCAGCTGGGCTCTGTGCACGCTGCTGAGGCCGCTGCACTCATTTTGGGTTTTGTCATGGTGATAAAGTATCCTGACAAAAGCTACTCCAGAGAGAGTTTCTCTCACAGTTCTAGATGGGCTGTGGGACACCACGGCGGGGAAGGCATGGGGGGAGGAGTGTGAAGTGATACCATCATGTGGTATCAGTCCAGAAGCAGGGAGCAAAGAGGACAAGGAGCTGGGCTATAAAAGCTCAAAGGCTTCTAGAACCTTCCCAGATAGGACTACCAGCTAGAGACCAAGTATTGAAATAAACAAGCCAATGGGTACATTTCACATTCAAACCACATCCATTTTCTATGGTCAGTGGGACCCTGGGACACCTTGAGGGCAGGTGAGACAGTAGGAAACAGAGCAGATGTCATAGCCTACCACGAGTGGGAGTGGGATGGGGATTTTGACATTAAAGAGTTCCACCACAGAATCTGTTTAGGAGCGGATGGGTCTGATTAATGAATGGATTTCTTCCTTCTGGGATCCTAAGAGCTCTTCATATGTGCATTGAGTCGCCAAAGGGATGGATGTGACCATCATCCCACAACAATCGCCGGAGGGGGATGGGGGAACTGATGCTATGGCAAGGGCTTTCCTTGCAGAGGTGAGCAGACGGCAGTAGACAGAACCATTTGGGCTTGGGAATAGGTATAGAGAGGCAGACAGCTCTTGAGGCTGGGGTCCTGGGAGACTGAAGAGTACTGGTGTGAGTCTCATGGCATAGCTCCTTCTAAGGCTATGGCAGCCAGGAAAACCTAAGGCTGGCTCTACCATCAGGGTTCTGTGATTTGGGGATACATCATTTTATGGCAGTCAGGAAGCCATAAGGCTGACTCTATCACCAGGGTGTTTCAATTTAGAGGTACATCATTTTACATATCTGTGATATTTTCTCCTCATCCTACCCACAATGCATTAGGGAAAGGATCAGAGGACAATGGATACTGGAAACAACACTGTCACCTGGCTCTCTGAGAGAGAAGGCATGGTTGCTATGGGGTTACTGACTCAGGTGCCTGTTCACAGCAGAGCTGCCCACTCACCCCTGACAGGCCACTCTGAGCACATGGACTTCTAACACTGTCTTCCTTCCCACCGAGTTCCAAACAGCTTTGAGTGTCCCAGAATTGAGAGCAGTGGCCTGTCTGAGAGGATGGCAAGGATCTTGTCACAGCCAGGCATGTGGGCCTCAGAAAAAATCAGAAACCAGACTTCCCCAGTAGTGCTGGTGGCTGGAGCCCAGGCAGCACTGTTGCTTTCAGAGGCCAGGCTCCTTTCACTACCTCATATTTCATGGTGATAGGAAACCTCTGGTACCAGATACAGGTGTTTAGGAATGTCATTCTGGATGCTGGGGGATGGGTCAGAACTGGAGTACCCATCCTTGGATGCTCAGGCTGTGAAAGGACAGCAAGGATTGGGGCACAACCTCAGCCCTCCGGGACCTGAAACTCTACATAAAGACTCTCTGCCCTCAATTCCTTGGGGATCAATTAATGTTCCCAATAAAACTGGAAATTTAATTTCCTTAATAAGTTCTGAGGAGAAGGTCACTTCCACCCATGGGAAATTTCACGGCTGGTTGGCTTGTCTGGAGCCAAATATCCTACAGGGTGGGGCTGGCAACTAAAAGCAGCAGAAAGATGTGGACATCCAGCTTTCCCAGAACAGAACCCAGAAGCCCCTAGAGAAGTTTGCCCCATCAGGCTTCTATATGGATTCCTACCTGCAGAGGTCCAGCAGCTGGCCAGGACCCCAGGACCAGGAATGTGTAGCCCCATCTCTGCAGCTCTTTTGAAACTACTCTGTTACTTGGACATAAAGAGGTTTGCTGGGAAACTAGGGACCCTACCAACAAGCCCTGAAACATTTGAGATTGAAGCTAAAGGCCCTCCAGTGTTAAAGGCACAAATGAGAAGGCACCTGAGTAGGGGTCTCTGTGCTTGCCCACTTGGCTTCTTGAGCACCTACCAGCTCAAGATGCTCAGACTGCAATATGCAGCTCAGGAGAGCTTTGGCACCACATCTGCACTTAATGAGGCCAGGGCCATTGCTGAAGCCAACCATCAGGACCAGGAGACACTCTAGCTCACATATATGGACACTCCACAGGACCTCATACAGGATACTCCACAGGTCCTCCATGAGGTGACATCATTTACAGGCCTCAGAATGGCTGCTTGATCTGTTGCTACAACCTCCCTATGAAGCCAGGGAACTCTCCCTAAGGTGTGAGGGCCTGATTCTTCTTCTCCACAGAGAAGTCTGGATTCTCTCTCTCTCTCTCTCTCTCTCTCTCTCTCTCTCTCTCTCTCTCTCTCTCTCTCTCTCTCTCTCTCTCTCTCTCTCTCTCTGTGTGTGTGTGTGTCTCCCTCTCCCTCCCCCTCCCCTCTCTCTCTCTCTCTCTCTCTCTGTGTGTGTGTGTGTGTGTGTGTGTGTGTGTAGGGTCTTTCAAGCAGATGAGAAAATAGGCTAGAATTTGCCCAAATGCCAGAGACGGGTATTAGGGCCAGGGCTGCAATGTGAGAGGGAGGAGATGGTAGATTCAAGAAACACAAATAAAACTTATGGATAGATGCATAGAGATAGGGCCTGGGGAATCCATGATTTCCAGATTCGATTAATGACCACATGCCTATTCTCCCTCTTCACTCTGCCACTGCTTTGGGTAAAAGAAGGCCAAGCCTGGCCTGCTACTACCCTGTCCTGTGACTCATCCACATTAACTGCCACTGGGGCCTGTTTGATGCCCTCCTAGATAGACCAGATGAGGCTCTTTGGTGCTGGGGGTTGAGTCCAGGATCCAGGATTCTGAGAAGTCACTAAGAACACAGTCCCACAGGTGATGGAGGAAATGTAGCTTTGTTTTCCTGTGTAAGTATTTTCATCTGTCACAGGTTGGGTGTTTGCCATTTAGGATCACTACAGCAAACTTAGCATGGTTCCTAGGAGCAGCCCTCTTAACTATGTCACAGTCCTATAACTCCACATTTCCCCCCCTGGGCCCTGCCACATAAGACCTGCATACCAGATCTTCTAACCTCACTACTCTCCAGTCCCACACCTTTTCACTCAAAGAGGTTACTACTCTAAGAGAGGAAAAGTGGGAGGGGCTTGAAGGGACCCATGTCAGAGCACTTAGCTCAGAATTCCAGTCTTGAGGTCACCTAGTCTGAGCCTCATCAATATGGATTTAAAGGTCCAGGTCAAAGGTCACAGATCATTTTACCTATGCATTTGAATAACCTTAGGGTAAATTAAACCATCAACTGACACTCTTACTGTCCCAGTAAGAAGAACAAGGGAAGGCTGAGTGAGGGAAAATCCCTATTTAGGTGTGATGCAAGGGTGAGAGCTACCAGATACAATATAGAGCCCTAAGAGCAGGTAATATTCAGTGAGGAGCTGAGGGGGCAGCTGTAGTACCACTGTCTTGCCTGGATCTCAGATTGTGAGCATACGGAGTGGACCCAACAGTTCCACCTTTGAAGCCAGGCCCTCCACCAGCTGGGGTGTGCACCTGAGAAGGGGTCACCTCTATTTGACGGATACAGCGTCTGGGAAGCTGTGAGTTGCTGCGGTGCTTCATCTGGCAGGTGTGGTGCCGAGCGAGCTGTGTCCCTCCCTCTCCTGCTCTTCCCCAGCACCTGGCACTGCACGTGCCTAACATGACAGTTACCTGCTGGGCGGTGGCTGGCACACAGAGCTCTGGACTCTGCTCTGAATTGGCCCAGAACAGAACATTCACTGTACCACAT
This sequence comes from Mastomys coucha, assembly GCF_008632895.1. Taxonomy (NCBI): domain Eukaryota; kingdom Metazoa; phylum Chordata; class Mammalia; order Rodentia; family Muridae; genus Mastomys; species Mastomys coucha. The sequence continues at coordinate 3,414,905 of NW_022196893.1, forward strand.
GGTAGCTGCTCTCCCCTACCAGGCTCTTTTGTGAGCTCTTTAGTCTCTGGTCCCACAGCTAATCTAGAAGATTGCATTACCCATTGTCCTGAAAAAAAGGGCAATAATGTGGCTCAAGGCCCACTGATGGCAGTCAATTAAAGATAATTGTTCACATTTTCTACCAAGTAGATTAAAGAACAGGTTCCACTGGGGAAAAAAAAAATAGTGAACGAATTGGAAATGGTCCTTTGAAGGAGGATGCTGGGGTCTCTTGACCTCGATCTAGGGCATACAATGGATAACTTTCACTGAGATGCCCGAGGTGTCGGACACTAGTCTGAAACTTCTATTAAGGACAGACCTAGGAGGTCAATTACCGCATCATTTTGTCTCTGTGAAATTGCTGGCCAATGAGTAACTTGAAGGAACCCTGCCTGCTCTGTCTGGCTTCTGAGAACTGTCTGTCCTTGACACCTGAGGATCATGCTGCTGGCCTTTCTGCTACCCATGACCCACTGTCTGAACTCCAGAAGGAAGCAATAAGTAGTAGATCATCAGTGCATATACAAATACTAGCATACTGGATCTCGGATGAGGCTCCTTCCTGACCCAGCCATTATAAGTCAGAAACGCATTGAACATGCTCACCCTACCCAACATCAAAGCCCAGACACTCAGTCTTGCCATTTCAGCTGTTCTCCTCACAACCTGGGTTGACTCTGCAGCCAACTGTCACAGTATGCCAAGCTTTGAGAGGGTGTCATCACACACTGCTGGCCGGGAAAGGTCCAAATTAAAAATTGAAGATAGGCTTTCTACTTAATGCAGCTCACCATGCACCATCCAAAAAGTAGGAAAGCCAGAATTGATTATTGGGAGTAAATCATCTGTATTCTGCTGCTGAGTGAGTAACATATCTTCTGCTCGCTCACCTACAGATCAGCATGGAGACACCGCTGTTGGCATCTTCATCTGCACAGACGGTATCCTTTGTCTGAGCATGATACAGTTGTAGGGACTACGGCATAAATATATATAAACACAGAGAATGTGCAAACACTCCAGGATGCATACTGCCACTGGTTCTGCACATGCACCACTTTTTAAAGCTACCATTATGCTGACTTCTCATAGTCAACATGTGTGTAGGACATGATGGGAAAGCCATAGGGCAGCTACCACTGGCCCAGGCCATACCCAACCACAGGGAATTCCCTACCTGGAGCTGCAGTCTGTAGCCTTTCCCTATGACGCCACCAAAAGGCGATCACATGCACAGGCTTCTTTGCATATGAACCTGTGTGGGCTTCTGTGCCTAAAAATGTGCTGCTATTCAGGAGTGATGCTTCAACTGGCCCGCAGGCTTCATGACTGTGGTTCCCGGCAGGTTCTGTGAAGAGGACTGAAGGAGAGGCAGACACCTGTTCCTACCCTGTGGCACAGAAGCCTATTTAGCATCTGTGCATGTGAGGCTGTGACTTTGAACACCAATATGCAAAGATCGGACATAGCTTCTTTATTGTCTGGTTTATGCACTAGGACAAAGGCCTAATGGCTATCTGGCCACAGGGTATGTGCCTAGCCAACTAACATGCTCTCTCAGCCTCCCAACAGCCTTCAGGACCCACAAAGGAGGTCATGTGAACACCGCAATTTGACAGCCAGGAGACTCAAGCAGAGGGAGATTATGTGGCTGGCCAAGAAGACAAGTCTCTTGATTGACAGATGGAGTTGTGATCCAGTTGGGTCTGAACAAAAACACTATGCACTTCTCATTGTCACACAGGAGAGAACTTGTCACTCTGTGTGCATAGGAGGAGGGTAAGTGACAAGTGGAAGAATGAGAGATGGGTATGAGTGACTATAAACATAGACTTGGCTGGGATTTAGTTAGAAACAGAAATGGTCCCTATGTATACTTAGGTCCTTAAGCAACCTTCACTTCACACGTATACCACCTCCAACTATCACCCCACAACACACACACACACACACACACACACACACACACAATCACCATCCTTCTAGAGGCTGAAAGTCCCCAATCAAGGGATCAACAGGAGGCTGGTTTCTTCTGAGGCCTCTCTCCTACATCCTCACAGGGTCTTTTCTCTGTACCGATATATATAGGGTGTAGGTATGTCTATCCATAGTATGTGCAGAGATCAGAAAAATCTGTAGTCATTTCTCTCCTCCTACCTTTATGTGAGTTCCAGAAATTGAACTCAGGGAAGCAATTTTTGCTAGCTGAGCCATCTCAGCAGCCCCCACACAAATGTCTTCTTAGGAGGACACTAATCATATTGGATTATGGTCTACCCTTGTGACCTCAGTCTATGCCTATATCTAGACGCAGAAGCTTTCTAGGGTACAGAGATGGGAAGTACTTCAATTTGTGAATCCAGGAGGTACTTAGCTCAGCATACAACACAGAACATATTATAAACACATGCTCAGACCCCAAGAAGGAGCTGCCCCAGCCACTGCCAAGTGCAGGTCTAACCTGCTGCCACCCAAGGGCCCAACAGCGTCTCTGGCCCCCACACCTACACTAGGGGCCAAAGTTACCTGCAGCCACGGGCAGGGTCCCCAACTCCCTATACTCTTTAGGCTGTCAGCCACAGGCAAGGGGCAGGCGATCACAGCCCAAGAGTATATCAGTAGTACCCAGTTCTCCAACAGACATGACTGCAGGTGGGGACTGAAATGTCAGGGCTGACTAATGGTGGCAGAGTGGACACCACTAGTCACGTTGCCAGCAGTGCTGATTGCCCATTTACCCTGTGAAAGGCCTGGGTTGAAAGCCTAGTGTGCATTTAGTGCTTGAAGCAACTCTAAAAGGCAGGAGCTCTTATCCCATTTCAAAAGCCCACAGCTGACAGGAGTTGGGAATTGAGCTTCTTGGAAGTTCGCGTTCAAAGATTGTGCTGCAGAGATGTGTTCAAGGTGGAAGATGGCTGCCCATGGTCTACACAGACTTTCATTGGTCTACACAGACTTTCATTGGTCTACTGTGTCATGAGTGTCTGGTCTTAGACAAGCACCTGGGGACAAGTAGGGGGTGGGTATTCCTAGCCATTAGTGAATTCTCTTAATACCTAATCCTAATAGGCCACGGGAAGCATCGCAGCCTATATAACATGTGCATATACACTGCAGCTTATATATATAACTATGCACACACACACACACACACACACACACAAAAATTGCTTCAGTTGTATGGGATAATTATGTGTTTTTCTCTGTAAGGAACTAGAAGGAGCCTCAAACTCAATCTCATTTGTCATTCCCTGTAAGCTTCTGGCGCAGAAAATATCACTCTTGCTGGCTTAGAAGAAAGGAAATTGAGGCCTAGGTAGGCCCATCTGCTGGTTGGAAGTATCTAGCTTAAGGAGGAAACCTTGTGTACTGTGGGCCTATGAGAATCACTTGCTATTCTAGAGTGTGTAACTCATTATTCCTTTTTTGTCTGTGAGAAGTGACCATTAATCTGTCTCTGCCATATCCCACTTCACTCTACAAGGTGCCTGTGGCAAGTGACCATCATTTTTGCTACCTCCAGCATCCCTTCTGGGATGTAGCTAAGTGAGGTATTCTGACCCTCAGACTTCCAAGAGGAGGCGGTTCTGGGACAATCTAGACACATGGGTCCCCACAGGTCAAGTCTGAGACAGCATGATGACATTTTCTAAGTGAAGTGCAAACTGCCCTTTATTCCTCGACCAACCTGTTTGTGTGATAGCACTTGATGGCCTTTCCATAGAGTCTGCTTTCAACATGCAAGAGCTGACCAGAGATGGAAAAGCCATCTGTTTAGGTGACAGCAGCTGTGAGCCCAGCTTGTAAACCCAGCTTGTAAGCTTGTAACCCAGCTTAGCCCCTTGACGCCCACAAGCCTGTAGCTCAAGGCAGGTGTGATGTTCTGGGAACTGTAGAGAAACATCCAGCAGAGTGAGCAGAGAGGGTTTCCAATGCTGGGTTGGACACTGGACCAACTTTTCAAAATTATGGTCAGAAAAGTCCCCAAGGAAGCAGTCTGGTTAGATCTGGTGTCGCTCCTGTGGAAGTGTCTCAGATGACCAGGGTGGTGCTGGTGCAGGACACTTGTAAGGATGGATGCTAGACAGCATTCCTGTCATCAGGGCTTATTGATTGGCCAAAGGATGATGATGCTGTGGGATTAGGAGTGGGGTGGGAGGGTGGGCCGGGTTGCCTGGCTTCCCAAGGTCAGCCCTTAAGAGTAGATCATTCTCTTCTCTTTGACTGCTGAAAGAGAACAAGATCCACCCGTTGACAAGGATACCAAAGGATTTAGCCAATGAGGGGCTGTAAGGAGCAGGCAGACCCTTGCTGATGATGAGATGGCCAGAGCCACAACCCTTTAGCCACAAGGACTAGAATACTGACAGCAAGAACAAGGTTGGAAGTAGATTTCCCAAAGCCTCCAGGTAAGAACGAGTTTAGTCTTGGAATACTGAGAGGAGGACCTTTCATAAGCTTGAGGCTCCTGCTTTCTCCTAGCTTCACGGTCCTATGGGTGGCAGTGTCTCCCTACCTTGCCAATGTATGCCTACTCTACCAGTTGGCTTTAGAAGTTGCTGATGGTACCTAAGGCAGCCTCAGAGGTAGATAGGGTGTGTGTCCTGCAGACTAAAGAAGAGTCCTCCTCGTATGATGCTTAGGCCTCTTCTAAACATAAACTCTGCCTAGCTCCCCTTCTTCCCCTTCCCCAGCGGTTATCCTCTCCACAGAAAACACTACAACTGGTAGAATGACAAGGCATTTTAGACAAAGCTGAATGGATGCTGGCGGGCATGACTTTCTCAGGAGAAGAGCTTCAAGGTATGCCTGCCAGCAGGGTGACTCAGCTCGGCTTTAGTCTGTGTCACAGGGAGGAGGGAGAAGGTATGAAACCTCTGCCTCCCCACCCCCAAATCAGGAGGGAAGCAAGGCCATATTGGCAGTCAGGAATGACTCCAGAGCTACTGTGCATTAACAGGGATTTTAAAAAATGAGTGACGTCCATGAGAAGGCGCAGAGGGAGATGCAGACACTGGTTTGGAATGGCCTAAGGTCACATCACTGTTTAGCCTTCCAGCCATGGGGAAGGCAAGGGGCCTGTAAGCCTCTGATATAAAATGGAGAGAAAACTAAGATTATCAAAAACAGTCTAAGACTCCTTCACTCCCTGGGAGTTGTCAAGAACTAAGTGATGTTCTGTCATGGCAGGGAAAGACAGGAAAAATTTGGGATAATATAGAAAGACAAAAAAGAGCCCCTCTCCTTGGAGTCTGGCTGAAGACTCTAGTGAGCAGGAGTCAGGATATGGAGCATAGTTAACTGCTTAAGGCCTTTTTCCCTTCCCAGTAAACCCTGAAAACTTTTTAGGCATCTCATGAGAAACCCAGCCTATAGGGAAAGGGTACACACTAAGTCCCTTGTGCAGCTCTGCTGGCTCCTGGTTTCAATCCACAGACATACCTCAGTCATCACAAGACAGAAAGAAAAACTTTTGAGATGCAACCTGAGAACCACCAGAATGATCTACATGGCGGATGCTAAAACACAGAGTTGCAACTCTCCCTTAAGGGCCCACATGCTTGGGTGTATCTTGATCTCTGAGATTCTCTGGAGTTCACCTATGCTCCCAAGTGTGCCTAGCCATTGTCCTTACAGTCTACATTAGAAATAGCTTTCACAAAGTTTTCATCTCTGCTTTGTCACACCAGCTTGGCCTGAAGTTCTTGTCTGTGTCAAGGCCATGAATCCTACTCTGGCTTCAATCAAGGTCTCTAAAAATTTAGGGGAATTCTTTAGCCCACTGAGGGTTGACAGCATGGTTCAATGTCTCTGTCTCCTTACCACTGACATCAGGCAAGCAGTGCCAGGAGCTGCCGGTCACCAGTGCAGGGGGTGGTCCTGCCTAAGAAGCTCAGCCAAGCAATGGTTTTAGAAATGATTGGTTATCCTTGCGAGCCTGGCACCCCTGAGTCTTCTGGTGGCAGAAACTTTAGAAAACTGTACAGCTGTAAACTGCTCTTTAGGGAGACCCTGCAAGGACCAAAAGGCCATATCAAGAATAGTCTAAGACTCCTTCACTCTCTCAGTCAACTGTGTATGTACTCACTCCACCAGATGTACAACCAAGCAGGGAAGGGCATCACCGACCTGTCTCAGAGCTTACCAGCTGAGGCACAAAGATAGCTGCCTGATCAGAGAGTCATGGTAACCACCTGAACTTGGCCCAGTAGGCTACAAAGTTCTTGGTTTGCCAAGTTTCCTAGATGTGGACAGTTCTTGTTTTGTCTTGTCTTGTTTTGCTTTGTTGTTTTAAATAGGTCTGTTTTAACAGGGGTGGCCAAAGCTCCTGGGGCAAGGAAACTCACTCATGTTTGAGGGGTCCCGGCATACCAATTTCAGGACATAAAACCACAGCCCAGAAAAAAGCAAGAAAAGGCAGAATCCCTAGCATCTGGGCAGCACTGGCTTGGTCTTTCTGTCTATTGGGTTTTGCCGGTCACCAATGAGACCTCTCCTCCTCAAGCCTTGGACTATAGCACCTGTTATAAAGAAGGGTGCAGAGAGGTAGAAGCCACCCTCAAAGTTTCCCCTACTTGACCAGTTCCTCTGGATTCCTCGCCTCTTTTTGGCTGACTAGAGCTGCTTTTAATTTATTTTATAAATTGGCTGTACAAATGCTCCATTTGGTTAATGAATTCCCAGAGCCCGGAAGGTCCTTCCTGGCTCAGAATTCAGGACTGAGAGAGCACCCGCACTGTCTCAGCCCCTGTGCTGCAGGCCTGGGGCCATTGTGCACATCCTCGCTCAGTCCCCCTGCCTGTCTCCACAACTACCCAGCTGTAGCTATGCATCCATGGCCCTCCCCATCCATGCCTCGAAGAAGATTCTATTCTTATAGCCAAGAGGCATCCTTGCTGACAGCCCTGGGGACATGGTAGAGGCAGAAGAAAGGCTGATCTCTGCTGCTGCTGTAAACCAATCCCAGATGACGCAGGGGAGACCCGCTGCCAAGGCTGCTTGCTTTAATTAAGGGGGAGATTGATAAGAGCTGTCAGGGCAGAATGGAGAGACTCTAAGCCTCACTGGTTTGCTGAGACATGAGAGGGAAGGCTGAAGATTAAAAAACAGAAAACTCTGCCTGGAAAGCTCACAAGTGGCTGAGCTGAGAAAAGAACAACAGGGTAGGAAACAGTTGTGGGAATTGGCCAGTGGCGCAAACCTCCACCAAGGTGGCCTTGCCTTGCGGGTTGTTTGGGAAGGTCACCTCCAACTGCCCTTCCATGTAGCCACACATCTACCACAATGTTTTTCACCGAAGATGAAGACTCAGAAACACAAGTGCCTCCCCACCAGGCAAGAGAATGTTCATCTCTGTCCATTCAGGGCTCCATGTTTTTGCCTTGACTACTTGTCCCCCAAGCCTCGCCCTGCCAGATAGGTATGCAGGAGGAAGCCAGCTGAAGAGCTGAGGCCATGTTTAAGGATGCTGTGGGCAAGGCCAGGCCCAGGCCTGCATAGCTCCTGTCTGCCCCTGTATTTTTCCCAGCTGCCTACCATGGTATACAGAAGTGTAGGTGCATAACTAAGGCAAACAGACAGCTCACATCTCATCTGGATTCCCAACAAAGGAAAGAAAACAGGTTTGGCTCCCCAAAAGTAGTCTGTAGCATGCCCTTGGATCCCCATGAGCAGAGAGACTAAGGCTCTGAGAAATCTTAGCTTACACGTCGGCTGTGACGAGAAAAAGACACACACTCTTTCAGGAGGCTGCTTCCAGTTAGAGATACCGTATTTCATACACTGAAGAAAATCATCCTTTTAAAAAAGCTCATGTTTGATGGTACTTGTGAAAACTATTAAGACTGCACTATCTATCCCCCAAGGTGTCAGAAAGGCGTGAAAAGAGTGGCAGTATACACACACACACACACACACACACACACACACACACACACACACACACACACCACAGCTGGGTTCAAATACCTCTTGACTGTGAGACCCTGAGTAGGAGTCAAGCCTCTGAGGCCTTAATCTCCACTAACATGGTGTCAGTGTGGGGACCAGAGAGCAGATGACAGAAAAGACTGTGAACTTTAAGCCTCAGATTCACCCCCTCAGTCTAGCAGAAAGGCTTATACAGTGTCAATGGCCTAAGTACAGACTTCATGGCCAGTGGTGATGTACATGTGTAGCATCTATACTAGCAGGACAAGTGCGTTGCTTGCAGCCTCTGGGTGCACAGCTGCTTGGTGGTGGCGGGAGTGGGGGATCTTAGCCACCTGACTAACCACCTTATTTCTCCTAAGGTTTCCTATCTTTGCAAAGACATTTGCCCAAGCCTAAGCTAGGCTCCCTAGCTGGCCAGGGCTAAACCTGAGCAGCAGGTGTTTTGCCAGTGAGGATGCTTGCCCCATGGGAAACAACCCAGAACATGTCCTTTCCTTAGCTCCATGGGTCTTCTACTCCACTGAGTTGCCACCTGCCTCACACAGTCCAGGGAGCAGGGCTAGCCTGGAGAACACCTGCCTCTTGAAGCACCCTGGCAACCATAGCATGTCCACTTGGCCGTCCCCTGATGTTTTCCTGCATACACCTGACATTTCAGGGACCCTACCCACATGCTGAGGATGACTCTGGATGGTTCCTTCCTGTCGCCACATTCTCATCATGACTCTTCCTTCAGAGACCATGACATCAGCTCACTTCTCCTCAGTGGTGCCACTACAGACCTTTCTTAGGGAGCATGTCTTTTATGCTGTCATGTCTGTCACTGAGAATATATTCAGCGCTGCTCTGCTGCTGCAAAAACATCGGGTGACAGTCAAACACCTAATGCATAATAACTGATATCCATTCAGCTATTGCACACCAAACACTCTCCTGGTGATGCCTCTGGCCATGCCTTTAGGCATATTAGATGGCTCCGGGTCTCCAGATCATCCCTGGTTCCCAGACTGATGTCTCTAGCCTCGGAGCATCTTCTAGGCGGGACAGAGTCTGGTAGCTATTTCTTTCCCTTCTGAGGGTGGGAGCCCCATCTTCAGTGAAGTGCAATTCACTGTGCTCTTGGGAACTAACATCCATCAGCTCCTGTTCCACAGAAAAATGTCAGCAACTCATTTCTTAGACATTCACAGCCTGAGAAAATGAGGTGTGGAGGGGACAACATAAAAATCGCATGAAAGCATGTGTCCCGAAGGTGAGAAGGCTGCTAGCTTTTACCTTCCACTGTTCACTAACTCTGGGTAATACCACACCCATGTGACCTTTGTATCGGTGTTTGCTCCCCTGAGGCGTCCCTGCCTTCCCTTCTGGTTCCTTCGACACAGAAGAGGTTTGCTGCAGACCTGGCTGATGTCACTGTAAGAATGAGTCACTTCTGTGGCTCCATTCTGGGCCTTCTGACTCCCTACAGAGTTTCTGTAGTACCAAGGCCACAGCCCTCCTCCTGAGTGGAGACTGGGCTACTGAACTGGGGCCTGACTGGCTGTTCCCTCTCCACAGACTTCACTCCTCTTCTAAAGCCACACGCACGGCTGGTCTCAAGGGACCCCTCTGTCTACCATGTCAGGAATACTGCCCAGCTAGATGTCCCATTTGAGAGTTGCCTCCATGACAGCAGAACACTAAACTTCATAACCTCGTAGTGTGCCCAGCGCCAGTGCGTGCACTCAGTGCTCACCCAATGAATAAAAGAATGAGTGTCTGAGACTGGGCGTGTGTCGGGAATGATCAGACAAAGACACAGAGAGCATACCAGCAGAGGTAACATTTTAAACAAGAAGCTGGTGGGGGCTGACTCATCCTTTGAAAATACCTGACATTGGTGGGTAGATGTTCCCACTGACTGAGGCTACACCTCTTATGGAACAGAAGCCACCCAAACACTCCTTTTTTCTCTCTCTCTCTCAGGTGGGTTTTACCACATGCTGGCAGAGCCCAGATCCCCTGCTGCACATCCACCTACTGCTGAGGAAAGCCCCTTGATCTCTAAGGTGCAAGCTGGAGGAGAGAAGCACAAGAGGAAGAAAACTGAGTCAGAGCCCCTGGGCAACCCCTGGACATCAAGGTCCATTTAAAGGAACCATCTGTCAGAAATAGCCATAAAAATATCTTTGATGGGGCAAATAATGTTCCATGAGGTGGAGCCTGTCTCTCAAGGCTAGAAAGACCTCCCAGATAACCTTGATATGCCTGTCATCACGTAGTCCTGCTGGCCCACAGAAAGACACAGACAGACTCCTGTGGGCAGGCCTGAGGCACTCTGATCTCTTCCTCCACAACTTTAGTGGCTAATGAAAATGACAACCAGTAGGACGGGTCCCCTGGTAGCACCTGCCCTGCTCCACATATCCCAGAGCTTCCCATCTTCCCTGCAGTCCTGTCTTGGTTTGCACAACTTGGCTTGGTGGGGTTGGGGCTTCCTGCAGGAACCATTACCAATGACAGAATTTGGAGTCTGACTGGAAATAAAATGCACTTAAGTGTGTCACAAAGCAAGCGCTAAGCAGGAGGACAGAGAGAGACAGATGCAAGTATCCAGCATGGTGGCAAGGTAAGGCCTCCCTAGAGGAGAAGCTACCCAGCTGAGACTCCACGGTGTAGATCAGCTAGGGAGAACAGAGCAGGAATAGGTGGTGGAGGGCAGTGGACCCACATGGCTATGAGGAAAGCCTCCTGGGGATGAGATGTGTGGGTGTGTTGAGTCCTTTAGATTCTGATGTGGGAACAGGGGGCACTGAAGGATTTGGAGTACATGCCAGGTATGTAGTTTAGAAGGGATGTGATCTGTGATCTTCAGGAAAGGGCAGGCTGATTAGGGCTAGGCAAGCCATGAGGACATGATGCTGTGCGCAGCTAGAGCCAGGGTGTTGAGGTATTGTTTGAAGATGACAGATGGGCTGAGGACCCTTCTGTTACAAAGCTGAAGAACTCCAAGGTCTGAAGTGACAGCGGCCCTGACCTGCTTTGGCCTTGGCCAGGAAGTCCTAGCTACTTACTTATCCTTGGGTAACAGTAAGCATGGGGGTACCTAGACCCTCACAGCCATCCTGCCTTTTGCTGAAGGACTCTTGTGTCAATTCCTGCCCATTTAGCAGGGCTGCTTTTCAATCCTATGCATCCAGAGGCAGTATTGAGAACCTAGAAACTAAATTCTCTGTGGAAGTAGTTGATGTGCCAAGGCCTCAAATATCAGAAAGCAAAGATGAAGGTGATGCTCTCTAAGCTTGGGCGCTTGGTGCTTGGTGCTTGGTGCAAGAGGAACCAAGGTGTGGGGCTATGAGCCAGTCTTTGGCTAGTTCCAGGTCCTGCTCTAGGCAAGGGGTGGCTTTGGGTGAGCCATCTGACTTCTCTAAAGCTGTGGTTGGAAGCAAGTACACTTTTGTGAGTGTGACAGTGAAATGCAGGAACCCTTGGAGCGCCAGCTCTACAAGTAGCATTTTCCCAAGCTCTTCCCGTGAGGCTCTGAGCCTTGGTTTTTTTTTTTTTTTGCAACCTCTAACTGAGATGTGGCCAGATAACCATATCCCTTGCAGAATCCTGTCTCCCCCTAGTTCACTTATTCTCAGGGTTTCAATCAGTGTGGGGTCAGGGTAATACAAACCAGCTTTGCTCACAGCCTAGGGAGCCACAACTGAATTCATATCCTACCACTATTTCCTGGCTTTCTTACTGAACTCTGTAATTCAGCCCTGACATCCTCCCTGTGCAGCAAAACAGGAGGGGACACAGCTGATCTGAGTCATCCAGTTGATAAAGTCCAAGGTCTTAACATCGTGTATCCTTGTTTGCACACAGATGCTCACGTGAACAGCTGAGCTACCACGTGAAGCATGTCACACAGAGGATGAGACCCTGCGGTGGTATGGGATCTCTAGGCTAAGTGAGGCAGGCAAAGACACACAGGAAGGGCTATTTCTTTAGCCCAGGCTGGCTTTGAGCTCCCAATCTTTCTGTCTCCCAGTCTCCCAGTTTCCAGGATTACAGGTGTGTGTCACCATGCCTGTGTTGTGAAGGAGGGTTCTGGTCACACTGAAGAGGAGTCTAAGGCTAGGGAAATGACTCAGCCAGTCAAGTACAAGTCTTATAAGCATGAGTTAGATTAGACCTTCCAGAATCCATAGGGGAAAATAAACCTGGGCAAGGTTGTGTGTACATATACTCCCAGTGTTGGAGAGGAAGAGAAAGGCAGGTCTTTGGGGGTCACTTTCAGATGGCCTAGCCAATTTGGTAAGCTTTGGGCCAATGAAACTCTATCGTAAAAAAAAAAATAGTAGATAGTGCTTGAAGAATGGCACTCCAAGTTGACCTCTGGCATATACGTGCACAAGGACAAGCATATATTGCACACATATAAACCCACACATGTATTTATGCACACAGACACACACAAAAGAAAAACAATATGAGGCTAGCTGTCAGAGCCATTGCTTCCCAGTGGACATGCCACTTTTCACAAGCTCACCTTTCACACTCAAATATTTTTTTGTTTCTTCAAGTAGACTCAGATTCTCCATTTGAGGGCCCTTCCCTGACCCCGACCTCTCCTCTTTCCCTGTCACCAAAACCTGCCTTCCCATACAAGATCTACTCAAGATGAAGCTACTAGTTGATGATTGCAAAGGACTATTGGGAACCAACAGAAGCCAGAAGAAGTAGGGTAGGAGCCTTCCTGGTCCCTTTAAAACATGTGAGCCACTGATACCTTGACAAAGAATGGTTGTCACAAAAACTGTAGGAGAAGCTAAAGTTTCCTGGTATTTTGTTATATGGCTGAGGAAAGCTAACACAAGGTTATATTAGATTCATTTGAACTGTGGAGTCTATTCAAGGCCCTCCATCCATAGCCTAGCAGGAAAGTAGACCCTCAAGGTCCAACTTGCCTTGAAGTAGATTTCATTACTGCCACATCTCTTGATGGCATGTGGTTTGGGACTTGAGGCCTTTGTGGTTGGATGTGGGTACTGCCCTTGGATGCTGAGGAAGATGTGAGGATACAGGAGCGAGCGTCTGTCTTAAGTTTGATGTGCCTACTCACTCATTGCACCAGGTCCAACAGAACTGACTCTATCTATCCAGCATAAGAAACAGCCCACATGCAACACTGGATGGATTCAGATACACATGCTGAGGCTTTCATGGGAAAGAAAACATTAGAAAGGGCCAAGAATTTACACAGGAGCTGTCTTGACCCTTGGGAGGAGTGGAGGAGGCAACAATGTAACCTCTGGGGGACCTTAACCATGCCATCGGAGAGGCTATGCCTACACTCTGTCAGGGAATGTCTGGTGGTCTCCTAGCAGCAAGTTAGTGATGTGTCCAACCGCACATCCCAACTGTATTTTTTAAGGGATTGTTCAGGCATTGGGTGGTAAGTTTGCAGCCCCTCTCTCGGTGGCTGCTGGGAAGGCTGACTTCACTGCAAGTGGAATTATTTCTTCTGTATAGCTACAGGGCTTATCTCCTGCCCCTTCCTTTGGAAGGGGCTTGAGCTTCCTATCCATATAACCTTGTTTTACAATTCTCTCTACTGTTCAACCCTGTTCCAAGCACAAGCCTGAATCTAGGCCTCCACACTTGATGTTCAAAGTGAACATTAAGCCTTAGTAAGGAAAAAAAAATAGACCCTATCTCTCACTCTTCTGCCATGGAAGATGTGGCTTGGACCCACACAGACCCTCCACTGGCTCCAGTAGCTCCATAGAAGCCCTACCAATAAACAGTCAGTGGGCTCTCCAGCATGCCCATAAATTAAACAACATTTTCTTCATACCTTCTTGGCCAAGCCAGTGGTCATGGCTTCACCTGTCTAAGGAGTCTGGATTCCCATGGAGAAGGGGCAGTTTGAGTACATCAGGTTTAAGGACTTCCAAGGAATGGGGATGTAGAGCCAGCCTCCTGCACAGCATAGCACAGCACAGAGGCATGTAGCCACTGTCCAGGCCCTACAGTTTGTCTGTCCTGCCCAGTAGTTGTTCACAGAATTCCTGACAGGCTGGGTGGCTCCTTCACTCCAGCACTTACTGGTACAAAGAGGATTCCTATCAAGCCCCAGGCCAAGTCTTACTTATTGTATTCCCCTTCCAAGGAAGGGGCTCTGAGGATTTTTCATTTCCTAGATGAAGAAGCTGAAGCCCACGAATCTGGAAATCAGAGTTGAGGTAAGGGATTATTCTTTGCTTATTCCTAGCCTCCATCATGCCCAGCACGTGGTGGACAGTCAGCACACATGAAGCTGGGGAGGACACTCTGGACACACTGAGGGTATTCAGGTATATTCAGAAAAACAGCAGAGACAGAAGGTAGTGAGATTGGGACTGGGCCTGGGCCCTGCTATGAGGATAGAGGGGTCCTACAGCCTCAGGGAAATGAATCTCTGACCAGGCGACTTGTGTCTCAGATAAACTGAACACCTTAGTAGATGGGATGGGCATAGAGATGCATCTGGACACACAGAGCCTGTAATGTGTACCCCTGTGGCAAATGGGCTGAACCTGTGATGCCTACGGCAAGGCTAGTGGTGTTGAACCTGTCACCTACACCTATTGCCAAGGGAGCAGATTGGTTGATCTGCTTACTTAAGTGGAGATGATCTACAATTATCCAGCTGTGCTTAAAGCACTCAGAAGAGCCCTTATAAGGAAAAGAGGCGTCTTACAACAGGTTCAGGGCAGGTTCCACCCAAGGAGATCTCAAGACCCCACCACACACACCTGGCCCAAAGATGGGAGGAGCCATGAGCCAAAGAGTGTAGGGGAGGACTCCCCCAGGAAATCCTACATCTGGAATACTATCACTCTGCTACCTTTACTTTGGCAAGTGAGGTCCACTTCAGACTTCAGCCTCTGGTGTTACCGTGGGTGAGCCCCCAGATGGTGGGAACTCAGAATGGCCATAGGTCTTGGTACACCACATGGTCTTTTACCCACCCAGGGGAGAGGCAGTCTTGTGCTACATGCCCACCGATCCCACTCCCTCTCTTGCAGGCACTGCCCTGCTGTTCCTCTATGCTACAAGATATGGTTGGGCTTTCCACATGGGCACCTTCCCAGAGAGACCTGCCCCCAGCTCACCTTCTGGAGACTGAGGGCCCCTTCCACGTAAGAGGCTTTATACTCAAAAGGCCACTGATTAAAAGAGAGCCTCTCCCAGACTTCTTTTCCTCCTTTGCAAAATATGACAACGGCTATTGCATCTGGTTGTTGTGGCCATTACACCAGACAATGCTGCGAGTCTCCCTGCAGAGCGCTGGGTAGAGAGGGATGGCCCAGCCTGGCTGCCCCCCCTCCCACAGCCCTCTCCCCATCTAAAATAATTGAGCTTTAAACATGTCATTGGATGAGAGAGAACGATGGAACATTTCCGTCCCATCATGACACTCCTTCATTGTTCTCTCTCTGAAAAATGGAGGGGCCATTAATTTTCTAGAAAGGCAAGACATGATAAAAAAAAATTACATCTCCAAACCAGGGGGGACAGATTGTATGCTGCAGTTCCCTGTGGGATGAGTGGGGAAGGCTGCTCTGAGACCGTTTCATTTGCACACTAACCACAAACTCCACATCTCACACTTGAAGTTAAGGAAGGAAGGGGGAAGGGAAGAGCTGTACCCTCCCTCAGACTTCAGGCTTCAGTGCAGATCAGAGTAAGTTCTCTGGAGGATGGGCCACAGAGAAGAGATTATCCTTCACTTTGCAAAAGGCAAGGCTTCCTCATTCACCCAGATGAGGGCATTTCCCTGCTTTTTTAGAGCCACCCTCTAGGTTACAGAGATGCTCAGGTCTCTAGGTAGCTGTGGATGCTGTTAGCCAGGTATAGTGGGTACGCCCCAGCTCCTCGCTGCTGTCAGTCTGCTTCCTATTGCCCGTGCCTAGCACATCCCAGTCTTACCATGCATCCTGGCATTCCTCTCCCTGTCAGGCCAGATTCCTTACGCTTTCTTCCTGGCCAGCCACACAATGAGCACATTTCCTACGATAAGCGTTAAGCTTCTCCAGCTGAGGAGAGCTGAAAAGGGTGGTGTTATGGAACAAGAGAGTTGGTCACATGGCCTGGCAGGTTATGTCTCTTTTTGCTTCCTACATGGCAGGGCTAAGGGAAGGTGACACAGGACTGAAAGGCTAGAACTAGCCCAAGCAGGTGCTGAATAAAGATGTGCCCCTCCTGTTTGCGCCCCTCTATTCCTGCCAGGCTCTGATTAGGTTATATGGCACCCCATCAAAGCTTGCAAGTGCATCCAAGTAGCAGATTTTCTGGTGGCCACATTCTTCCTATATGGTTATAGAACCTCATTAGTTGGTTGTGTTAATGAAGCCTATACCTCCTGGCTATCATGAGAGTTCAGTGTAGCACACTGACTACATTTGGGCCAATGGAACACAAAACGAGGATGGGTGTACAGGGTCAGGAAGTTCCCTTAGACCTGGTAGGAAATGAATGACATCTCTGCTTCCTGATGGCACCTGGTTCACTCAGATTCTAAGAACTATACATGGTGGGAGATAGGATAAGAATAAGTCCTGAACTCTAGCACTTGGCAGGTCACTCCAACTCTGGCCCATGCACTTTACTGAAGTCACTGTCATTTTGAGGTTTCAGCTATTTGTAGCCTAACCTAATTAACCCTAATAGACAAGATGTGGTCTTTGGAGCCTCAGACATCCTTGGATTGGCTCAGGGTATAGCAAATGAGGCCAGAAAGTCTCCAGCTGGGGAGACTTTGACTCAATGCTGACTGGGAAGCATTGGGGCATCTGGGAAAGCTTCCTGCTGGGATGGCAACAGGAGGCACCATGTTGCTATAGGACTCTTGTGAGCCAGGATCTGGGTGTGTGGTTTCCTGGCTGGCGGGATCCCAAACAGACAGGTAAGTAGTGAAAGAGGAAATAGTAACGGAGGAAGTGGCTGGCTACTGGTGAGAGACTGAAAAGAGAGGCAAGGGGGTCAGAGGTGAGACAGAGGCAAAGCAGCAACAGAGAGGCCACCGGAAAGTGGCTGAGGTGTGGGGCTTGAACTTCAGGAGGACAGTGACAGAATGCTCAGAGAAGCTGGGGCTCAGAAATCCACAACTACAGGGAGGTAGTCTGGCTCAATGGGAAGTGCCAGGTTGTTAAGGGTTCTGAAGAACTGATGACTGGCCTGGGCTCAGGATCCCTACAAGAGAGAATATCAGAATTGATCCTGAATTGAATTGAGCTCTTAGTTCTGCCTCTCAAAGGCAGCAGCAAGGCAGGAGGTGGAAGCCTAGAGAATACTCTCTCTGCTGTCTCATATCAATGGCCAGTCCCAGGCTCCAGCTAGCCTACAACAATCTGCAGAACTCACCAAATAGAGCCTGGTGGGATGCCATGAACACATTGAAAACCAGGCAAGTATGGTGGATGCATTATTTGGGAAATAAACAAATGAAGATAGATATTTGTAAACTGTTTAGATAAATACCTGTCTTGATAGGCTCTGAAAGAAAAGGTAAGTACCTTGCTGAGCCCCTGTTAGTCTGCGCCAGCAAACATTATTCTAGAATATCAGAAGCTGCCCAATGACCGTAGCAGCAACGGTGAGCAATAAACTGCACCACAGCAAGCACCTTCTTATTTCCCATCAGTCTTTGATGCTGCTAGAGTCCTGTGCCCACTGTATGTGAGACAGAGTAAGCATCCTGGAGCAGGAGTCCAGTCATCTGATGGTCTATCCAATCAATGTCACTTCAGATCAATAGCTCTCTTTATCACCCAAAGTCATTAGCAAGTTCTGGAAGCTGTTCGTGTGGGTCAATCAGAATATGCCTCCTTTCGGTCACTTGTTCAATGATGTTTATCACAAGGAAGCTGTGAGCCAAGATCTGGGTATGTGGCTTCTAGCCTCATGGGACCCTCGTGTGCAGAAAGAATGGAGAGGGATGGAGAGTGCAAAGCCAGGAATTGGCAGGACACAGGACTTCCAGGACCAAACGTTAAATCAAGAAAACTGAACACTGGCCTGCTGTACACAAAGTGAGGAAGAGAGCTGACATTCCTAAGATAGCAATATCCATGTGTCCTCCGAGCAAAGACTGTGAGCTGACAATGAATGGGAAAGATGCACGCATACCCACACACTCTAGTAAGGAGCGGAGGCGTTTCATTAATGCAGCCAGAATGAAGTTAATGTGCAACACTTGGCCTCCTGGAAGCAGCAGGTCCATTCCACCATCCCAAGATTGGAAGGAAGAGCCAACCCTGTCTCAGGATCAATGGAAAGATAGAGCACCTACCTCCCAGAGGAGTGGTTGGAGATGATAGGAGTACACTAGACCTCTCCAGGGACAAGGTGTGCCCCACACCAGTGAGCAGAGCCCTGGGATCCCAGGAACCTGGACTTGAATCTGGTGAATGGTTTCTGATCCCTTACCCACACCATACCCAAGGGTAAGACTGTCCCTCTTGGATGATACTCACTCTGAATGGCTATCTTAGAAGACTTGGAGTAGCAAAACAGAGCAGGGGAGCAGGAGATAAGAAATGTGGTGGGTGATGGTTTACAACCCACCTGCTGAGCCCACAGAGCCCAAGACAGCCAGCAGCTATAGCTAGCTGGTGGCCTTTCAGGTCCATGCACGTTCACCCAAGAGGACTGACACTTTGTTCATGCCTTTTCAAGCTTTCACGCACCCTGCAAAGAAAGCATCATTCGCTGTTCCTCACACTGAAGTGTATGATGCTTCTTACAGAAGACCAGTAAAACATGCATATGCATGAGAGAACTTTCCCTCCCTCCTGCTGAGAGCAAGAGAGAGGGGGGTTAGAGAGAGAGAGAAAGAGAGAGAAAGAAAGAGAATGTGTAAAGCGGCTGATAGTGGCCATAAACAACCCAGAAGACAGTCCATCATTCTATAATGTAAACCAGGGTAGGCTCTCAGAAATATGCAGAGATCTGTTATTGTATATAAACATATATTCAAAAAAAATCTCTGCATGCACAGAACTCAAGTTGGATCATTTCCTATATATAGCATACAAATGTATAGATACTGCTCTCTATGTAAATATGCACATATATATATATATAGGAAACATATATATATATACATATATATATATATGTTTATTCCCCAGACCCTGAAATAGAAACTTATATACTTAAATGGATCACAGTGCTTAAAAGATGCTCCCGAACTGTGTACCTCATGCTCAACTCTGAGAGCATTGTTTCGCCTTGGCAGCTTCCCCTGGCAGCTTTCCTGATGCTGGGTGATGTCACTTCAAAAGCCAAAGCCCCACTGCGGGTTTACTGTCTAGACAGGCTGTGCGGGCAAGCCCAGAGGCAGATCTCTTTGGTACACAGTGTCCTGCAGATGTCAGGAGTTAAGTGAAGTTGTCCTGAAGGCTTCTGCATGGTCAGTTCACAGTGGGCAACCCGAGGCTCTGTTTCAGAGTCACAGCAGCTGGGCCCCCAGCCTAAGTCACATGATGGCACTAGCTGGCCTCTTGGACTCAGGACCATGCAGCTCTCCCCTGAAGAGTGCTGCTGCATTCTGGGCTGTGCAGCGGTTGTTAGAGCTACAGGTCCCCTCCTCTGCTTCAGGGCTGCATTGTGTTCCCTATCACAGCAGGAATTTCTGAGACATCAAGGGATACAGAATGACTGTTTGCCATGGATGGGTTTTGCTTACAATTGTCTGGTGGGTCAAGCATGTGTTCTGGGTTACACCCAGGCATGAGCATATTCAATGAGTATCATCAGGGAAGACACCATGAGGGTGAACATTTCTGGGGCTAAGTTACATGCTCTGTGGTCTGTGCTTCGATAAATCTCATAGTCCCTGAGGCAGAACCAGTAGGCTCCTTCCAGAGAGTGAAAACAGGCCAGGGGGTGAGGAGGCTTTTCTGGGTCATCCTGTTGAGATATACCTCAGCCATCTGCTGTTCCAGCTTGTTTCGCTCTGGCTTGGCACTGATGTCCACTATCCTGGAGGTTCTGGGACCTTTTCCAGAAGATAGCCTGATGCTCTCATTTTCATGGTCCTCCTAGAACCTTTCTGCTCTTTCCTGCTAGTTAAACCAGATCCCAATGACACTGGAGGCTCTTCCCCATCTTCTTTGGAGACCAAGCCATCACTCGATGATCTGGTACCTGCATTCTCATCAGCTACATGTAACAAATGAGGACCGAGGACTGAGAAGACACACATGGGTGAGCAGACTCTAGAACCCCTGAGGCTTAGAACTGAGGACTGAGAAGATGCACGTGGGTGAGCAGACTCTAGAACCCCTGAGGCGGTGTTCAAGTGTTTAGCTAATGACTCACAGGCTATGGGCATCTATGATAGTGGTTGAACAAAATCATAAACTAATGTAAGAGAGGTTTTCTAATTGTTTTTTCTAACTCCATCTCATCTGCTCATGAGTGTGAACTTTAGACAGTGATAAGTTGTGATGTCCAAAAAATGGACATGACTGGTATTGAGTGTCCACCACAGTGGTGATTACTAGCAAGGAGGAGGAGGAAGAGGAGGATGATGATGATGATGAGCTATGGTGCTGGAGGGTTGAACCCAGGGCCTCACACATGCTAGGAGAGCACTTTGTCCTCTTCCATGCATGACCTCAGTCACTGCTCAGTTCTGTAGTGGCCACTTTGGCTATTCAGGTGACTAAGCCAGTCACCACTATAACTCTACCTCCTGACCCAGTACTTTGACTCTTCCCATTTAGTCCCACATCAGTACCCCTCAGAGAGACAGGAGCACCCAGGGACTTCTTTTCAGTTCCATATCATCTTTGTTCTAAAACAAATGGAGTCGCCCTTCACCACAAGAAAGAGTGATACACCAACACATCTGACAAGCCTGCACTGTGTAAGCGGCTGGTTTTAGGAAGACTCGTTGCTATGTCAGTGAACTGGCTAACCAAATCACTCACTGGTCCACGAGGGCACACAGTCATCAACACCTTCACTCGTCACCGCACAGCTATTCTTTTGCCTCTGCTTACCCAATTGTTCATCCACCCGCTCAACTGTATGTCAGTCTATCCAGCCGTCCAGCTATGGGCTCTCTCTTCCCACCCATCTTTCTTATGAAGGGTTTATCATATGCCCAGAGCCATACTACAAAACTGAGTTTGAAAGAGATCATGCTCGGAGACAATTTACAGCTCTCTGCCCACAGGCCTCCATGAGGGACTTCCAGGGCAGGTCGTAGCGGAGAAAATGCAAAATGCTGATGGACTTAGCCCCAGCCAGCTGGTGGTGCCCTGGACACTTGTCTGGTGCCTCCCTAGAGCCTGGCCCCTTGGATGGTAGAAGAACTTGTGCGGGAATGTGATAAACTCTGACAAGAGATATGAACAACGTCCCATGTGCATCGAAGCACCACGCTATGGCCAGGGAACCCCACAAGCATCTGAACTTGACCTTACTCAAACTGAAACAACTGTGTTTCCCTGACTCCTCCTCTTCTCATATATCCAGTCTGCTTTCAGCGGGAACTCAGGAGCTCAGGGAGCCCACAGATGCCCTGCCCTTTTCTCTGCCTTTGCTCCAGACACCACATAAGGGTGACATGTGACTAGCTGCTTTTCTGTAAAATTCTGTGTCCTAGGAGGCAGGGCTCTGGTCCAGTCGTGCACAGCTACTGGTCCTGCAGAGAAAGCCTAAGTGGAGGGACCATGTGGGTGCACGGATGCAGAGTACCGTGCAAGCAAATGGGAATGCTCAATGCTCGGTGAGGAAATTAATCAGGAAGAGAAAGGATTTCCCATGGGTTTTGCTGGAAATATTTACACTTGATGATCTGTAGCGCATACGTGGTGGCTGCACAGAATGACTTCTGGTAACTGAACTGGCGCCCAAAGGAGATTGAGAGTCATTAGGCTGCCAACAGCAGGGTTGCCTAGAGGAAGCTGGCTGGACTGTGCCCAGGAATGGGGTGATGGCCTTTGGTTAAGAGGCAGGCTATGCTTTCTTCAGTTGTTCTGGGAGGGTCTGCCTTGCAAGGTGCTAGGGAACAGAGACTGCCCCTGAGGTTGGATCCCTGCCATGCCAAGGTCTGCCATCTTTCACTGTATGGAAAACACCTTCCAGAACGTCGAGGAGGCGGTGGATTCTCTCAGTGCCCACTGTCTTCTTTGGCTCTGGTTCTTCCCTTACAGACTTTCTGCTCATAGCAATCCTCACATGCATGGGATGAAAAACAGAGTGCAGTTGATGGCTCTCGCCTGGAGCTGCAGAGGCCCTGATAATTATGAGAATGGCCCCCCAACATTGCAGACCATCAACAGGACATTTACCTGTCACCAAGAATCATGACCCACAGACCAAGGTGTCTGGCCCCTCTGGGGTGGGGTGATCAATCTCATTTCCGTGAAATTCACTGGTAATCTGAGGTTGTCTAGAAATCCCAGTGGTAGGTATGAGCTTGAGCTTGTGATAAATATCACACAAGCATAAATCCATCACCCTAGTGCAGCAGAGCACTGCATGGCTGGGATGTGGGGAGAGAAAGCTGCAAGCTGAGTTTCTCCTGGACGAGTAGAGGAAGCGATTCCCTCCTCCAAGCTGCTGTGTGAGCTGCCAACCAGGCCACACAGCGTTCTTCTTGCCTCATAAATGGTCTCAGCAAATAATTCTGAGTCTGGGCTTCTCCAGGAGTAGGCACTTCTAGGAGGGCTCTGGCCCCCAGGCCAGCCTTGCTCTAGCTTTTCCTTATTTAGCACCTACTATGAGGTCCCTGTGGCAGGAGTAGAGACCTATAAATCACCTGGCCTCCTGGGAACCAGGATAATACCTGTATTAGGGTCCCTACAAGACTGCAAGCGGAGGATGGGTAATTGTCACTCAGAAGCACTTTCTAAATCCCCTTCTTTCTTTTTTTAGAAAGAGCTAGAAAATGCAGCTCTCTGCCTGTGGGACCTGTGACCCCTCTTTCAGTCATGACAGGGCATGATTCAGTAGCTTACACATTTATCTGCTATGCAGAGAGGAGAAAGTGGGAGAAAGACGGCAGGCTGGCTCCTGCTGGGTCAGCAGCAGAGGGCACAGAGCAGGCACTCAGGAAATACTTGCAGGACAGGTAAACAAGTGAAGAATGAATAAACAGTGGAGCAAACGAACAGGGCTGCAACCCCTCAGCTCCCCACAAAGGCAAAGATCTAAGGCCTGAAAACACTGTGGCCATTTCCTGCTAAGCCAGTAGTGGTCGGGAGCTGTGGAGAGTGAGAGCTGCATTATAAGGAGGGGGTGCAGGACATCGCATGTCATTCTGAAGGAGAAAAGGCAGAAGTCCCCTACAGATGGGAGCCAGAAGACCACAGTGGGCGGCCACATTACAGAGGATACAAAGGACTCTTGTTTGGGCTTTGGGGTTTTTAAATTTTCATTTGTAGATAAATAAACAAATATAGCATTTGATACTTTCTACAACACACATATGCGATGGTCACATGTACATGTGTGCACACCTGTAATTACATGTACCTAAAATGTACAAAGGGTGTGTATGTGTAGTTTTAGTACTCAGAAGGAGTGGGTTCACTGCAATATCTGGTCAAATGCATCAAGGGAGCTAGGATGGTGAGTGCATCTGACCATGCTCTGCATGTAAGCATGGTACGGGAAGAAACTCATTTTCCACCATGTTGCCAGGCCCTGGGAAGGTTTTACAAGGAGTCCTAGGTACAGAAACCTCTGCAAGCTGAGCACTGTCAACACTCCAGAGCTTTGTCCTCTTCCCACATGGCTTTGTAATCTCAAGAGCTGCAGTCCTCTCCCTGAGTCAGAATCCCCATGGCTAGCATCGCTCCAGGCCTCAGCGAACAGTCGCCATACTAACCATGTCTTTATGGAGTGGGAACTAGGAGCTGCACCCTGGGCCAGGCCTGACAGGCCCACTCTACCCTAACCCACAGTAGAAATGGGCTCTGCCCAACCCCTCCACATCCTTAACTATTCTCTGAGACAATCTAAGTGATCCTTGCCAGGGTCTGTGCAAAGCCTTCCTCAGCTAAGGGGAAATTTCAAGCCACCCACAGGGTCCTGGACCCTCTCCCTCCCTGCTGTGTGCTTCTGTGAGAGTGCTACAAGACCTCTGAGCACCAGGGGGAGGCCAAGGGTAGCAGCAGTTATAGCAGCCACCCTATAAGGAGCATCCAGCATTACAACCATGTGGGGCAAGGCACCACTGTAATAAACACCTCCCTGGTTAGTGCTCACCTCTTTTTCAGGTCTCACACACTTGTTGACAGTCACCTCTAGCTGGGTCCAAGCCTGTGTCAGTGACAGGGACTCCAAAAAACTCAGCACAGAGGGTGCCAAGTAGACAACACACCTGGGATGCATCTGACTTGCGGACACCCCGAGAAAACACCCTGGCCTGACTCTCCACCTTCTCAATTTGAAACAAGGGCTTATGGCTTACTGGCCTTTGGCCCTTTGGTAGTGTGATCAATAGTCCTCACTCACAGCTCTTGCATGGGCCCCTGAGGCAGGCATTTCTATCATGCCCGATCTTTGTATCTGTTTAGGAAGATATGAGAACCTTTACCACAAATATCCACGGGAGACAACCAGGCACAACCTGGAGCCAAAAGCCCAGCCAGGATCCAAGATGATTCAAAATTAAGGTAGGTCCAGAGAACCTTAAACTGACAGAACTGAAATAGAGAACAGCAAAACAATGGTCTATCAGTGTTAGGTGAGCAAATGGGTTCACCAGGCCAGCTGTTTTGAGACTCTGTTTTGAGAGCTCCCACCCAGCGCTGGGGTGGCACAGTGCTACCTGCTGAACTCTATGGCCACTTCCCTCTATCTGAATCTCACTGTCTATACCTTGTAAGTGACACTGACATAAGCAGCATGTTGGGGGCCATATTATACTCCTAGACAGGGAGATGCAGGGATGCACAAGCTAGCTCACCTGAGAACCACACTGTTGCTCAGAAAAAGGCCTAAGACTCTGCTCCTGACATAAAGAGGAACCTTCCGAGGCAGGGACCTGGAATCCCTGGGATGATGGTTATCAGCTGAATCTTGGTAGATCTGTCACTCTCTCTCTGAGGACCACGAACAAGAAACTCTATGGGGTGAGCATCAGGGTGGCTCAGCAAACATATGCCATCTCTCTGGATACCCCAGCTCAGAGCCAATCTAAGACAGAAGTCACTTGGTATGGTTTATGCAGTGACTAAGACTGGCAACTCCTGGAGGTGACGATGGTGCCCCTACTCTTGCAGTAACAATGAGACAAAGGGGCCTGAAACAGAGCATGCACATTCTGAGAGAACCGGCTCCTAACGTTGGCTTTCCTCTTGCTGGCTATCCAGCCTGAGCAGGTGCTCTGGGCATTACTGGGAACAGGAAATGTTGGTCCCTTCCTCCCAGGACTCCATTGGAGATTACAGAAGGTTGTATGGTGAGAGCTTGGAGCGGACCTTCTTCTTAGACTACCTCTTCCACAGTGGCTCTAGATTGCAATGAGGACACTCCCGTCATATTTTTGGTATTTTCAGCTTTGGGACTTTGGAGACAAAGTCTTCAGACTCTCTTGGGCTACAGATCAAGGAGCAAGTTGGAAGAAACGATACTGGGGAATGAGAACAAATCTAATTCTTAGAGCAATCTAGGGACTAATGCCACCCACCTCTCTCAGAGGCCTTATTCCTGAGTATATCTGCATATCCTGGAAGAGAGGCCTCAGAGAATTTCTAGGAGCAGGAGGGATAAGATAGCCTTGGGGACTGACCTCATCAAGTCCTCCGCCCTATTCTCTGGCCTAGCTGAAGCTCCATAGACACGGAGCATAAGGCACAGCGAGGTCAAGAACTAATGTGACCTGATGCTCCCAGCCTACTAGAACAAGGTGCAAGCTCTCACGCTCTTGCTAGGCTATTGCCCCAACTCTCGTGTAAGACCCAAAAGGGACCAAGTGACATCCAGGCTAGTGAAAGCCCTAGTGCCAGGGTCAGGCAGCCTGTCCACTAAACACAAGGTGCCCTTGGAAATACCCTATAGTCACCCGCCTCCACATGTCATAGCCCTGGGTTCTCCTGGAACACAGAGCGACAGCAAAGCACCCAGCTTTCTGTGAGCAAGCGAAGTCCTAGGCTTCTCAACTCAAGAACAGTTGTCGCTACACTAGCCCCTGTGTACAGGAACAGGCTTGGTGCTCATTCTAACCCACAACAAAATCTACCACCTGCCAGGAAAACCCTGGCATCGGACAGTGGAAAAAAAAGAAAGCACGTGCAAGACGGTGAGGGTGGACAGAGAATATTCCAGTCGTTCACCTAAATACCCACCTACCCACTCCTGAGCCCCAATGGTATTTATTCCCTCACTTCGTTCTCTCTTGGGCATTATCTGTATACCAGTTCCATGCCTGGCCCAGCTCAACAAGGGGCAGAAGTGACTAGGCTCTGGGAAAGCTCTCTGACTTGCAGAAGCAGCCATTCCAACTTCTCACTGTCCCAGAGACACTTAGCACTGGGCAAAGCTGGCTCTGGGAAAGAAAAGGAAGCTCCTGCTAGGACCCCAGGAGCCTCTGATCCAAGCTGGACTTAATACCCCTCCACCTGAATAGAACATTTACCAGGTGCCAGTCCTGAATGGCTATCTTACATGGATTACATCATTTCATCTTAGAGCCATGAAGTACGGTCATGTCTACTTTACAGATTCAGAAACTGAGGCTTTTCAAGGTTAAGGTTGCAAAACAAGGACAGGGTAAGCCAGAGCCACAGTTCTTCTTAGGCATCAATTGTGGCAGAAATGAGGGTGTTCTGCATCTTTGGCACTCCCACCAGGATCTATACCCTGTCCCCCTTGGGAAGTCCTGGAAACACTTTTCAAGGTAAGGGGCATATCCTCTGATAAGAGGCACAGTGGGTAAAGCCTATTTAGCCATTATTTTAGCTGCTGGCTCCAAGCTGCTGCCCAGTGACAAAGTGCCAACCTTGGGCCCTAAGAGGCAGATGTCACCAGGAACTGCCTGGGAAAGGTCAAGGGCTAAACCTTTGAAGTGTCCTGTCAGACTCAAGGTCTGGCTTCAAAGTAGCCAGGATGCCGGCACTCCTTCAAGGACCAGATCATCTCTGAGTTCACCAGATGGGGGAGGGGATGGGGGGGTTGTTCCACAGGAGTCCAGCCAGGTATCTCTGCCTATGCTGTCACATGGCCCCTCCCCAATCCTCTCTCTTTCTAAAGAAGTTAAGCATCAGAACTTTAAGTGCCCTCCCTAGCCTTGCTTCCTGCTCTGTAGCATATTCCGAGTACCAGAAGTAGACCAGGAACATTAGGCACCATGAGGTCAAGAACTAGGCCCTGCCTGAAGCTCCCAGCCGACTAGCACATGGTGCAAGGACTCACATACTTCCTGCCCTGACCCTGGAGACATAAAAAGGACAATATGACATCTGGGCTGTTCCCCTGGAGCATAACACCCAGTCACCACACAGTAGGCACACAGTGGCCTCCAGTCATTCTCTAGCACATGTTAGGTTTGCAAATGGCTCCAAACATCCCAGCAAAGGAACTCCTGACTTGTTTATGCCATAAGGAAAGGCGCAGACTCTGCTGCATTTACTATGGAGGGGAGAACTCCACAAAGGTAGGTGTTTCTCAGGTATCTTGGGCCTTCCTAGTCCCTGTCTCCCCCTGGGATGAGCAGAGCCAGCCTTGAGCACTGACAAGGCAAGACCAGAGCCCAGACTTCTCCTGATCCAATAGCAAGAAAGAGGGTACAGGACTACGGGGAAGAGCGGAGTGTGGTGCCTGTACTCTGCACTGACGGGGAACTCCTCCTATGTGACAGATACTGCTGCCTCTGCTGGGGATTTCTCTTACCTGCCCTAAAATCAGGACACAGACCCTGCACCTTGAGGCTAGTGCTGTTCCTGTTCCTCCTGCCAGGACCAAGCAAAGAATGTGCCCCCGACTGAACCAGAGGTAATGGTGAGTGCAGCCCTACCACCCACAGGACCCACGAGGGCTCCACTCTCCATTCATGCATCCCATCAGCAGGCACACCCTGAGTAGGCTCACTTCCCAAGCCCAGGGACTGTGGACCACGGGGGTGCCCCCCCAACATAGTAGAAACTGTCCTTCTGTGAAGTCTAGACACAGCTCCATCAGGCCACTGCAGACCCCCAGTCTCTCCTACATGGAGCGCCAAGGCTTAAGGACAAGCCAAATTCACTAAATGATGCCTGTGAGGTCAACGGTAGAAATGAGTCTGACATTTACTTCTGACTTTGAATCCTCAAGTCACCCTCTAGGTCTCAGGCCAAGACATTCACTCAAAGCTGGGGTCAGAGTCCAAGTCTGCTGCCTCCTGAGTTCACTACAGGATGAGGGCGGTAATATCAGCAGTCATAGAGAAGTGAACGCCTCTGATCACGTTCCTGGACTCCTGCTAATGTGTTCTGCTTGCTCCTCTGCTTCAGCAAAAAATGGCTTGACCACTCACTTGATGTTCCTAGGGAAGGCAGCTCCACTCCTCCCCCCCACCGCCTTTAACCGAATCTCTGGACTGATTGCTTTCCTCCCTCCCTGTAGAAGCCCTATGTGACACTTGATTGCACAGTCATAAGGGACCAGCTTTAGGCTGTCAAGGAGCCTGGCTAAAGGGATTGGGAGGTGTGGATTCGATATCCTGGTGGGAAATTTTGGGACAAGCCCCACAGCTGGCTGGGCATGTCAAGGTGCCCATGGATATCAGTGATGGAAAATGCCATCCCAGCCAAGTTATCTGAAGGCTCTGGGCATCCTGCAAAATGGGGACCATCTGGCACGGTCACCAAGGGAGATCTCATGAGCATCTTCCTCCAGTAGGTAAAGTGAGGAGGCAGGAATTGAACCTGGGCCTGTGTCCAGAGCATGTCCTCCACAGATGCCCACAGGACTTTCAGAAGAGTTAGAGACAGGAGAGCCCACAAAAGCATGGCTGTCATGGCAATGAGTATATACCCATGTGCAAGGCCTAGCCCTATTGCACTGATGCCCAGCCAGTGTGTGGGAGCAAGGAAGAGCTTCACAGAGATATTGGGGATTCAGTTTAGGGAAAGGGGAAGAGGTGGCAGGGGACAGAGCTGGCTGTGCTTCTGTAGAGAGGCTGTGTCTCTCTCGCTGAGATTATTTGCCTCCTTAGGATCCCACAGCACATTTATAAGCCAGGGGGAATCTCACAAAGCACCTTATCCACTCCCATGTGTGCTGAGTAATCCTGGATTCTGAGCACGGGAAGCAGGAGTAAAGACTGCCCTCAGGTCCCAGGGATGGCAGAAGGGTGGGTACAGCCTGATCTGTCCCAGGTCCGTAGGAATGAAGATGGAAAGCTCTGTCAGACAATTCAGAGTCCACCAGGGATAGAAGTCAACATTGCAGAGGGGGTAGTGTGAGGTCCATGTAGAGAGCGGGGGGAAGGAGCTAAGAGCAGCCTCGTGGAACCAGGGAGTCTGGGGCACAGGTTGTAGCCTCCATACTCATCCTAGGTGATAGGCTAATGCAGGCTCTGAGACCAGGATGGGTGGTTAGTCCCACAGACATGATTGTAAGAGAAGTTGGGGACAAACCAACCAGAAAAATAAAATCCTTCAACAGCAGATAGTTGAGAGAGCTGGCGGCCATCTTAGATATCATGAGGGAAGAAGGCACGGGGCAGCTGGCACCTGCTAGCCAGCCAACTGCTGCCTTCTTTCTAGCCCTTTCATGACATGATTATTTTTCTCAGTGACAGCTCCCAACTGCCCAGGCTCTGCAGGGTTCTCAATTGTGCATACGCTGTGTACCTGGGCTTTCCAACAAGACCCTGTTTAGTGCCCTCATTGCTGATGGTCAGTGGATCTGTGGTTCTCCTGTCAGACCTTCAGCACACCAGACTTGTGTAAGAAGCTCCTCACCCAGCCGGCACCTGAGGCTCTTTTCTTTGCTGTCCTTGCATGACACATCTAAGAACAAGAGATTCTATTCTCTGGTACAGTGAGTCCAGCTGACCTGTGTGCAGACATCCCATCCAATTACACTTATCTTTATCCATAGCCTATATTTTTCCCTCTGAGTCCTCTACTACAAGGGTTTCAAAAGGTTGTGAAATCCACAGAGATAAATTTTTCTGCAAGATGGAAATGCCAGGGGTTATTTCTTTCCTTTTTATCTTGTAAAGAAGTAATGGGAAAACTGGAAAAAGACTGAAATCTTGTTCGCTTATTTTTAGCATGTCATATATATCTTAAGACTTGCTTTCTTATTTAAGAAATGGAACACACCTAGGACAACATGACACAGGCTGAAGTCCTGGGTTTGATTCAAACTCTGTGGCTTACTGGCTGGGAAACAGAAGCATACCAGGTTCTCATCTGAAATGAGAGTAGCTCACCTGGTCCACAGAACTGTAGGTAGGGGGCTATGAGTAGCCAATGTAGCCTGTACAATGCAGAAACATGATCAAGAAGGTCCTGTTTCCCGGAAGGTAAGTATTGATCAATGGGAAGGGTCTTGCACTTGGATAAGTATGCTATTTACTTACACATGGCCTGGCCTGCCTGCTGTGGGCAAAGGGACTCCACATCAACAGAGACCCATCTTCACTTGAGCTCCTTGCGGTGTGTAGATGTAAGGCAATGAGATGGATGTGAATGCCAGCATCCCAGGATGCAAAGTGCTCCAGTGGCTCAGCAGCGAGGACAGGAGCTCTGCCTGGCTTTGAGTCATGTGAGACTCAGGAACTAAGAAACCCACAGAGACCTGGGTTTGATTTCTATCTGTGCTAATTAGCACCAATGCACACCGGCAGTCTCAGTTCCCTTGAGCTCTCTGTGACTAGGTGGCAGCAGGAGAAACTCAACAAGGGGCAGCCAGAAAAGCTATCATCACAATTAAAGCCATCCCCACAGGATCTGAGAGAGGGCTTGAGGAGTTTGCTCTGCATAAGCCAGGAGGGACAGCCCTGTATGTTCTGGTCTATGGAAACACAGCCTTTCACCCTAGGAAGGGACTATATCCTCGTTCATTCATTCATTCATTTATTCATTTATTCATTTATTCATTCATTCATAAGTGATATGTGCTGAAGGCTTATTGTTCCCATCCACTTAACAGCATGCATGCAGTTCCCATCCTCTGCTATGGATTCGTGGAGTATAAAAGTGATACAGGCAACAGTAAGAGCCCCATGAATGGGAGCAGGATGGAGGACAGAGGTGAAGAAAAGAGGTGTGTGACCAAGCCAGAGCTGCTATAGTTCCATCCTACCATTCTCTGTATGAACATGTCCATGCAAGATTCCTGAGCTAAGAAAGAACAGGACGGTGGGATGGCAACAGGACCCAGCTTTCATGTAGCAGGGCTGGGGAACTGGAAATTACACCAGAGATCACAAAAACTAAGGAAGTGCCCAGCGCTCCTGGGCCCCAGAATCTATATGGTGCTGGCTGTACTGACTGGTTTTGTGTGTCAACTTGACACAAGCCAGAGCCATCAAAGAAGAAGAAACCTCAGTTGAGGAAATACCTCCATGAGATCCAACTGTAAGGCATTTTCTCAATTAGAGATCATAGTGATCAATGCAAGAGGCCCCATCCCATGGTGGGTTGTACTATCCCTGGGCTAGTGGTCTTGGGTTCTATAAGAAAGCAGACCTAGCAAGCCAGTAAGCAGCCCTCCTCCATGGCGTCTGCATCAGCTCCTGCCTCCAGGTTCCAGCCCTGTGTGAGTTCCTTTCCTGACTTCCTTTGGTGATGAACAGTGACATGGAAGTGTAAGCCAAGTAAGCACTTGCCTCCTCAGCTTGCTTTTTGGTTATGGTGTTTCACTGCAGCAGTAGGAATCCTAACTAAGAGACTGATTAAATGCAGTATACCTTTGGAGGGGGAGAAGAACCATTCCGACACAGAAGGCTCCAGAACCACCTTCAGGTGCTCTGCTCCCAAGGAGGCCTATGAGTTCTGTTGGTGTCTGTGGGGTACATGGTCATCCCAGTAGACTGCTGCCTCACTTTCAGTATGTTGACTGGGGATCCAGCTCTGGCTCTGCCTCTTTGTGCTGCTTTCAGAACCCTCTGTGCCAGCACCCAGGCTAGCCCACAACAGGATATGATCAAACAACTTGAGGACCAACCTGGGTCTCCTACTCCTCAGCAGGAAGAAGATGTCTCCTAGGCAGGGATGGGTTCCCAGCACACACGGAAGCACCTGCTATAGAGCAATGGCCAGTAGGTATTTATTGAAGGACTAGATAAATCCATCAACCCATATAGCCCTGATCTGTATCTCCAAGACTTGAGACACAACCGGCCCCTCTGAGTCCATTATTATTTGTCCAAAGGAATGCTAATGATCACTTTGAGGACCTGTGCAGGTCTTAAGAAATGCATATGACAAAGAGCTGAGACACTGAACGGTTCTCTGCAAATGTAAGTCACATGTTCTTAGAGGCAAGGCAGGGTAGTGCCTCTCAGTGAAGTCCCCAGGGTCTGCCACTACCTAGAATGGAACTATTTATTCCTGCTCCTAGTTGCTGCCCTCAGGGTAGAGCTAAGAGCTCAGCACACATGTGTATCTGCATGAAGGCTGTCTGAATACAGAGAGCTGGAAATACCCACTTCACAGTGCAACGCATCCCTGATTTGTATTCACTGCAGGCCCAGAGAGACAGCACAGACCAATCGCTGCGGAATCTCAGAAAACACAGAGAGTTCTACAGAGAAAAGAATCTGTAGAGGGAGGAGGTAGTGGGTGGCACAGCAGTGGGACATTCCAATCAGTGTGGCAAACAGCTTAGCCCATTAGTCACCACCACTGGGTATCTATGGAAATGCTTAGAAGATGGTCTTCAGAATAGACACTCAGACGGCACATTGTTTTCTACAAGGGGGATGATGGGCCCATCCCTCTTCCTCCTCTTTCCTTCACAAAGGACCAGATTAGTCTGTATATACAAACAGA
This sequence comes from Mastomys coucha, assembly GCF_008632895.1. Taxonomy (NCBI): domain Eukaryota; kingdom Metazoa; phylum Chordata; class Mammalia; order Rodentia; family Muridae; genus Mastomys; species Mastomys coucha. The sequence continues at coordinate 3,447,826 of NW_022196893.1, forward strand.
CAGACAGACAGACAGACACACACACACACACACAGAGAGAGAGAGAGAGAGAGAGAGAGAGAGAGAGAGAGAGAGAGAGAGAGAGAGAGAGAGAGAGAGAGAGAGAAATGGGGGGATTAGTTAGTTGCTGTGGCCTGGCTTTCCCTGAGTCTTACTTTGCTGATGAGCACTGCAGTCTAGGTCCACAGCTAGCAGATGCCAGGATGTGGGCAAATAGTTAGTGACATCTGCATTCCACCTCCCTTTACAACCAAGATAGGAATAGCATGTCCTTGTCTCCTTGCTTGGGGGGACTCAGGTGGCCTCTCTCCTCTGGGATGACAGCAGTCCTTCCACACAGAGGAGTTGGTCCCTTGGCATTACAGATGAGGAAACTGAGGCACAGAGGACCTGACTAATAGCCCAATCCATGTATAACTCACTACTGGGAAAAGAGCAGAGCCAGGATAAAAGCCCATGTCTCCTGGATCTGTGGTGACATCACGTGGCACCTGCCTGCACCTGGCACCGTTGTCACCAGCATAGATGACCTCTGATGGCTTGGCTTCGCTCTCTGCCAAGACCCTCTAAAACACCAGCAACTTCTGGAAATCCACATCAAACCTGTAGCCCTCCAAAACAGAAAAGTCTCAGGGTAAAAACTGGGACGCATAATGTCTATTGTGGAAAAAAAAAAACCTACAAAACAGAACAAAAAAAAATCAACATTTCAAGAGATCTCCATGTTCACCAACAGAACAAGTATTAAATTATCTTCTCTCCATTTGATGAATGGCTTGGCCTTTAACAATATGTGTAAGGCTTGTTTATAATGTGGGAACTGTTTATGTTTTTGTCAAGCTTGAAAAAGGATAAGAAGGTACAATAATGGCATAGTCATTTATATAAACAAAATTAAAACCAGGGAATCACAAAATGACTTGGAAATGTACAAAACTAAAATAGAGGTTGTTTAGGGATAAGAGAGGACTCATTTCTCTTTACCTAACTTTCTTGAGTTTCTTCTTTCTTTCTTTTCTTTTTTTTTTTTTTTTTTTTTTTTTTTCTTTTTGGTTTGGGTTTTTTGCATTCTAGTCTGAGAGTAGATGACATTCACAAAGTAATACCATCAGAAGATCAAGACTTGGGGAGAAGGGGCTGTGTTGATCTGGACCTGCACCCTCTCAGCAGCAGTTCAGAGCCAGGTGAGACAGGCCAGAACCTGGTCAAGCCCTATGCAATTCCTCCCTACAAGGAGAAATTCAGGTGTCCAAGGATACTGGAGCTCACCACACAGTCTTCCTTCCTTGCCAAGCAGCTGAGATACACACTTGGAAACCAGTTACTTCAAAACAACGATCTGCTTCTTTTAAAGTGACCATGGGAATCTGTTCTAAGGACTCTCTGCTCAAGCCTGGAACAGCCTCAATGGTCTGACCCTACCCTGAAAGAAGTCATGTGGAATGTGGTGGTAAGTCTGAGCTAGTTGGCTCTACACATGAGATGTTCCGTACAGATGACAGATACAGCAGGAGATAAGTGGGTGGAAACTGGGATGAAGATGCTTCCCCATCACATGTCCCTGGCAGCCCAGGTGGCAAACACAGGGCACCATATGACCAGCTGTGAGGAGGGTATATGTCAGTGGTTTTCTCTTTCCTTCCACAACACAGCCTGGCTTCTGGTGGCCTCAGCCCACTTGGGTTTTCTAAGACTGAAGATGCATCAACTCTGCCAATGTCTTACCCCTCCAAGATCAGGAACATCATCCCTCCATGATTCCATCTGACCCTTCCCCTCACAAATAACCCCTGAAGGCCTCAGCTCAGACACATATGAGTTCTAACTTAACTTCCAAAAGCCATATACTGTTCTAGATACATGTCAGTACTCATGTATCTGGCCATATGCTGGTAGGCATGTGACACATGCTCACAATGGCCAACCCAGACCTTCTCAACTTCTAAGAAGAACAAGACTAGCCTACGACAGATTGAAACACAAAGCAGGAGGGGCTTGACCATCTCCCAAGAACCCTCTTGGGGTCTTGCCAGGGATGACTGCAGTTCATAGTGGGCATTGAAGCAAGTAAAAGCTCTCTCCCTCAAGAGTTCCTCTAGAAAAACATGATGTAGGAATGCAAGACTTATTTCAATTTCATTGGTTGACTTATGGAATCTTGCTTAAACCTTAGTATGATGACAGAAACAGACTATGAGATAGACTGCTATTGTTATGAAACTTACCATTCAACCTCTATTTCCAGCATGCCTCACACCGAAAGCATGGTTATAATACAACATTCAAGCCAACTGAGCTGTCCAGCAACTCAATGAAGTGAAATTATATGGCCCTATATACTACTGAACAAACTTTGGGGGCACAGTGAAATACCCCAGCATCACAGTGATATAACCACCACCTAATGAAACTGTCACTGGACTCCAATGTATTACTTCTCAGACAATAGTTTAAATAGTGGCCCTTTGACTTTCCTGCCAATTATGAAGAAAGTGTTACATCCAAATGGCTAACCTCTTTCCTGAACCACGTACAATGCCCAACACAGCACCCTCAATCTCTCCAAGGATGAGCATTGAAAGATGGTTGTTTTGGGGCCAACACTGAGTCACTGGTTATGGGGAAATGTGGCCCTCTAACCATCACATGTTACCCTACTAAGCAGGCCGCCTTCTGACTTCTGACCACTTGCTTACTCTTCCACTGACTTCTAAGGACATTGACTGCCTGGAGAGTCTCCCATAGCATCCCAGAGAAGTGAGTGGTCCTACATAGATGTTAAGAAGAGTCTAAGATGGGGACAAAACAATTTATTGACTAGAGAGGAAGAAGAAAACTATTACACATGACTCTACATAGTCGTTCCCAATAGACAATCTGAACAAATCACTTCCAGGTGGCAAGACAACCATCACCGCAACCAAGACTCAGGTATCTGTCACAAGCTATCTTTGAGTATGACTTAGAAAGACTTGAGAATGGACAACGTCCAGGGCTGTAGAGGAATACAATTGCCCATCAGCAGGCTGTTGAGTAATGGTGGCCTCTTGTGGGAGGAGTACCAGGATGAGATAAGGAGTTCACCAAATACACTGTCTACACTCCAGCACAGGAGGTTGTAAAGCTTAGCCCAGGAACATAATGGAAGAGCAAGCAGGAAACCATGCCCTCATTTCCCTTGACCACTCCACAAAGCTAAGGGCTACAAACATTTCCAAACTCAATTGCTATTTGAGAGGAGGGTATAGTGAGACCTAGCTATGTACTGAGCCGCCTGCCTGCAGAGGCAGCACACAGTGAGGTGAACTTCTCTGTAATTTTTCAAGGTGGTCATTATGGTGCCCTTCTGCCCACCAACCCAGAAACAAGAGGTATCATGGTACTCACCCCACTGCAGAGGCGCCAGCTGCAGGTGTTCCAAGATGAGCTGGTTCAGGAGGCCCTCCACGCTTGCCTCGCCACTGCGCTTCAGAGATGGGTAAGCCTCAGTCAAGGAAAACTTAGCTCCTGCTGAGCCCCAGGACTGGAGGAGATAGAGAAAACTCTAGACAGATACACCCCCAGATGAAAACAGTCTTAAGTAGGTAGATCATCCCTTTGCTTGAGTGGTAGTCTACCCAACAGTGAAGGCATCAACCTGAGAATGGGGAAAGCAGGGGACACAGAAGCACAGCGGGCATCTCTTCCTTCATCTCTAAATCCATTTGAGTAGGAGGCTGTCATAGAAGGAAGGAAGAGCAGCTGGGATAATCCTGTCCCAACAATGGTTTTTGCTGGGGAGGAAATAAGGCAAAATTTTAGGTTATTTTTCCTTAATAAAACATGCAGACTACAGCTGAGTGTTCAGGACGAGTGTGCATTTCTGGACACGTACTGGGTTCACGCTGGTTATATATCTCGTTGTAATTACACATGTTATTGTGAACAGGCTCTCTCGAGTGAGTTCATAATGGAGGAAGTCATAATGTCTCTCAGCAAGCATCAGTGGAGGAAGAAACCATGGCGTGGAAATGCAGACAGCAGGCAGATATGGAGAGCTGCTCTGAGGGCCCAGTGCAGTTCACAGCAGATCTGCAAGCCTCTTGCCTCCCTTCTCCCACAAAACCAAAATCACCAAATACAATCAAAAAGCAAATGGGGAAAATGAGTTCCTGATACTTGAAAAATCAGGGAACTGGAAACAGAAAGATAGCCCACGTCTTATGCCCATCTGGCAAGTCTATCCTGTTTAATAAGAATACACCTTGTCCCAAGTAGGACAAGGAGGCCACAGTGGCAGGGAGGCACTGGGGACAGAGGTACCAGGAAAGGGCTTGACACTGAGCCCACCTGGTGAAGATGAAAAGTAACAAATTGGCACTCAGCATGTGCCAACCTGAGAGCAGCCGTGCGGGGACATCTTGTAAGAGAATCAAAGGGGCAGAGGCAGGGGCAGGAGTGAGAAGGGTCAGAGCCAGTACGGGAAAGGGGCTCATGCTCCTAGGTCTCAGACCAGGACATCTCTGAAACCAGCAGCTCCACCAGGCATCTAGGGAAAGAAACACAGACCAGGGCTGCCCAGAAGGCATGGATGAACCAAAGCAAGGCTTTGCTCAGCACTGGCTGAGATGGCAGCAGACTGGCCTCCACGATGCCTAGGGAGCCTTCCCTACACATAGCCTGACCAGTCACTCTAGACTTCTCGAGCCCCCTAGTACCACAAGCACTGCCTCTTCCTATGCTGGACTTTCTGTCTTCCCCCTTGCTTCTCCTCATTTGGTTCCTTCATCTTCTCTTTGATCCCACCTCTTCTAGGAAATGCTTCTGAGCCATCTGTCTAGAAAGTTCTCCCGTTGTCCTCTTTCAAGACACATTTTATATGGTAGCTTCATCACCAAGCTTGTGAGACCCCAGGGGGCCCACAACAGTGCCAGGCTCCAACAGCTGCTCCATCAACAGTGTGACAAGTGAATGAAAGCCAGTGAGCCAGCACCCCAGGTAAGCAGCACAGGGCCATGCTTCACCCTGGGCAAAGCCCAGAGCCTCTTCTGAGATCAGTTCAGCTTTTGGGTCTTTGAATTCTACCACCGCATCTCATGAATTTTGGATGACTGGCAAAATAAACAAATAAAATTAACACCCTGAATTGGCTCCATCGGCAGCCTGAGGATAAGTACACTTCCTGCTTCACGGGACCCTGAGGAGGACCTAGTCCAAGAACGCACTAGTACACGTTTCTGTTGTCAGTAGGGTCCTGCTTCCTTCCTCTCTGGGGAATCTCTCCCCTGCCTTGCTTCAGTGAATGAGCCACAGCTTTGTGTCTCTACTTCTTGAAGGATCCCCATCTTCCAGCACTGTAGCAAAGGTTCCTTCCGTACATAATTCTCCCTTAAGGAGATCCCTCCGCATGCTCTCTCTCCATCTCATTACCACCCAAGGGCGGGTTTGCAGATGCGTTGTTATTATTGGTGAGCACTTGGCAATGCACTTTCATCCTCTTGCTTGATCCTGGGGTGTGAGGATTCTCCTGTTAGTTCAACAAGGAGGGGTAGGGCAGGTGGCTAGAGATACTGAATTAAGACTGTAACCCAAGTCTTGGAAGTCCCAAGTTTGCAAGAGAGACATGGTCTTGCAAACAGAAAACACTGACCTCTGCCAATCCCAGTACTGGCTGCGTGTTGACCTCACTGAGCAAAAGTCTGGCTGGGCTGCTCACAGTGCCAAAAGGTAGAAACGTCCTGAGTACCCACTCTCGGATGACTGAATACAAAGAATGCCGTTCCTCTGCACAATCAAATGCCATTTGGCCTTCAAAGAAAGGAAGCCTGACACATTACATGCCTGACCCTTGAAGACAATCAAAGAGAAGCCAGACACAAAAGGACAAACAGGTATGTACACAAGTACATACATATAAGTACAAGTATACATATCAACAGGCAGAAGTAAAGCCTGGATGCCAGGGATGGGGTTAAGGGATAGGGAGTTGAGGCTCTTGGTCTGGTTCCAACTAGAGAATATAAGAAGCTCCCAAGATGCACGTGGGAGAGGCTGCAGCACTGAGCTGTAGGCTTCACCATGGTTAAGATGGTAAATTAAAGATAAATAAAAACATGCTGACGGAAGGAAGGGACTCTGCAATTATGGAAAGGAGCTAGGGAAGATGAGGGGCTGAAGCCAGGTGCAGAGACTGGGAACTTGCCCAGCGGAAGGGACATCTGAGCCAAGTCTCTGGAAGGAACCAGCGGGAAATTGGGAGGGGCCCAGAAGCAGAGGCATGAGCCCAAAACGCAATGGAAGACAGAACTTCCCACCAGACAGTAAAAAAAAGTATGTTCCCCTTCTCGGCAGAGGCTCAGAGACCACTTGGGAAGTTGTGCTGATGGTCATTGCCAGCTCCAAGGAAACTGAGGTCACTGTACACAAAACTCAATGGCTCTGAGGGGGTGTTGTTCTTCCTGGAATGGCCCACTGCCAAGTTAATTTCCCCTAGCTACTCCACGCTGCCCTAGCCAACAGTTTGGCTGAGGGTGCCACCACTGTAGTGAACTCTTTCTGCAGTCCCTAGCAGGTATCCATGTGAAGTTTCCCATCCATACAATGTGACTATAGAACCCAGAAACATTCCTGTGATCATTTGCCACCAATCAGACATGGTGGTACACCCCTGTCTGAATGTCAGGACTTGGGAATCTGAGGCAAGAAGGTCAAGAATTCCTACATGCCTGCCTGAGCTACACAGTGAGACCTGTCTCAAGAAAACCCAAACCAACTAAACAAACAAACAAACAAGTAAACAAAGAGCAAAATAAAAAAGAGCTCACCAGTTTCTTAGCTACTGACCAAATCCCTGCTGGGTGGGTTGTGGCTCACTCTAAACAAAGACTGGAATTGATGGTGTGTGCCTGGGGCTGGCAGAAAGAGCATAGCTAAAGCTTTTGGGTTGGGCTCATGGCTCATCAAGGCCTAGAAGAAGAAGTAGTAAAGAGATGCTGCAATGGGGGCCCAGTGAGCATCAGTGGGAAAGGACAATAGGGATACAATAAGGATACAGTGTTACCCATTCCTTCTAATAGGTGTATGAGGTGCTTATACTGGAATAACCAGAAGCTGGGAAGTTCAACAATTCAGTCCTAGGCTGTTTAGTGGCACAGTGGCCATGGTGAGCCATTCTGCTCCATCACCTGAGCTGTAACCATATGGCATCTACAGAAAGGGAAATGACTTGCTTGGGAGCACAGGTGTGTGCACTGGCCAAAGCCAAAGCTGAAAGGTGTGCTTTATGCCCACGCAAAGCACAGGTATGTGTCTCATGGTCTTGCCATATATATATATCAAAACTTCTACAATAAAAAATAAGGCTGGTTAGTGCTCATGTCTGAGAGCAGTTCTAAACGTTTCCACAGGGAGTAGACTAAGGAGGTCCCTGTGCGAGGAGGGGCAGGGACAAGGCATGTGGGTAAACCAACTACTTTCTAGAAGCCTCTAACCATGTGCACCTATTTACACCAAGGTAGTAGTTATGTTAGTGGCTTGCATTAAGAATGAAAGCTTGTGTGTGGACAAAGCTGGGTCCCATAGTGTTCCATCCCAGTCTGAAATGAGGGAACCTTGACTGCAAAACTTTCAAACATTTGTGGGTTTTTTTTTTTTAATGCTCACTTTTGTGTTTGTTTCTTTCCACTTTCCTTCATGACTCATTCCAAGGTTTATATTCAATGACATGAGATTAAAATCTCATAAGGTGGAACATTTCTTATTTATTAAAAACTTGTACCAGGGTCTCAAGGTGGGCAGCAGCAGTGTTTCTGGCACATATGCAGAGCCCATTCTGCTGATAAACTAGGATGGGAGAAGGGGAGCAAGAGAGCCCGTGCCACTGGCCTTGGGAAGCCACTCTTCCGACCAACTCCTGAATTCACTTACTTTCAGATGTGACCCACAAAGGGTAAAGTTGGGCTAACAAAGCTGACACCCTGTCTGCACACAGCTTCTCCCCTGTAGCCCAGAAGCTGTCTGGTGCCTGAGCCTGAATCTGCAAGTGGCCAAGCTGTTAGCCAAGGTACCTGCCTATGCCGCAACACTGTAGTGCAGACAGTAGAAGCTAATTCTTAATACACACATCTTGGCATTTGGGGTGAAAGGTAAATTACAATGATGACAGAAATCACTATTGCTCTTGTAGAGAAATTTCCAAAATGCCTCCTATGGGAGGGGCCCAAAGGTAAACATTTACCATGCATATTCTCTGACACTATTTTCAAATTCAGATGTCAGAACATGCTAGCTATGGACAAGAGCTATTATTTCCACTTCATTGCTTTTCATATGTGTTCACAGCATATGGTGACCTGGTATTTTTGCTTTGTTCTGTGTTCCTTCTTATTTAAGAGACAAACTATCTCTGTAGCCAAGGCTGACCTTAAAGTCATGGCAATCCTCCTGCTTCAGTTTTCCAAGTGCGGGGGTTACAATGGAAGTCACTATACATTTCCATTTCATACATTAAAAAAACAACAATAACCACCACCCACCACCAACCCTACTCTCCTACAGGAGATCCTCCACAGATCCTCAGGTCTGTGGAGGAAACAGAAAGGTTTTGTTGTAAGCAGGGTAACCCTGAAGCCTCCAGTCTACACACTCTTTTACACACCGCTAGACACATCATGTGAATGATTTACTGTAAACATGGAATCCAGGAATCAAAGCTCTACTCTACTATAAGGACACTGCTGCCCACAGACTGGGTACAAACAGAGTCTACAAGCAGAGTCTACAAACAGCTGAGACACTTCCTGACTGTGGAAAGCCCAGCAGAGAGCTCTCCAGGGTGCTGAAACATGTCTAATCTGCTGTCAAAGACAATCCCCTAGGCCCATTTAACAGAGGCTAACTCCAAACCCTGGGGTGTCAGACTTCCCGGTCAACTTTCCAGAACAGAAGTACATTTCATGAGCCAGGTGCCCCTCTCCAGCAACATACAGCCATTCACAGACTATGGCAGGCTCAAATGGATTTTATATTAGGCAAGGTAGTTATAGTCACTATGTTGAGACAGCCAGAGGAGGAATGGTTGGTTTTCTGGAGTGTGGTAGACCCAGAAGTTGTCTCAGATTCCATACCTCTGGTAGATGGGTTGAGTGCTCACCAGGAAAATGAGGTGGAATGTGCTTCAGGCAGTGGGAAATGAGAGTGAGGGCAGGAAGCAACACATTATTTTGACAGCACACATAAGTATGTGTCATCTTCCCCTTGTCCCTAACCACCATGACTCAGAGCATGGGCCCTATCTCATGTAGCAGCTCTGGGATAAAGGGCCACAGGTGCAAGGAAACAGCCCAGCCCTACTAGAACTCAAGAAAACTAGCAAATTATCAGATAGAGAAATTATACTAATGGAGAGAATCCTACAAATGATAAGCCAGCCTCTTGCTTGACTTTCTAATTTACATCACTAATTTCTTAAAATCTGTTGCATTTTTCTCATCTTGGTAAGTGGCCTGGCATCTTGGCAGAGCTCCCCATGCCCAACTGGACAGAAAACACCCACAGTGGTCATGCCATCCAGGGAGAGGTCCAGAGGGGTCTGCAACTGATTCACTACAGCAAGTCCTGTATTGGTTAGGAATATTCTGGAGCTCTGTGAAGAAGAGATGGTGAAGTAAATGGAAGGCAAGCAGGTGTTCATTATCAGTTTGCCCAAGGAATATGGTCATCTCCACAGTTCCTCTGAGTAGTGTGGTTAGTGGGAAGGCCGTGGCAGAAGGGGAGGCCCGGGCATGACTCCTGGATGGAGCTGAAAACACAACACTGAGGGCAGACCAAGTCCCAGTTGGCTATGGCTGAGTGAACTTTAACCAGGTGAAAACATGGGCCTCGTTTTTCTCATCAGTGGCCCAAGGTAGAAAACTACATCAAAGAGCTATTGCAAAAACCTTCTAGGGCCCTTGGCTAAGATCAAGTGCAATATTTATTCTTATCATTTTAATATCTGGCATGTTCTCTATCTGAGAATGGAATTGATTGATTTATTTATTTTTTTGGAGCTACACACTAACTTGGTATCACAACACTTGCAGGAATAACACAGCCCTTTATGGGGGTGGAGGGAGGTGCTAAATAAGTCAGCAATCTATGGAAATAAACCTGACCAAAAACTGGCATCTAGTGAGTGCTACAAGCACACAGACTGTGTGCATGTTCAACACACACGGTCACACACACACAGTGCATGCCAGCTCATGTGCACACACAGAGGCCTGTCATGATGTCCATGGAATGTGCTTTCATATACTCTCTAGCTGGTCGAACACAAAGTCTACATTATCCACATGTTTCCTTGATTCCTTCTCAATCAGTTCTAAGGCACCTACAGACATATTAGGGCTGGGGGTGGGCAGCAATCGATCTGTGTTCATGTCTCCGCATTCCTCTGCCCATCACAGGTCAGACAGCAGAAGTGACTTGACTAAATATGCAGCCAGGCTCCTCTCCAGCTGCCAAGCCTCTGTGCTGGGCTGGGCTGGGCTGGGCAAGATGAAAGACCTCTGAACCAAGTTATTACAAACAGCTCTGAGAGCTGAACTCTCTGGAGACAGATACCAAGTGACTCCCTGCATTTCACTTATGATGATCAAGGAATCAACTACACTGATGACAGGAGCATTTGTATTAGAATTCGTTTAGATAAAATTATTGCTCCAAGCATGACTGACTATTAGGAAAAAAAACATAGCATACTGGGTCTTAAAAGAGTCTTGTTTAAAGAGGTTTAGTTTTTGTTGTTGTGTTGTTTTGTTTTTTGGATGAGAACACAGAACTCCAAGACTTCAGAACAGCCTCAGTTGCTCAGTGGAGCAGCTTCTGTCCCACTTCAGTGTCAAGTGAGGCAGGGCCATGTACTTCTCCCTATGGGAAGCAGCAACCCAAAAGGGTAAAACAAGACCCAGCGCAGCCTTAGGTGGGTGGTCCTGCAAGCCCAGGGCTCTGTGCCTAAAAGCCTTGCAGGGCTGTGAAACCCCAAGTAAACCTGGTGACCCTAGCAGGTGGCAGAGGGTGTCTAGTGTTTACCAGAATACTACACAGATACTCACAGTGTCAAGCAGGTGAGGTGCTTGCTACCCTCAAACACCCTGCTCAGAAGGCAGCCCTCAAAGATGAGAGACCCCACACATGATGGGAGGCTTTCAACAAAACACAAGGCAGTGGGAACAAGGGATGATGGCATGTGTGCTCCAGGCTTGTTCCCTGCCTGCTTAAGCCATAGATGTTCTCTGTAGACTAGCTCTGAAGGAGGTTGGTTTCTATTCAGACTAACCTTGCTGCTATAAATCACTTCATTTGACCATCATGGTACCCAGAGCGGGGCAACTAAGCAGCAGCTTTTTAGCTGGTTGTATCACTGAAGCAAAAGCTCCGCCTCACAGTTTCATACTTTCCATACTTATTTGCTGGAGATCAGTCTTTACTGGGGTCTGGGTCTGAAAGTGCTCCTCACACCATCCCTAGGACTTAGCACAATCTCTGGCACATGCACAGTATGATGATAAAATCTTCTGGAATGTTCTAGTCTAGATGCACAGTCTGACCATAATGACAGTCACAGAGTCTACGCATGAAGGAGATGATGGAAAGACACATACATTAGAATTTTCTTTTCCTGACAGTCTGAATAAGCCACACTTTCCTGCTGTGGTACTTTGGGGGCATTTCTCACCTCTGGTCCTTTGATAAATTTCCACCCACTGCTAACAGTCTCCTCAAATGTCTGACAAACTGAGTGGGTGCTCTATAGAGACTGCAAAGACAACTGACACACAGATGCACTTGGGGTCCTTCCATCCACTCAGCTGACCTCTGACCACATGCCCACATGGGCAGACATTTAATACCACTATTCCTTTCCATAGCATAGTCCACAGAAAAGTCTCTCATCCCTTTTACAGAATTTCTTTACATCTTGCTAGGCTGTACAACTCCATGTTGGCACCCAGATGACTGGATCCACATTGCCCACTGTCAGTCAGAGGATGGTTCAAGTCCTGCACTGATAAGCAGCCATTAGGACCTGTCACTAGTATGAATACCAGTCCTCAAAAGAAACATGAGATTCAAAGTCAGGAATAGCACTGGCCCCAACCAGACCTTTACCCACTCAGGATCAATACTTCATTAAGTAGGCCCCCTGAACTGTGAAGAGGCTAAGAAAATGCCAGCCCGATGGTCCATATCCTGCCATGCCATGGAGCTGTCTGTAGTCAAAGTTCAGTACTTTTTAAGCCCCTCTTGGCTCCCTGTGAGTGGTCAGAAACCCTAGTCAGGATCAGGGTGTGCCCTGGGCCTATGGGGAAGACACTGAAAAGGATAGAATTCTCCAGCGGATGTCCAGCTTGCGGCTGATCTCCAGGCCTCGTGCCTCCTGCCTCTCTTCTTCCAGCTGCTTCAGATTTGCAAAGTGTCCCTTCTCTCCAGGGGACTCTGGGACACTTTCAAAGTTGAACTTGTCCACTTGAATAGCCATTCTGAGAGAAGAGAGAAAACAGTGGAGAATTAATCAGTAGGGCAATTTCTTCCCGGAGCTGTTGGAGAGTCAGCACATGCCAGCGTGAGACAGTCTGATGAACCATTATCGCTAGTAATTCCTAACAGATTCATTCCCAGAAAATGAAATAATGACTCCCAAGGTGGCCCTGACTGCAGAGCTGGCTCAACACACAGTTCTGAAGGAGCTACATCCATAGATTTAGACCTCTGAGAAGTCTTGCATCACCCCAGGTGAAGGTTTCCATTCCATAATGGGGCATGGCATATTAGGCAAAACACGCTGATCATACAATACTCTGGGTCATGAATGGAGCTCCTTTCTGAACATCCATAGAGCATGCTAGCATTATTGGACCCTAGGGACCTGCCCCCTAAGTTGTGACTCTGCAGTGCAGCCAAAGAGGCTCAGGAGCTGACACCTATACCCTGTGCACAGTTGCCATAGCTCCTACCTTCCCACTGTAGCTTCCCAGTCACAGATATGGGGGCCCCTCCCTTCAGCTCTCTGATCAAAGACACCTGTCCTCAACACACCACTCCCATTTCTTACTGGTCCCATTAACTTTCTAAGCATTTCTAAGATGCAGGAGATTGTCTGCCTTAGTGTTTAGCTCTAGAATGTTTTATGCCATGGCTGAATCCTTCTCACCCTTGAAGCAGGAACTGGAAAGCCCCTCCCCAGCTCATCCCAGCCACAGCAGATTATTCTCTGTTTTCTCCTGTGGCATTCCATTTACTTCTGGTAGGGCATTTATCATGAGCTTAAAGGTTTATCTCTGAGTTAGTTAACTGTATCTCAGTTCTACTAGGATTTGGCTCCACAGGGGCAGAGATGCACTTGGTCTTGGTGACCAGGCTCCCCAGGTATGGAATAACATCCAGGACATAGCAGTGACTCAATAAGTAATCTGCTGGATGGAAGAAAGAGCAGATTAAAAATCTCCCCTGACAATGAAAGTCAACATTCTCTCTTCCTGATCCTCTAAATTGTCTTTCGCCTGTCCCTACCATGGGGCAGCAGTTGGTCACCTGATGTCTAAAACCCTCTTGGTCTCTATCCAGGTATACAATAGGCACTCAATGAAGGTATGTTGTGTGTATGTTAGAAGAGGGATGGAGAGAAAGGGGGTTTCTATTCATGAGAACTCCTATGCTCTGGCTCCAACCCAAACAGGACTTAGAGTGAATCAGCTAATGAATAAAACTGGATGTAGATGTTATTGCTAGATTCTGAGTGGCCAAATTTGTCAGTAAAACCACCATCACCTTTGTGGCTTTTCTGGGTCACACCCAAGCTGTAGTCTCAAGACCTAAGCTAGCTCCAGAAAAGGCTGCTGAAGACTCAGTAAGTCCATGACACTTGGCTCAGAGTTTGACCCAGAAGGCTAGTGGTTGGTGAGTAACCAGTCCACACAGATAGCAAGAACATACCCTAAAGTTAAGTAAACTTTTGTGGGATTTTTTTCTAACTACTTACATAAACACTTTATTATAACATCTTAGAAAACAAAAAAGCACAAAAAAGGAAACTAAAGACCTAGGATGTAAAAATCCTAAAAGTTATAAATTAATTCCATAATCTCTTCTTCTGGAAGTATTTGTATTTTTGTGTGATTATAATTTTTTCTACACATCTAGGCAAATCAGAGGAGTCACAATATCCACAACACATAGACAGGACTCGAAATCATTATTGCACTCTTAACAGATAATCCTATGGACATACTCACACCTCTGAAACTTACTCTACAAAGCTTGGTATGCTTCAGGTGTGAAATCCCAGCTCTCAGAAGGCTGAGGCAGGGTGACTGTGACTTCAAGGCTAGCTTGGGATACATAGCAGATACAGAGACAGTCCATGCTATACAGTGAAACTATCTTTTAAAAAAAGTGGGGGTTGGGGTGCTGCTGGTAGTGGTATGTCTCACCAGGTAAGACATTTTTAAAAGAAGTTTAAAGCATTTGCTACATAAATATGGTATCCTGAATTTGAGTCCTCAAGTCCATGGTAGAAGGAGAGAACTGACTCCCCAAAGTGGTCCCCACCTCCATAGGTGTGAGGAGATATGCACCTGGACCTGAATACTCATCATACAAACACTGGGCAAACGAACAAACAAATGTGTGTCCCTCATTGGCACAGCATTTGGCTTGCAGGCACAAAGTCTTGGTTTTAGTCCCTAGCATCATTTTTTAAAAATTTTGTAAAATTTGGTATAAGAATCTTAATACCCCTATTTTTAAACTCTCAGATATTTCCCATTTTTAAAGAAAAGTACCATTTTAAAGATGTCCTACCTGTGCGTCCCCCCCACCTCTCTCTCATTGCTTCATCTGCACTAAATAACCCAGATAACTTTGAGAAGTGTTAATCTTAAGCCAACTCCATATGCCCTGAAGGCCCAGCCAGACACAGTCTTCCCTGACAAGTCCCTGCTTGTTTGTTGGTCTCCAGCCCGCAGTGGGGTCTGCACCGGCCCCTCATTGCCAGTACAGAGAGCTCCAGAATACTCCCTTAGACACTGGTAAGCACTTGTCTAAAATTCACACACATCTACTGTGTATTGAAGGGAAAACATACTCATGTCTCCCATGGCCAGCATCTGATGCTGCTCCCACAAAGCCCTCTGAGAAGTGCGAGGACAGGAAGTGGGGGCATCTCTGTCTAGAGAAGCACAAGCTCCTCCCTCATATTCCCACAGGCCTGAGTACCGAGGAAGCAGCCTTCCTACTGAGACATGGCCACTGGCTTGTAGGACAACTTGGATTCCCAAGTGAACACAGAGCAGAGCAACATGGTATGTGGTCTTGCTCACCACAGTCTCGGTGGTGCAGCAGAGAGAGGAAGGAACACACGGGTAAACAGGAGTTCAACTATATGAAGGGACATCACAGATCCAGGGTTGTCTCTCACGGATGGAGAGCTATGTTGGGGGAAGAGGGACCTGGCGGGGTCACACAGTCTGGACTCTAGCTCATTTCACATAGAAGCTAGGTCACAGAGGCAGCCACACAATTGTCTTCGCATCCCACACGCAGGATCTAGGAGGACTCGCTTGGCTTTTCTTTGTGTAATTGGTGCTCAGAACTATTATAGCTGTTATTTTTTAGGGTAATGAGAATGTATTGAAATGAACTGTGACGGTGGCTGTGTAGTTCTCTGAATGTGTTGGAATGCTGTGCACTTCAAGTGGATGGACAGTATGCTGTGTCAACAGAGCTTTTAGAAAAGATTATGGCTATTATAGGACCTTATGCTAAAGATCAAAATGGGATATCTAAAAATGTTTTGTATGGCACGAAATGCCACAGAAATGCTAGTGGGCCTGTGTATTACTGCCCCTCAGTGTCCTAGGCTGCTGTAGGCATCATTCTACTGTGAAGTTCACGTCAGGTGTCTTGCCCCTTGCAACCTCCCTTCTCTCAGGCAATGCTATTTTCTTATAATTGGCACTAACAGAATCCAACACAAGGCAGATACTAGATAAAGACACCTAGAGGAGCAGCTGGCCACACAGTTACACCTGTTGGGAACCCCAGGCCTAGCATGATGGATGTCATCTCCACCAGAAACCTTCTCGTATCCCAGATCTGCTGTTTCTAAGCAGGTTTGTGGCTTTCTGCAGCCTGCTCAGGGATTCTGAAGACACTGTTACATTGTTACAGAGATTAAAATGTCTATAGGGCTCTTGGCAGATTTCCTGTTACTCCCAGGAAGTCTGAAAATGCCTGGGTCTACTTGAAACTCACTGTGCCATTGGACAGGTCACTCACTAGTCTCTGAACTTTGTCCTGGTCTATACAAGCTTTCTAGAGAGTCATTTTGTCTAAGTAAGGCGAGGCCAGGGCATGTGCAGCTCAACAGAGGTGTAACTCAAGCTTCTATTTCACTACAGAGAAACCAGCTGTTTGGAAGTTTCTCTGCCTTACATGGCTAAGAAGGCCTGAGGGCTGCTTAGCCTTCTCACTGAGCCTGGGTAGAGCTCCTTCTTCTCACTAGGCTGGGGGAAAAACACCACCCAAAGGCGGCCAGAGGACCACCACGTGCATGGCAGGATCCAGTTAAGTTCCTGCCTCTCCCGTCCATTCCAGGTGACACCAGATATTGTCTAGACACTAAACCTAAGACTACATCTGTTTCCATGGCAAGAAGGCAACCTTCCTTTGAGCCTCGTGCTGATGTAAAGAGGGAAGAAAGTAGCTGGAATCCATTTAGTTCACATCAGACCTGCAGGGCCAGGACACACACAGGGCACATCATTCCTTCATTCGAAATCCAGGAGGCTGAAGATCCAGAGAGAAAATACCTGGAAGCCTTCTGGTAGCTTATTCCCTAGAACGACAATGAAGGAGGAAGGCAAGCATGCTCCATGGAAGGATCTGAGCTCTGGCTTTAAGAAGGACATGTGTTTCCCTCATCACGCAAATCAGAAGCCAAAGAAGCCAGCTAGCTGGTGGGATGGCTTAGCAGACAAAGGTACTTGCCACTAAGCCTGATCATCTGAGTTTAGTCTTTGAGACCACCCAGCAGAAGGGCAGAACCAACTCCTGCAACCCATCTCAAGATGCCACTAGCATGCATATTTTGGTATTTGCATGTCCACATAAACAAATGTACATATATGTATGTGTACATGCAAAACCTACAAAAAGGCACACACTTATGCATGCAAAATAAAGAAATAAGTGTAAACAAAAAATTAGCCAGGAGACCAATGGGATCAAAATCTCAAGTGCCCCATCCCCCAAGAACAACTAAACCCACTGCACCATATTCTGGGATCCTGCCATGTACCAACCCAGAAGGTAAATGAATACAGAGCAAGGATGGAAGGACTACAGGGCTCCCATTGTCCACCCTCCAGGGAAGTGAACAAAATCCTTAGTATGAAAGTCCCCTGTGAGTGGCACTGAACCCACCAAGTTTGCCAAGCTGCATCACTGCTCTTGTATGGGTATCTTTCAGTATTAGGATGCAAATTCTCCTGTACGCTGTCACTTAAGTATAGCTCCTAACCTATTGGTAGAACAGAAGCAAGGCCCAGAACAGGCCTACTGTGTACGTGTGCCCCATACCATCTCCATCCCCAACATGATGGGGTCCCACTGTCCCTTCATTTCATTCTCGGAGACACCCCACCATCATGGATTATATCCAATGGAAGAGGAAACCAGGCCTACATTGTGTGTGGCCATGGGAGCAGTAGTATAATGAGATATCATGAGAACTCTGAATAGGCATGCTCCTATGTAGGGCAAGGCCTCCCTGTGATACTAGGTTGTGCCCCTACAGCATCATGGGGTCTTAGACAAGGTATACTTGGTCCCTAGCATTGAGCCCAAATGTGTATAGGGCATCATGGGTTACCTCTGCCATGACTGTTGTGGGCCAGAGAAATATCCTGGTTGCTATGAGTCTTAAATGACACATACATCAAAAGGGAGATGACCAGGCTTCATTGAGACTGTGTGTCTTTTCATTATTGTTGTTTCTTAGTAGAGCAACTTTTGGAAGGTCTGTCTATCCCCTGATACTCCAGCACATGTTCTCACTGGCACCTCCCCCAATAAATCTAAACACTGGCCCAAGCCTGCTTCTCCCCAGAACCTCTTCCTTTCCAACTGCCCATGCTTCACCCTCCACAGCCAGCTGGAAGCCTGATCTTTGGAAACCTCAAAGCCCTACTGCATCTCACCTTTGTGGGCCTGTTCCCATCCATCTCCCTCTTCCCTACAACTGGCACAGGCCTCAGCCCCCTCCCCTGAGGTCTCTATGAAGGCATCAGTCTCCCTCTTGCCATCATTCTTTACATAGCAGCTACTAGTTGCTCTTCAGCGGGACTTGGGTCTCATATGAGCCAGGCTCAGGGGGATGGAGTGAGAGAAGTAGGCACATACTTCAAAGGTCTGGGTGCAGAGAGGTAGGGAGTAGGGCAGAGCCTAGGCAAAGATCAATCTGGAGTACTTGCCGAGGCCCATGTTCAACCAAAATATCCCAAGCCTTGAGATTCTCGGAGGGCTTCACAAATTGGAAAGTACCTAATTAGCATGTGTATAAGATAGCATCCTCATTACCATCAACAAATAGCATAAATACCAAATATATTTATAGGATATGGATATGTAGGAAGGCAATACTGATTTAGAAAATCAAATTTTAAATACATTTCCAGAAAGCCAAAATTCATTTTGAGAGGCATGGTGCAAGGGAAGAATTAGAATGAATAGGCCCACTGAAAGGGGCACCATTACTGAAGAGATACGCATGCTCTTCCAATGGACTGGGTACAATCAGCTGTATTTTGAGTTCACCACTCATTCCAGAAGAACTTGCAGCCCATCAGACAGAACACTAAACGCTTGCCATTCTTCTCAGTTCTCTGAGCCCCTGGGCGGCAGGCACTGCTGTACCCCACTTTATGTGAAGGACACTAGGGCTCCTAAGGAGCACATAGCTGTTGAGAAACATGGTGGATGGATGGGGGAAGCTTCCTGCAGTGATGGCTGTATACCAAGGTCCCATGAGTAGGAGAGAAAGGGTTGGAACTGGAGGACAGTAGTCCCAGCACAAGCTGAATGGAGTGTGAGCTGGACAGTGGTGTGCAGCAAGGAGCAGCAGCAGGCAAGGGTCCACACTGAAGCCTCTCAGCATTAGAAGTGAGCACCACATCACGTCTATAGCTGTGGCTGCAGAAGACTCTAAACAGGACTGAATCCTCCTCTTGGAATAAGAAGGAATGGACTGGCTCTGGAGCAAACTTAAAATAGGAACAGGAAGAGGTGAGTGGCTGTGGCCTTGATCCTTGGTCCTTGAAAGACTGACCTCAAGGTATGGACGGAGAGAAGTGGAGTCTGTGTGTTCAGGCCTTGAGTTTTACTCCAGAGGTGCCTAAGTTGGTGCTGGTGGTGATGGCAGTAAGATACTCTAGGGAAGCCCTTGAGAGCACTGGGGTCACAATGACATCTGCCCCAATCTCCTGAGTCTAGACTCCAAAGCCCGTCTGTGTACTCGGGACCTATAGAGCATCTCTAGACAGCAACTCCTGCCACTCGCACCCTGGTCCTGCCTGTTGGCATTCCTACACCAGCATCAGACCCCAAACCCTGATCCTGATCCCACAGCCCTGCTCCTGGTACATGGTGCTTCAGCCCCACCTTCTCTTGCCTAGCTTGTGCATAAGACAGCATCGAAATACTTTCTTCTCTCTGGGCTTCCATTTGGCTTGCTTATAAAGCACATGGGAGAGAGCAGTGTTGTGTGGGTAAGGGCACAATTTGGTCACCTGACACAACCGTCCCAGACCACTGGTGCTGAAGCACATCCACTGAGCACCTTCTATCTGACTGGCCTTGTTCTTCCCAGCCAAACACGGTGACGGCTGAACTTCAACAGAAGCATACCTATACCTAGAAAAGCCAGGACCTGAGCTGGAGTTCATACAGGCTCTATGGAGTTCATACAGGCTCTGTGGTGTATACATGGGGAAAGGGGGTTGGGAAAGGTTCTAATTCTGTTTGTAAATCTGCACAGACCTCAGGCTATAGCCTGAGAAGGCAGACTTAACCCGACATAGGTGCTGACAAGAGAACTGGATTTGACTCCCAGAGTACACAGGTGAGTTGAAGACTTTCTTCTGAGTTAAGCAGTATGGATGGCTGCAAGCAGCCCAGCAGAGGCCAGGAAAAATAGATCGAGATCTATGCCTCACCAACACCATGGCAGAGCCCAGAACAGGAAAAGTCCATGACAGAACATGAACAGTAGCAGAGACGGTACATGCAGTAAAGGTACACATGTCGGGGTAGGGAACAAGAGAGGTGGGGCCTCAGCAAAACTTCAAACATCTATCTTCAAAAGCAAGTTGGGGACAAAGAAGCCTATATCTGACTATATAAAAACTGCTTAAACTCAGTGAGTACTGAAGCCAGTTTAAAAGAAGATAGGTGAGAGTCTTTTTTTAGGCAGATGCTTCATGAACAAAGCGATGGCCAGTAAGGACAAGAGATGGTGCTGGGGGACAGTCATCGAAATTGTACATTTTAAAGTTCCAGTCATGGTTCTTGTGGGGGCCACTGTCTACCCATATGGTATAGCTTCCATATGTATGTATGTATATATGTATGTTATGTATGCATGTATGTACATGTGTATGTTATTCATTATGCATATATACACTTACATATATTATACATAATTTTAGGAAAATGTAAAATAACATAATTTCTTGAGGCTTTATCAACCAACCTTGGGTTATCTGTCCCTTGTCCCTCCTCCTCCTGTACTGATTTCCCTACTTTCTCCCCACTCGGAGCCCACTTCCCGATATCCCATTTCCCATCTCATATTGCCTATATCCTGTTAGTCCCCTCTCAAGATCTGCCCCCATCATGGCTTCCATGTACTTTCCTGGTTTCTGTGGATTTTCCATGTTGTATAGTGATACCAGAGGATTTGAAGCTAGGAGCCACTTGTTTTCCTGAGTCTGGATTACATCACTCAGTATAATTTTTCAAGTACTATCCATTTGCCTACAAACTTTGCAGTTACATTTTTTATAGAATATATGTGTGTACACACACATATACATATATGTATATATGTATGTATACATGCATGTATATGATTCTCTTAAACCCTTTTTAACACTCCTTTTGATGTGTCTGTCACACATTCAAAAAGTGGCATCTCTAAGTTTTGCACTGCAGGACTCAGGGGAGGGAGCACACAGAGCTCAACACATCACAGTGAAACATAAAGTATGATACTCTGTTTAAAAGAAGGGTCTTTCAGTAGCAGGAGGACACAGTCATTCTCAGGAACAGTACTGGTCAGATTTCAAGGTGGCAAAACTTAATCTTCCCTGGGCCTCAGGCAGCTAGGCTTTCTCCTGACGAGAGTCCTTAAGCTGCTCCCTCTTCCTTCCTGACCTTCAGGCTCCACCTTTAGAACAATTACAGTGTGCCTCGTCTGAAGCTAAGCTTCTGTACAGACCCTCCAGTTCTCAGGACCTTGCTACAAGCATCTATCATGGAGGGCTGTAAGGATATTGCTGGATGTGCTGTTGTTAATCAAGGCTGTACAGTGCCCTAGAGTGCTGAAGGAAAGCCATGGCTGAGCAGGCAGAGCGAAGCAGAACTCCCAGGATTTGCTCTCCCTACCTTCCTACATAGCCCATTCTGCTTTTGACTCTTCAATCTCCTCCAGAGTCTAAAAGCATGGCATATTCATCTATAAGAAGGTGTAGCCATCCACCTATGGCTCAGGGTCCCTCTAGTTCTGTGGCACACTGAACAACGCAAAAAGCTATCGAGTGAAAGTCTGACACTGAGGACAGACCAGTAGTCACTTCCCTAAACTTCTCTAGCACGCACAGTTCTCAGCATCATGAGTGCTGGCCCACACTCAAAGGTATCATTCCTCAGAGGGACAGATGAGGAGGTGATAACTGGGAAGGGCCGCTTGAGCCTTGACCATGCATGTTCCTCCCCATTCTGTCAGCAACAAAGGGACAGGCCTGTGTAGTGGTGGGGTCAGAGCCACAGCTAACCTGTAGTTGACACATGGACTGAGAGCAAAAGCAAGGAAAGCTAAATGTATAGGAAATGATTCTGCAGACTGTGGTGTAGGTAGAATAGCTGGTTGGTTCAGGATTACAAGGGAGTTAATGACTAGATCAAAGGCTTGGAAATGAACTTCTGCTTTGCATGTACCTTGGCACAAGGAAAGTAGCCTTCAACTGAGATGGCTGTACCGCTCACAATTCTTTTTTTCTCTAGTCAAGACATTAAAAAGACAAAAGGTAAAGGTGGCGGATTAATATGCAAAGGTAATCTTGACCCCCACAAATACAAAGCACCAGAAGCCGCCATTCTTTCCCTGCTACCTGCTAGGCTGCCCTGCGAGGCTGCCCAGCAGGCATCAAAAGAAGCTTCCAGATCATTCCTACTTCTTTTATACCCAGAGGTTGTGAGGCTGGGGACTCATTCAACATTGCCAGGCTGTTTTCTAATATAACGAATGAGAAAATTAATAAAGTACTTGTGTGTATCAGGTGGCAACTTCACTGGTCTTAAATTTGCCTCTAAACCCCACAACCACCTTAGGAGATAGCACTGACAACCCAATTCTACACAGGAGAAGGAGGGTGGGAGGAACACTGGCAATGTTCAGGCAGAGTTTGACCAATGGGTTCTCTGTGTACCCTAGGATGGATGGTGCTCCTTCCGCAAGTCTTGTACACATAAGACAGCTGCCTAATGAGTACATTATATTATAGCCACATGGAGTCTTGAAGACCACCTAGCACAGTTCCCTCTTTGAACATCTTAAACAATTGCACACTCCAAAGTTGGCCAAAGCTCAGGTCTGAGCCCATGATCTCTTGGTCTCAAACGTGTACTTTCTTTTGGTGCTTCACAGGGTCTCAAGACTGAGACAGGCAAGACCACAGCACTGTGTCCAAATAGTCACAGAAGACCCAGGCAAAGAAAAGAACATGGCTACTGGTCATTTTCCAGCCCATCATGATAAAACTGAAACTCTGACTGTCCTATCTTATTACAGTGTCATTAAGCACTACAGGTTCTGTGCTGCAGAAGAGGGAGAGAAACATGACTGCCCCGGTGAGGGATTAAACCCATATCACCCTGAAAATGTGTGACTCTGATGGATTACATTCTAGTAGCTCGCGATGGCCTGTCAGAAGAACTATGGTGAAAATGAAGAATAAAAATCATCCAGAGTTGTTTCACCATGATCCAAATTAGAAAATGCTACTCGAGATGATTTATGCAGAAGGTTTTCCCTTCTTCACAGAGAATCTGTCAAGCATTGCAGCAACATGGGAGAGAAACAACACAATTCAAACTGAGGGAAAAGGCCAAAGAGTACAGAAGCGTGGTGGGGCCCATGAGGCTTCCAAGTCAGAAGTGCAGCCCTTTGAAAGCCTGCTCATGCAGCTCTGAAGACCCCCTAGGGCAGCCCAGGAGTCATGGGACTGTGATACATACAGGGGACCTTTCATACTACCACACCTTACTCAGCATAGCTACCTTGAGACAGGACGTCCTAGCGACATGGCTTTGGTCAAGCAGAAGGGCATCTGCTATGTTGGATGTTGTTGGACCATTGTGTGTTTGAGTAATTTTTCTCTACTGTGCCACTAGGATGAGGTAAGGCTAGCCAGACTGATCTTGGGGTGGAAAGGGCATGTAAGGAAAGTTCTCAAGCCTTGGTCAACCTCTTGTTATGTGTATTGTGCAATGACAGCAATTTCTGCTTTAGTTCATTGACATTTAGGGACAGCTTGTTACCTAGCTTAAACTAGTAAAAACTATGAGGTGTTTTTTTTTTTTCCTGGAACTCTCTGTACCTCCTCTCCAGAATATAAGGGCTTGCTCCTTGGGACCTAGTACAATGCTATACCTTCCAGAAGCATGTCCCACTTCTGACCCAGGAGCCATATTTCTCTAGTCCCTCTGCTGCCCATCCATGCATGTCACTAGGCATCTGTGCTGATGTCTGGGGTTGGTTCTTCCTTGTGGGGTAGTAAGCTGTACACAGGCAGCCTGACTAGGTCCCTAGTCAAGCACAGACCTTGAAATCATGACCCTAAGGAACAGCAGGTTTCGGCCATGCCTTCTGGGCATCTGGTTCCTGTAACAGCTACAGCCTCCCACAGCCCCACACCCTCCCCAACCCCCGCAGAGAGGTGTGTGGCCATCAGTCATGTAGGACAACATCCTAAGCTCCTGGTATTCTGTCTGGACTCCACCACCACAGTTACCTGGCAATAGCCAGGTATGCTCTTCCCCTCAGTTACCTGACAACAGCCAGGTAGGCCCTGCCCACTATAAAAGGAGCTCCTTGTCCCCTCCTCTCCTACTTTCTTACGCTCTTACCCTCTTGCTCTCCCGCTCCCCCTCCCTTCTCCCCTCTCTCCACTTGGCCATGGCCAGCCTCTACTTCTCTACTCTCTCCCTCTCTCTGCCTTTCTACAATAAATGTCTTAAAACCATGGACTGCCTCTTCTCATGGGGATCCACCATGCTGCAGCAATAGAATAGGTCTTCCCCTAATGAGCCATGTCTAATCTCCCACTTAGGCCTCCCTGCATCCTAGCCACAGCCTCCTCCACCAAGCCAAGCAGCCCACTGACCAAGCCAAAGACTCTCTTCCCTGTGGGACCCAGCCAGAGCTCTCTCCCCCTGCCCTTTTCCCTTTGGCCCTGGGCCAGAATCCACCTGTGGATCCCCACTCTGTTTACAGCTCTTCCGCGACATCCAGCAGTGTCAGAGGTGTCCAAGACTGAGAATCTGACATCCCTGGCCTCCATGCAGCCCAGGGACCCCAGAACCAGCTCTTCTGTGGCACCCAGTGGTGTCTGGCAGGTCTGAAGGGACTCTAGACTGCGTCTTCCTCATCCCCAGAGCAGGATCTTGCAGCTTCTCATAGCCCAATGCTCACCCAGTGGCTACCATGGGGGTGTGCACAGTCAAATTTCTCACACCCACCTCGCCAAGTGGCCCAAGACCTGGGCTAAACATGGGACCCCATTCTTACCCCACACTTCCTGACTAGTCTGAGTCTGTCCTGTTGTCAGGCAATTTCTTGGGTGCACATCTATGAAGAGGTGCTCTGGGTTGTACCAGGCCCTGGGCCTACCTGGCCCATTTGTTCTGACTCAGGAAAGTCTGTAACCAAAATCCTTTCCAATGTTTTCAGAATTATGGCCTAGTGAGAACACATATGTGTAAATCTTTAAGGAAACCATGTGATAGTTGTCCTGAGAACCACCCTTCCAAGTGAGAGTGTGTCTTTCTTGCAAAAAGGCTGTTGGCTTCCCATGACTCTATGCACCATATGGTCTGAACAAATGCAGAGATGCCAGGTTCACACCTTGTATTCTGGGTCAGAGCAGAACCCTGCCAGTGGATCAACAGGGCCAGACCTAGACCCCCAAATACAATGCCCCATTCACCTCTAGTGGTGATGTGAGATTTCTTCATGGCTTCTCCTAGATGGCCCCCAGCATGGTTAGACCCTTCCTTCCTAGGATCAAAGCTGACTTCATCTCAAACATGGGCTCTGGTGTTTCTGCTTGCCGGTCAGTTTCTTCACCACTGATCCTTTGTTTTGCCTTCTATTCCTCTTGCAACAGGTCTTGGAGATCAGATTATACAACCTAAGGTCTAACTGGTATCTACAATTGTTTTGGGACTGATTAAAAAAAATCCAGTTCTACCTCCCTCTGTCATATGAGTCTATGTAAACTGCATGCATAATCCACCTGAACTCTGGCTTACTCATACCCTGGTATCGGTGACAGCATACAGGGAAGTTGTGCATTGGAAAGATGAGGAATGGATTACAGAAGACATTTGCCTCTGCCTGGTCATGGATAAGAAGTGCCATTACTGTTTTTGTAAATGTACCTGATTTTATCATAATGGCTTTATACCCACATTTTCCCAACCTTAGCTGGTAGTAAATTCTAGAAACCTTCATGAGAAGTTATACTGATCAGAAATCACTTCTGAAAACTATCCTAAAACCCAAAATGGATTAAGCTGTGTTGTTGCCTGCAATGACTCATTCAATAAGATGTATACATACCAACAGCCAATATTTTAGGTAAATGTGACTGAATCCCTTGCCTTCAAGTTCAGTGAGGGGGAAGGGAGAAAGAAAAAAGGGGAGGAAAAGAAGGGAGAGCAGAGGAGAGGGAATCAGAGAGAAACAAGCAATTGCAAGAGAGCAGAAGTGTGTACAGATGAGCAAGCTGCTTGCAGCCGTTTCTACCAATGAACAATGGTGGCAATCATGAGAAACAGTCAGTGCCAACTCATGCCAATTTTCACAGACACTGGCAACCTAGACCCCCTGATGCCACTCTCAGGTCTCTCTAGGACCTTGTGCTGCTGACTGGTCTCCAGCACTCTGAGCAATACTCACAGCCTTATGTCCTTCACTTAACATCAGCCCCAGTCTGAGTCATCATTTTAAGACACTCAGCAATTCTCTTTAATTCTTTCCCCCACAGGAAGCTACCTTTACCACTGAGTAAATCCAAGGCAGGACAAATGGTCAGGCCCATCTTCTAGACCAGAGAAGGGACCTCTTCTGCTGCTGGGAGCACACACTCTGGGCCAGCTCCATGGGCCTTTGGACCTAGGCTTTTAAAAGTCAGCATTCACCTAGACAGGGCTGCATCTCTGTAGGTACAGCAGGCAGCTGAAGTGTGACCTGAGCCATGGCTCTGAGGTTAATGGTCCCCATCTAAGCATGAGCATGGAGTGGGCATAGGATGATGGAGCACTTCAAATAAGGTGAGTCACCAGGTGAAGGTTGGCAAGAAGGGAGGAGAGTCCAGATCATGCCTCCACCACACCCCAGCAAGGGCCTGCTTGCCCACCTCTCTCCACCTACCACATCTTGGGAAGCCATGGAGAGTCATGCTCCTGAAGAATGACAAGAAAGTTCTTGTCAGATGCTGGGGAGCAAGCAGTAGCTGCCAAAGAGCAAATCCAAACCACTTTGCATAAACCAAATGCTTTAGACGCAGATATCAATACGATATGAGTCTGGAGAAGGATAACATGACTCTTGGCAGTGGGATTGAGTGTGATTTAAAAGTTACTTTTCCTTATCTTTCTAAAATGAACACATGCTATTTCTGCAGAGGTTAGGGGATACTGTCACAAGAAGAAAGGCAATGTCATTCCAGGGTGGTTGGCCAGGAGCTGCATTAAGATGAGACTCAGTGGCCAGGCCTGTGCCTATAGGGATGGGGTAGAGGGGACAGACTGGAACTGGCAAAAGCAACAGGAGAATCACTAGAGCAAACAATGCCCCACACCACATACCCTGGAAGTAGGGAGACAATGTTGGGAAGGAAAAGGATTAAAACAACAGCGGTCTGGAACAGCTCCCGACAGACAGGCAGGGCAACGGATGAAAACATTGGGCCAGCGCAGTGTGAAGTGGAAATGTTCACATAAATGTCACGTATTATTACTGGTGCCACCACAGCTTCTAATCGAGTTAAGCGTGGGTGATGAAGCTTTCTTTGACTAGCACTTGACAAGGCCATTCCTGTGTAGCTACCACGGAGGCCCTTCTGTTCCCTCCGGTGCCAGACGAAACTCCATAGACAGACAAGGTGAAAATCGTGTTAGGGACACTTGGAGTAAGAAGGACCCACTTCCTGGGCTGGTGTGCACCTTTGGAGGTTGAAAACAGAAGAGTCAAGCGTGTGAGAGACTGATTCAACCAGAAAAGTCCTCTAGCAGTCCAGCTTACTATTGGAAAGGCCAAGCTGTTAGGATGTGTTTATATCAGAGTCCCCAGAACTATGAAGATGACAAGTAGGGACAAGCATGGTTTCCTAACTTTAAACAAAAGGCAAAAAGAAAAAAGAAAATAAGATTAAGAAAAAAAAAGACAGTTGTTTCTTCCACCTTATTCGGGCTAGCTAGTCTTAGGGGGTCTTGGCCACACAGCACCTCCTGTCTCCTGTCAACCCAGCGCTCCCTATAAGGAAACCCAGAGAGAAACAAGGCAGCACAGGGGTGGTTTGAGAAGGCAGGCTTTTGAGTGAAAGCCTCTCCCTGTACCATTCCTCCAGCCATGCAGAATTATCCCAAGTCATATTCTGAAGGCAGAAGGGGATGGCTGAATAAGGAAGGCATTGCAGGTCCCTGCCCCTGCCTTTGCTACCTCTCAAGAGTGACCCTGTCCTTCAGCATCTCTGAGAGGGGCTGGGAGACAAGAGTGGAAGAAAACACTGTTTTGCACTCAAATAACAAGGAAGAAATAGAAACAGACATGGAAGTGGGCAGACACGAACGGGCAACAAGAGAGGCATGCAGGCAGCCAGGCAAGTAGACACAGAGGCCCACAGTGTCCCTCCAGACTCTGAGAGAGACTATATTTTCTAGCCCGTCCAACCTTGAGAATAGACAAAAGTTCAGAATGAGGCCATGGAGGGCCCTAGAAGGGGTTGCTCCTTAGCTGGGCCTGAAGAGGCAGGCAGGGCAGCCTAGTCAGAGGTGCACGGGGCAAGTGCTGGACTCAGAAAAGGAAACAAGAGGAAGGATCATAGAACCCAAGAGGGGTCTGGCAGGCTCCACCGTGAAGGGCGAGGACTGCTCAATCAACCCAGAGGCTCCCTTTGCCCACTGCGCTGTTGGCAGGGTAGGTTCTGCTCTGCCCACCTGGATCCACCCTGGAGCCACTGTTGGGAAGAGGACAGGAGGTAGGTTGCTCTCTGGTTGAGGTGCATCTTGTATCCCTCAATCCTGTCACCTCATCCGCTGGGCCTCTGTGCCCCCCACAGATCAGGTGGGCACATGCTCACTCACAGAAGGCACTGATCAGAACAGCATGACCAGACCTAGCCACAGTTTAATACCCAGTGTCACCCAGGGGCTTTAAACTCATAAATCCTAGAATTGAAAGGAAATATCCAAGCTCAAGGCAGCAACAAAAATGCTCTGTTGGTCCCAGAGACCAGACTTGCCAAGGGGTAGGCTCCAGGGGTCCAGACATGATCCCTTGACCCAACTTCCTTTCAACTAGAGAGTACATGGTATGCAACACACCTGGACACGGCTTCTGGTGTTCCTAGAAAAGGAGAGGCCAGATTGAGCCTGAAACTTCCTGTATGTTTTAAGTGACAGGTTTATCTGAGCTGGACTGGGCCTGCTGGCCACACGCTTGAGAGTCTCTGCTTAATCAGTTAGTTGGCATAACGTCCTTTATGCACCTCCTACCTGCCAATGCTCCTGAGAGGGACTTTGTAACCAGCACCCAGGTACATCCCATTCCTCCACAGCAGCTCCGATGCTCCAGCTCTTAACACATCCCCTCAGCCACGGCTGTGGCTACTGACACAAGTGACTGGACAGATAAACAGGGAGGAAACCAAAGTTTCTGTTAATTGTGCAGGGTTTTGTTCTTCCTGTGTTCTCTTTTGACCAATATTATCACCTTCATCATCTTCATTTTAAATTTCATACTGTGAAAGTCTCAGAGTGCCAGATGGAAGGAAGAGAAACACCATAACGAGATGGGGAGCGACTTAAGAATTAAAAGAGAACGAATCATAGACCCAGCTAGACTGTACCTGCTCCCTCTGCAAAGAGGGAGCACCCAGCTGGAGGACTGAAGATGCTGGCAGGGTACTGAGATGGGGCTATAGCCCAGCGAGGCCAGTGACAGCTCCATGGTTACCCAGAGAGCCTTCTCCACAAAGCCATGAGCAGAGAGATGTGCAGTTATCTGCACCCCTGGCCTCACATCCATTGAAATGAGGACCCCTGCATCCTCCTGCTGCACAGCAGGTGCTTACAGAGACTCCTGGGCTACCTCACAGCAGGGCTGTGGGCTCATTTAACTGATCCTCCTGGTTGGAGGATACACTTCAGCAGTGGGGCTGAGGCGGGGAGGGAGAAAGGGAAGGAGGGTGGGGGACAGGAGGGGAGAGGAGAGCAGGAAGAGTGAGTGAGCCTATTCAGGAAGAGAAGGGTTTGTACACCTCCATGAGGGAGGAAATGAGTTTATGGTCCACGTTCAGGGCTTCTAGGAGATTCACAGACAAGTCAGGTATCTCGTTTTGTAGCAAAACGGGGAAGCGCAAGAGTGAAATTATAGCACCTGGAGAATGTCAGATGCGAACTGCACATCTTTACTTTCAGTAGATGTTCTAAAGCTGCAATGGAACTAAGGGGCTCTCCTTGTGTTTATAGGATACCAGGCTCCATTCCAAAATGGGACAACCCTTAATAGAGGGAAAGAACAGAGCACAGGGCAAACTAGTAAGACGAGATGAAGGAGAAAGGGTGTGTGTGTGTGTGTGTGTGTGTGTGTGTGTGTGTGTGTGTACAATGCTTCTTACTTTAAATAGGTTCTATTTTTGTCTTTCTTGCAAATAGAGTAAAGCTCAGCTATATCCCTTAAACCCTTCATAATCAAAACACAGTACAAGGAGGTTCTGTAGCGTATAGGCACTTGAGTTAAACAGACTGGGACTCTAGTAGAGTTCTGCCCATGGTAGCTGCATGACTTTGGGGGAATTATTTAATGGCTCCAAGCCTCAGTCTCTTGTCATGCATGCTGCCTATGTCCCTGTGTGAAAGTATCAAGAAAGACAGTGTGGCTCAACCAGGCTATCTGGGGTCTCCAAATGCCACTTGCCCGTTTCCCTCACAGTGCAGCTGCCCTTCTGCTGCTCTCTGGTTCAAAGACAAAACTCTCTTTGAGAGCTCCAAGTCCACTCTCCCAGATTCCCTGGCCATGGGGAGCCAGTACAAGAGGCTCTGTTCTTTGCTCCTCCTGATATGGAGAGGAAGGAGCTTGACAGCTAGGCCTGATCACTGTGGTATTAAAAAGGTAATATCAAACTCATTAAAATACAAAAGGCCATGGAGAATGATCAAGGGGAGAAGAGCGAGAAGGTGCAGATGAGAATATTAAACCTTATCTCCTTACAATGCCAAGACAGGAACAAGGAAAGAGAATATTATGAATGCATTTCTACCAATGAACTTTTAAACTTTAAATAAAAATCAACACATTCTCAAGGGATAGGGTAGTGGTGGTGATGGTATAAAATCCCCAAAGCTGATTCAGGAAGGAATTTTAAAAGCTAAACACAGAATTACATATAGTACAGCAATTTCATTCCTAGCTATATTCTCAAGAGAAATGAAGACTTCTCTATCCAAGGCCTGTGTGTAAACACTCCCAGCAACATCATCTATAACAGACCAAAGGGGGACACGGACTCACTGTCTATCAACTGATAAACTGGCAGGTGAAGCACGCCATAGCTCCACAGTGTCACTCGTTAGTAATTAAAGGGACAGAAAGGCTAATGATACATGAGAAGCCCCATAGCCAATGTTCTGAAGAAAGAGGCTGGTCACAAAGCGCCAAGCATCAGTTGAGCCCATTTGTCAGGAATGTCCAGAGAGGGCAAATTTATAAGGACTAAAAGTAGATCAATGACTGCTGCAGCTAGAAGGATTAGGAGAAGAGAGAGGCCACTGACAAGACTCTTTGTGGAGGCGGGGTGAAAGTCAAAATTGATGTAACCGTGGTTTAAAGCCTTTGTGTGAACACACTGGAACCAATGAGTTGTGCCCTGTAAATGGTGTGGAGTGTAACATGCTAAGTATGTCCAGATGGAGAAGGCTACTCTTTAAAAATAAAAGAGATGGTTATTGACCTTCTATCCATCTATTATAATTTCCTATTTTCTTCAACAGACATCCAACATACAACCACATGCTACACAATGGTCCATGTGGTCATTCAAGAAAGGAGGAGATTGACTCAGAAAATGTTTATTTTACCAGGACAAAGAGCACCATGTCCAATAAAAGCCCAGCAGCCAAATTTTGGGCAGCAGAAGATCCCTGTGGAACCCTCTCCAGGTTCTAGCTGAATCTACTTAATGCAATGACTTTTATTATCATCAAACAATACTGTAACAGCAATCACTAGAATAAAGACAACTGCATGGGGGAACATACTATCCTTTGTGAAGTACAGCGTGGAGGCACTTTCTGGATTGGACAAGAAGTGGAATACGAATCTATTGGCAGTAAATCCATCAACTTGGCTGTGGTAGTTTGAATAAGAATGGGCCCCCACCAGATCACAGATTTGAATGCTGGGTCACAAGGGATTGGTGCTACTTCACAGGGATGAGGAGTTGTTTTGTTGTGATGGGTGTGGCCCTGTTAGGGAAAGTATGTCACTGGGGGTGGGCTTTCACATTCAAATGCTCAAGCCAGGCCCAGGGTCTCTTCTTTCTACCTGATACTTGCAGATCTGTATACAGAACCCTCAGCTACCTCCCTAGCACCAGGTCTACCTACACACCATCATGTTCCCCATCATGAAAAAAGACTAAACCGCTGAAACAATAAGCCAGCCCCAACTAAATGTTTTCCTTCATAAGCTTTGCTGTGGTCACAGTGTTTCTTCACAGCAACAGAACCCTGACTACAACAATGGCACTGCTGGCCTCATGACCTGGGGATCTAAGACTACAATCAAAGCTGCCACTGGGCAGACCTGGCTTCCTATGAAGAGGGCCATCGATGATTGGCTGGGGCTAAGGTCTAAACTTCAGCAGGACAAGAGTTTACTCCAGTGCTTGTGGTGCAGGTAGGCGGAGTATTGATGAGGCACCACCACTGGCTGGCCTCCAGAGGGCCAGAAACAAAAGGAACAATCAACACAAGCCAGAAAGATCTAAGGGGGCTGCAGACACGCCCCATGCCTGTCCCAATGTACCTTCTCTTCATGGTGTACAAACAGTCAGCCTGCTGAAAAGAGGTCTCTGGATTACCATAGCATCCTCCCTTCATACCCCGGAGGCAGCCAGACCCAGAGCTGCACATCCTCAGTGCCACACGCTCACTTGAGGCTTGAAGCCAGGGACACCACCTCTCAGAGTTCAGCTTCATCTTAAGAACTAGGAGGACAGTCCTCACTCCTCCCAGAACAGGACAGAAGGACATGCAGAAACAAAGGCAAGTTCCTTGGTCAGTAGCACAGTTGCTGTAGCTCTGTCTCCACTGGAAGGTCTTTGAACCACGTCCCAGTGACTAGAACATAAGCCAGCCCAGCGGAGGGTACCTGTTTTCTCTTGTCAGCTCAGCTTCCCCAACAATGAAAAAATAACTCAAAGAGGCTTAAAGACAAAGACAACATAGGAGGCTAATGGCGAGCAGCTGTCACTGCTGCTACTACAATGCCCCACCCCCTTCATATCCTCCATCCTTTACCTAGCTCATAAACCTCTTCTGGCACCTCTTCTGCTGATATCACTAGATTGACAGTCCTGGGAATGGTGGGCACTAAGCCTGGAGTTGAATGCCCAATTCTTGGCAGGGCACTTAGCTCTGGTGATAATCTCCTTAAGCCTGCAGTGACTAGGGGAATGCAAATATAGACCATGGCTCTGCCACTGTGTGGTTCCTAGCTCCAAATCCACTCTTGTTTCTCATCTGCACGGAGGGCCTTGACTGGATGGAAGGGCTCAAAACCATGCTAAAAGCTCAGGGCATTTTTACTGAAGAGTCACTGAAATTGAAACACAGTGAAACACAGGCAAGCCATATGAAGGATGAACGGCTTATTCTGGCCATGGTGAGCTGGTTCTATCACTTCTGGGCCTGTGGTGAGACAGGACATCATGATGGGAAGGCAGAATGGTCCTCAAGGCAGCTGGAAAGCAGAGAAATTAGCAGGAAGGGCCAGAGACAATAAATGCCCTTGAAGGCAATGCACTAGCACCAGTTAGGAGGAGGACTCTGAACCCAAACTGGATGCTTCAACTACATGCCCATCAAGCTTGTGATAAGTGTCCTATTCTCCTCTCTTTCTTCCTTCCTCCCTTCTTCTTTTTCTTAATATGTATGTGTGTGTGTGTGTGTGTATGTGTGTATACACATATTTTTTCTTTATTTACATTTCAAATGTTTTCCCCTTTCCTGGTTTCCCCTCCAAAAACCCATCCCCTCCCCCCACCTCCTGCTCACCAACCCACGCACTCCTATTTCTCGGCCCTGGCATTCCCCTACACTGGGGCATAGAGCCTTCATAGGACCAAGGGCCTCTCTCCTCCCATTGATGACCTACAAGGCCATTCTCTGCTGCATATGCGGCTAGAACCATGGGTCCCACCATGTGTACTCTTTGGTTGGTGGTTTAGTCCCTGGGAGCTCTGGGGGTACTGGTTGGTTCATATTACCTTTCTTCTTTCTTGATTTCTTAATTTCTTTCTTTCTTTTCTGGGCAGTAAAAAGGAAAAAATGAAGCATCTCTTTGAGCTTAAGATCTGAGATATTGGCTTGCTCTGACTGTTAACACATTCAGCCTTGCAACAGCTGGCTCTCTGCTCTCTGTGGCTAATGTCCTGACCCATGTTACCTTTAGAATGAGTTAACAGTGAGCAGTGGTACTGTGCACCTGTCATTCTCTAAGTGGCTTTTATTTCCAGTGACATATTGTCCTCACAATGATCTCAAGAATCTCTTCTTTCTGTTATTATTACTAAGGAAGAATCAGACTCACGCTTGAGTGACCCACCTCAATTGAGACATTAAAAGTCAGGAAGTCACTGCCAGGACCTGGATCTGTAACCAGAGGGCCAAGGCTAATTCTCTAGATTCTTCTAGAAGCACAAAGTATGAATGCTCCAAAGAGGTCCTGAGATGGTGAGAGCTCATGAGACCCTAGATTACTGCTTATAGTGGCTCTCTCTCCTGCTGCTGGGAGCAAAGTGTGTCAGACAAAGGAAAAAGAGAGTACAGGGAGTTCAGCAAACAGAACAAGAGGATGGGAAGATGCTATGATGTGAAGTCTAGGTGCTTGTGTTTAAGAAGGAGAAAGAGAAAGGCAAGGCAGGACAGCAGGGGACAGGCCAGGGTTCTACAGTAAGCTGAGGATCACCTGAGGATGGTGGACAGCAGGGGACAGGCTGGGGTTCTGCAGTAAGCTGAGGATCACCTGAGGATGGTGGAGGCTGTCAGGACACAAACCATGTTCTGGGTGACACACCCTGCATGTGTGTAACACCTTTGTTCTCTAACTGGCTGTCACAACACACACTGATGCATTCTATTATTAGCCCACTCTTCGAAACTGACTCCTAATGACTTGTGGTTACACCATGCATTATTGGATCCCTCAACCCTCATCAAAAAAGAGTCTATTTGCAGCAGATGGTGATTAGCAGAGACCCACAACTGGCCAAAGGGTAGAGACTATGAGACTGCAGAACACTCAATCCTAAATGGGACATCTACATCACACCCATCTCCTTCCAAGGCTCAGGGGTCATGACAGAAGAGGGAAGAGAAAGAGTGGGAGAGTCAGAAGTGGCAGGTGACACAAGAACATTGCCTTCTGGACACGACAGGACAGCTGCACATATGAACTCACAGTAGTTGGGATAACATGAACAAGACCTGAGCAAGTCCAAGGCGGATCAAGTCCCAGCATGGAGGGGAGAGGTAGACACAAAGTCCCAGCCCTAGCTCAGGAGCTATTGGCAACTAGTGGCTTCTAGGAGAAGGAAAGTCAGTTTTCTTTAAAAGTATAGACCCTTTTTTATCTCTGAGTGGAACCACATATCTCTAAAGGAAAAGAATGCATGTGCTAGGTCCAAAGTGCTCTCCCCACCCCACCCCTCACCTCCACCCTCCCATCCCCTACCCAGACACCCAAATGGCTGTGCTGGTAACAAAAGGACTCTGATATGGTAAACAGGATTATTATTCGGTAAATCCAGCAATCCTCGGGCAAATCTCAATAAGACAAACTTCTGTTTACCAGGACCTCCTTTAATGCCTTAATCCATCCCCAAAAGGCAGCTACCTCAAGCAAGGGCATCTAGTTCCTGGGTATTTTCTGAACAGCCTGCATCAGAGCAAAGACCCCCCACCCTGCTGACTGTTATGGAAAATCTACTTGCTTTTCCATTACTTGCTTCTCTCTGACCACCTCATCCCCCACCTAGAGACAGCCTTGGCAGTCTGATTCTCAATAAGCCTTTTTTTTACCCATGGAGTAGTCTCTTTTGAAGGTTTCACAGTGCTCTCATGCTTCCTATTTCAAGGTAGACAGCAAAACTGGACTTAATGGGTTTAAAAAGAAAAAGATACACAGTTAGGTGGGCAGGGAAGACAGGTGGGTAGCCTTTAGAAGTCTAGAGGGAGGAGTTAATAAGATCAAAGCACATTGTATGAAATTCTCAAAGAATGTGTCTTTAAAGACTGTTAAGGTTTGAGGTATAGCTCAGTTGTACAGAGATTGCCTAGCTTGTGTAAGACAATGGGGTCTCAAAAAATAGAAAAAAAGTTTAATAAATAAAGTATATGGAAGGAGAGGGAGAGAGAGAGAGAGAGAGAGAGAGAGAGAGAGAGCGCATTAAGGAGCCAGACTAGACATGAATCCAATCCTAGTCCAGGTTGCTGATATGACCATCTCTAAACAGGGTCCAGGGCAGTGATGAGTTCCCTGAATGAGAGGCAAAGAACTTGTAAGGGCAAATGGTTATCTTGACACAAAAACAATGAACTTAAAACTTCACCTTGCACCTGTATAACCATCAACTCGAAATGTACTATAGAGCTACAAGCAAAACCCAAAGCTATAAAACCTAACAAAGAAAACAAGAGAGTATCTGTTGACATCCCTAGGTTCAACAAAAATTTCTGAGGATCAAAACCAAACATGTGACTCATAAATCTGAAACTGATAAACTCACTTCATCAAAATTAAAAAATGCTGCTCTTGGAATAGAGGGAGATAAAACACAGGAAATGAACAGCTGCATAATATACAAATTTACTGATGGAAAATAAATACAAGGCAGAGGAAAAAAAGTGGAACATGTTCACCCCACTTTGTATGGGAATGGCATCATGGCACATAGAGGGGAGGGGGATTCCCCTGATTGTGAGCAAAGACAAATGTCTAGGCTCTATATTGTGTCACTGTACATTGACACACAAAATTAAAGGGACCGGTTCTGCAGGCATTGCTTTCCATTCACCAGTCTACCAGCAATTTAGATCCACCAACATATCTTGTCAGTTTAATATGATAGTTTTCTTAAATTAGTTTGGTAACTTGGCATGTGCGTGATTTAGACAAATGATTTCACAAATAGAAGGACTATAAGCATAGGATTCTGGAGTTTCATATATGATACACATTCAAATCTTTTTTATTATAGAACTAGTCATACAGATAGTAGAGATAAAAATAAACAAAGAAACAAGCAAACAACAACAAAAAACATTGGTGGCCAAAACTTCGCCACAGGAAAACTGGCCACAGAAAGCTAACTGTCCTGAGCCTTTCAGATGGTCTGAACAGGGTAGGGGATTGTATGCCTCAAGAGAGATTACCTCTCCCCAAGGCCATAAGAATAGCAATGAAGAAATCAGACCGTCTATAGCCATCCTAAAGATGGAATCTTAGATCTCATTCAAGCCCACCTAACCTTGGCTACCAGGCACAGGACTGGAGCAGAAGCATGAGGTACCATGGTGTGATTCCCAACATCTTAGAAACTGAAAAAAAGCAAAACAAAACAAACAAACAAACGTGATGGCCAAATCTTTAGGAGCCTCATACATGGGCACAGTCCCCTTGATGGCCTTGGCATTAGAACCAGTCCCTGTGTAGTTGGCTCTGCACAGTCTCACTGAAAGTCCTTAACTGAACACATACCTTCTATCTTCCTCTGTCCACCCTGGAAGAGAGCACCTTGGGCCAGCTCAGAAGGAATGACAATTCACTGGGAAAAGACCCAACAACTCTTCTAATTAGTCCAAAGAGGCTGTGTGGGGCTCCAAGAGCTGATGGAGAAAGGATGAAAAACTGAGTGGACAAAAAAACCTTCTGAAGTGTGGCACTGCTTTGGAAAGAAGAGGGCAAACTCGTGCATGAAGCACTTTATACTTCAAAGCTAATGCTTACCCTGTGATATTCCAAAGACAGTAGATTTTCCTCATGGGAACTAAAATAACTTAACTCTAATTAGTCCCAATAGCAACAACTGCTCTTGTCCACAGAAACTTGGACCAGCCTTGGCTGTGGAAGTTGCCATGGAAACAGCATGTTACAGAAGGTGCCATGATCAAGGACACAGGGAAATAAACTGTCTTTGGGGCCTCTGGGACTGAGGTACCCTGGGGAAACTGACTGTTCTGGGGTGGAGGTAGAGGGCAGAAGAGCTAATGCTGAACCTCAAGAGGTAATCTCCAAAGATTTACCCACTAGAGAGCACGCCACTTTCTATGGTCTAGCATGGGACTTAGCCCTGTTCTCATACAAATGCAAACAAAAAGAGATGGGGTGTGTTTCAGAGAAAATACCAACCTTGGAGTCAAGCTAGGTGGAGGACACCAGAAGAGACACTTCACAGTGACTTCTGGGACCTAGTAGATATCAGGGAAAAAATGAGATGACAGGGATTAGGAATTTCTAGGACTTGAATCATTGGCTAAAGTTTAGGGTACTGAAGAATGCCTCATTTGCATGGAAAGGTATTCCAGGAATCCAGGTGCTTGCTGGACAGACTCTCATCCTGAAAAAGGAAGTTGAATCTATAATGTTGATATTCTACAGGTAGAAGGTGGGGGTCTCGAGCTCCCAAGACAATGTCAGTGAAGGGCAAGCCCTGATGGTAAAGGGGGTCCTCCACTTTGCACCGAACTCAGAGGAGCTACCTGGATATGGTAGACTGTAACCTGAATTAGCAGGATTTCCCCACACATGGGAACTAAACTTAGGAATAACGTTGAGCAGGACAGCAGAAGTAAAAGTGCCCTGCAGGATGGTGTGATGGGACACCAGGAGGAGAGAGAAGCAAGGCAGAGTGCTCACCAGCTGATGCAGACTGCATACAGACAGCTGACATTATAATATTAACACTGGGAGGCTCAGATAGTAGAATTTGCAAGAGTTCTAGGCCAGCCTGCGATACATTATGAAACCTTACCTCAAAAAATTAAGTAAGTAAGTATGTAGGTAGGTAGGTAGGTAGGTAGGTAGGTAGGTAGGTAGGTAGGTAGGTAAGTAAGTAAGTAGAGCTATCCAGTGTAATGCTAGTGGCAAGAGGAACCCCATAAACGACCATGCCCGGTGCAGCCAGTTCCAGACACCCTAAGGCTTGCTCTGGGGAGCTGAGAGTAGCTCAGCTCTGAGAAGACTTGGCTGAGTGAAGAATCCAAAGTTGTCATGGTGAACAAGCTCACCCAAAACACAAGATGGCCAGCATGGGAGTACAAGTTACTTCAGTAGCAGGCTCCTTCCGATGAGCTTCTCGGCACAGGTTTGAGTTCACTCTAAGCCCCACAATGTGCTCTGCAATTCTCATGTCCAAAGGATCCAGAGTTCTAGCTACCCAATGAGTGTTCCCAGAGACACTAAAGGTACCTTGGATGTTGGTGAAAACCAAGTTGAAATGAACAAGAGTTATGCTCAAATCTTTCCCATACAAAACAAGCAAACCCAAATATACCCCAGACCATGATGATGGGTAAAGGACCACAGTAGTACTTTGAAAACTAAACATAGCTTGGTAACACAATATAACTTGTATCCCTGTCAAGCAATAAAGCCTCCTGTGTCATATACACACTTGAAAACTCTAAAGAAAACTATTACCTGTGATAACATCCTCCGCCCCCAGCTGCAGTCTTACATATTTCCAGTCACATACACAGGCACATGCATAATTCATGTCAGTTAATTTTTATGATGCTGGCATCTTATTTCAAATGTCATTTTGTATCCCTTCTATTCCATGTATTAAGCTGTGGACATTTATGTTCAAAGCTGAGCCCTAAACTGGGTCTTGATGTTGATGCTCCCCTGTGGTCCCAATTCTGAGAAACAAATGGTAGTTCCCTCGTGCTCTGTGGCAGTGGTTCTCAATCTTCCAAAATGCTACAATCCTTTAATATAGTTCTTCATGTTGTTGTAACCATAAAATTATTTCATTGCTACTTCATAACTATAATTTTGCTGCTGCTATGAATCATAATGTAAATATCTTATTTGTTGCCAAGGACCAGCTTTGGCTTGGAGAGGGGTTCCTGACAAGGTATTTGGAAGTGACAAAAGAAATGACTTGAAGTCACTCATGGGTACAAACTGATAGTCATGTGTTCTGCTTAAGATGGCTTTCCAAAAAGCTCTGTAGATACCTCTTGGCTCTGCAGTCTGCTCCAGACAGCTTTCTGCTTGAGACAGCTCTTTGCTAAAGACAGCTTTCTCATGCTAGAAACAAACTCTCAGAACTCTCTGGATAGCTCATTGGTTTTCTGACCAAAGTCAGAAAAGCTGCTAGAAAAAAAAAATCTATAAGAGCTGTGTTCACTCTCCAAGCAGTTATCTCTGGGTAGCTCTCTCTTGCAGACCAAAGCCCAGTCTTTTATTTATATATCAATTCAGTCATTTACTCCAGGTACCCTTTTGACTATCCCATGAATCAGCATCCTTAGCCCCTTGATTCCTAGAAAAGGACAGCAAGTATATTTTTTTAAACATTTCAAATGAATTCAGAGATCTCTTGGCCTTTGTAAGCACAGACAATAAGCTAGCTGGGTGGGATCCTGTCCTGAGATTACCATTCCTACCATGTCTGGACCTAAATTCACCTGTCCCAGGCTGATCTTAAACTCAGGAATCCGCCTGTCTTTGTATCTTTCTGACAACCTGGCTGCCTTTGTTCTGTTAGGTCCATGAAGCTCCTCATACCATTTATATTATATCCTTATATTTTACATAGTTGAGAAATTATATATTCTTGAACTCATGTTTTCAGAGTTCTTTCCCACAGCCTTAAGTGCTATTCTAAAGCTCACAGCATTTACCATTTTGCTAAGGACATTAGACATATCCTCACCTCCTGGACTCATGCTGTCACTGATTATTATGGAGTCACTAACCTTGGCAGAGAGGACAGTCCCAGAAAGAGGAACATAAAATATACAAACAAGTCTTATGCCTAGCAACTGTTAACATTTATGGGGGCCCACACCGTGCTAGCTCTGTTCTAGGGGCAGGAACTATGTCATGCAGCCCCTTGCACGTGGACATGTAGGACTTGATTATTTGTGGACCCCAAAGGGGTCTTGACCCACAGGTTTGGAACTGCTTCTCTATGGGCATGTGTGACACTTACTGCTGGGGGTGGGGGGAGTGCAAGGCACAAGTAAGGCAGCAGCAGAACAGAAGGTCCATTACAATACCCAGAAGCTAGGAGAATACACAGCCCAACATTAAAAATTCTGTAAAAGCACAATTGTCTTAATAGTTATCTAACAGTCAACTATTACATGTCAGACATTTTGGTTGTTTTCATATTAAAAATAACATATAAGCATCCTGATTCTAGGACTTGGTCTGAGGTTTCAAATACTTTTATGAGAATTGATTCCCAGGAAGGAATTGCTCTCTAGCTCCAAGCCTTCAAGGCTATGTGTTAGATGTGGATGGGTGGCTTTGTGGTGAGGCAAGAAGGTGTGTTTATCCACATGGAAGACTGAGCATCCATGCAGAGCACTGAAGGTAAGGGGACAAAGTGAGTTGAGGCCCTGGAGAGAAAGCATCGTCTCACTCTCAGGTAAAGAAACCACTGTATCCTCCCAAAATATCCTGGATGGCCATGAGCAATATATACCTAGAGACAAAAAAGGAGTAGAAATAGGAGTGAGCTCTAACCAATGTCCTCAAAGTTGTCTCCATGTGGTTCCATGCCAGGCCCAAAGCTGCAAGGTAAGGGAAGTGCCCAGGCTCTGAAGCTGAACCTGGCCAACAAGCCCTACTTCTGAACACACAGCCAAACCATACTTGTCAGACAGCATGGGTACTTCTGCACAAACTCCTGCTATCCAGATGGTGCTGAATGAGTGCTATACTGTGGGGCGGTACACTACTCCTGCTCCTCCATCATCTTCTAAGCATCTTCAACCTCCTGATGTTTCCATCCCTGCAATGGAATCTACCATGGTATAGCAAAAGGAACAGAGACCCATCTCACGCACATTGCTGAGTCCACAGCACCGGAGTGGTAGCTTCAGTAAACACTGAAGAGTGAACAGCTACATAAGGAAACTGCTACAAGGGACGTGCTGTCCCCTTCTCTCAGCTTCTGTTACTGCTGAGTGATGTGTCTGTCCTCTCATAACAAGGAGTTCCCACGTATCTAGTTCAAGTCATATTATGGGGCAGAAAATTACTTCTTTATTAATTAAGACAAGGATATGTCACCTGAGACTGTTGGGTTCAGAAAACTCCGTTTCTGCTGGGCAGTGGTGGCGCACGCCTTTAATCCCAGCACTTGGGAGGCAGAGGCAGGCGGATTTCTGAGTTTGAGGCCAGCCTGGTCTACAGAGTGAGTTCCAGGACAGCCAGGGCTACAAAGAGAAACCCTGTCTCGGAAAAAAAGAAAGAAAGAAAGAGAGAGAGAGAGAGAGAGAGAGAGAGAGAGAGAGAGAGAGAGAGAGAGAGAGAGAGAGAGGGGAAGGAAGGAAGGAAGGAATAAATAAAGAAATAAAGAAATAAAGAGAGAAGGAAAACCCAGTTTCTATGCATACCAACAATCGAATCTGTTCCACAACATTCATATGTGCCGAACACCATGGAAACATCCATCACAACAGGCAGACAGGTGAGCTGGGAACCCCAAAGAGTTTATACCAGCAGACCCAGGCTAGAGGTGGCAGGAACTCTCTGATTCTGGGGGTGGGGGAAGCTTGGCCTCTAGAAGCTTCTGTGCCACTGTCTATGCAGCACAGACAGAATATACCATTACAAGGGTATTATCTGAAGAAGATTAAAGACCATCAACAGGAAGAAACTAGGTTGGGTATGGGGGGAGGCATGAGAGCAAAAGCCCCACCTCACCTCAGCTTCCTGGGCATGCTGGGAGTGGGCAATCCACACACCTGCAAGTGTGCACTCCTGTGTCCTAAGATTAAGACTCCAGACCAAACACAGAGCCAGCAACAGCAGAAGAGGCATGGCTGACATCTGAAGTCCAGGCTTTGGGGGCTTGAGATATTGATGTCAGCCCAGGTGGCTTTGAACAGTAGATAGCACATTAGCATGACAAAAATTCACACTTTAAATCCTTGTTGTAGTACCAAGTGCCATCTCTTCTCTAAACGTCATCAGTCAGCTGCTAGGATGGAAAATGAGAGCACCAAGCTGAGTGAGAGCAGGAGGCCAGGCACGCAGCCCTCCCTGATGTCTCTATCTACCTCCTGATGCATAGCACACCCTCTGCCTATTAGTTATTGCTATGAAAAAATGACCACCAGCTTAATGATTTAAAGTCTTACACACACCACCACCACCACCACCACCACCACCACCACCACCACCATCATCATCATCATCATCTTATGGTTCCAGAGGTCTGCAAAGGAACATAGAGGTGATATTTCTTCCATATACCCTTAGGCAAATATTTGCCTTCTTAGTTCTGCAGCTTCTAGGAGCCATCTATATTCTTGGGTTGAGGGTCCAGTCCTATGTTTTTTCATTCCTATACCTCTTGCATACCCTATGTCTTCTCCCCCCCCCCCCCGAAAATGGCCCCTAGGGTCACTTTGGGCTCATCTTGACAATCTGTGGTTCCTGATGCATCTTAACATCCTTCATTTCATATACCTGGAAAATTTCCAGTCTCCCACAGAAGCAGCATGCCAAGGGCTCTGAGATTATAGTGTATGCATCTTGGGAGTCAGTAACATTATTGTGCCTCCCACACTTATTGAGCATTTGCCTTTAACACCTGGGAATATGGAAAGAGAAAAGAAGATGCATGCAGGTGACTGTCAGAGCATGGGGGAAGAGTGACGGGGAGGTTAGCACACATGGAGGACGCAGAAGAAGGCAGCACCTCAGGCCAGCAAAGACCACAGCGGGGAAGCTACCTGGAGTGGTCATGAGCACAATACCAGTGATGTGGCACACATACATGGTACATGGGGCCAGTTCACACCTGATTCTACTGTAGCATCAGAGAGTCTGTGACACTCCCACACATGTACACACACGTGTGGGGGGGGCAGGGACAGAGAGTCAGAGTAAGACTAGAAAAAGAGACAGATACCATGTGAGCAAGAGAGCATGTGTGTGAGGGGGGGGAAGAGGGATGAGTAAGAGGAGAGGGG
>NW_022196893.1:3492132-3502927 GCF_008632895.1 Mastomys coucha
AGGGAGAGGGAGAGGGGGAGGGAGGGGGGAGGGAGGGAGACTGAAACCCACGGCCTTAGGGAAGATGCACGAGGCCTGGGTGAGAGAGAAATCCCCAAGCCATGTAGTAGGCAACTCTTCTACTTTCCTCAAAAAACAAAAACAAACAAAACAAAACAAAACAAAAACACCTGTGATAGTGAGCTCTCATAGCTCAGTGGACATCAGAGGCACATTTGAGAGACTTAAAAAGGATGCAGGAACAGTTTCTAAAAAACTAGATAGCTAACTAACTAACTAACTAACTAACTAAGAACTTTAAGCAATGAAATCAGGCCAGAGCATGGGAAAACTGTATAACCTGGTGCACCCAGTAAACTTGAGGAAAAGCAATTTTTTATAGAAGCTACATTTTTTATTTCCCTAAAATACTCAACATTTCTACCAAAGGTCTGTGACCCCAGTTACCAATGCATGCTCTTGAGGAGTGCTGTGCAAAGATGAACCAAAATGCAGGTTCATTTATCCCAGGAAAATGCTGACACAGACTCTGCAAGGCAGAGGATGTGCCA
This sequence comes from Mastomys coucha, assembly GCF_008632895.1. Lineage (NCBI taxonomy): Eukaryota > Metazoa > Chordata > Mammalia > Rodentia > Muridae > Mastomys > Mastomys coucha. Next base: position 3,492,684 of record NW_022196893.1, read on the forward strand.
GGCTGTCCCTGGCTCCCTGGCTGTGTCAATTTTACACCATCCAAGCAGCTGTAACCCTCTGTGTCCTGGCTTGTGCGAGTCCCTAGCCTGGGGACTACTTCTAGCCACCAGGCAAGGAAGATGGCTCATTCAGGGGCAGACCTTAACTCTTAGCTTAGTGCACGTTCAGACACTTAGAAATGACCATTCAGTAAAGAGAGAATTCATGATCCTTGTGTATTCTAGGATATGCATCAATGGCCTGGTTCTCCTCTCAGAGGCATTAGCTTCCCCTACTCAGAACCCTTAAAAAACTGTCTTTGTTCAAGTTGATCCCAAGGATTCAGCAGCTCCATGGTACCAGCCACCCCCACTTGAAGCCTCTGTACAGACTCTACCTGCATGCCTCTCTCAGGTAGGGTCAGAAGCTATCAAAGGGCATGGAGCTACCTAAGAGTAGCTGACAAGCGACCCTGAGATGAGAAGAGGCTGTACCAAGAAAGAAGGTTTCCAAGGTGAAGAAGTTTCACCTCTGATCTCCAGGAGCCCACAGCTGACACAGCTAAGATCTCCCCCATCAGACTGTCCATTAGCATTTATCAGCCACAAACTCTGCTCCACTGTTCCAGAGGCCTTCCAAACATATAGAGAAAACACAAACAATACAATTACCTTTTAGTCATAAAGAGCAAGCTGTGCACTGTGTGTGGAATAGGCTTCAAGGGATGACTAACGGGAGATAAAATAATATCCTTTGGTCTAATTGCTGATGCACAGCAAAGAAGCAAGGCATGCTGACACCTCGGGGCCTGTGTAGCATACATTCCTGTGTGCTTTAGAAGGGGAAAGCCATGGGACCTGTTAGCTTTGAACGAACGACCCCCATTCTACAGTGAACACTTCTACAATGTCAAGGAGAGTGTTCTGGCAAGAGCAGCAGACAGCTCCCAGCCACTGCTTAGAGGCAATGGCTCAAGGACATAAGGAAGGAGCCTGATTGCTCCTAGGAGGTAACTGGACACAGGGCACTGCCATGTCTCGTAACCACAGAGAATAAATGAGATGCCACATGATCTGTATTTTACGTGCTAGCAGGCCAGGTTTCTGGGGCACCACAACACAGAGCACAGGATGCCTCTGGACCCCTAACACCTCAGTCTGACAGGAAGAGAGATGTCCCCCCAAATGTCTGGGTCCTCTCACACCTTCCCAACAAGGCCTGTCCTCTGTTCCTACTCAACACATCTGTTTCAGTAGCAATGAAGGACTTGTATGTGTGGGACCCAGCCTGCAATGGCTCTTTCAGAACAGCCTGTTGTACAGGCTGTTTTGTTTCTGTCCTTTTGGTCTGTCCCTCTCACAGGCCTAGCATATGCTAGGTGTCCACAATGTCAGTCCACTTCTGGTGGCTCTGTGACACCACCTTCTTGAGAGCAGTCTGGGCTGGTTTTGTGTGCTAGCCATGGCCAGCTAAGTCTGCTATGTGCTCAATAAACTCTCAATAAGTATCAAGTGTCCTGTTTGCATGTCACAGCTAATGTATAAGGTTAGCTCTGTGTGATTGTCACAGCTCTATACCTGACACACTGCTTAGTGCACAGTAATGGCTCCATGAAAGTCTCCCAGCAGAAAGCAAGCAGCACAGAGGAGGCCACAGGAGGCCACAGGAGCAGGAAGCATCCTTTAAAGAAGGCAGAAAACTTAACTCTGGAGGCTGGGCTATAAATTACCAGGTAAGCTTCCCCTACGTACACAGTAAGCAGAACGCATGACTGCCCCCGGTACTCGGTGTTCCTGTGTGCACTCCTGATTTGTTTTAACCAGCTGACAATCCTCGAGGTTTCAGAAACCACTCGCAGCAGCTTGCTCAGGAGCCCACATGGTCCTACCACTTCCCATCTTCCTCTGCTTTAGACCTTGCCTGTCTTTCGAGGAGCATGGGAACAGAATCAAATCAAAACACAGCAGAGCTAGGAAGTCAACTGCAAGGGATGTGGAAGTGCTGTAAATCAATGAGCCCCTAAGCTATTTGTTCCTCCAAAGTGACCTTCCCAGAACTATATGACGCAAATTGGTGTCATTTTCAATTCCACTGCCCTCCTACTGTAGTGGGCACCAGGCTAAGATACCAGCAGAGAAAAGGGAGATGGAATCCCTATCAAAAGTGGTCACAAAGGTCAGACACCTAAGTGAAGATGGAGAAGATGGGTCCCTTCCAATAAAGGTTCACAAGGAGCCATGGATGCTCATAACACTGATAATCTCATATACCCTCTGAAGAAGGCACATGGACAGTGCACAGGAACACATGTCACAGAGGAGTGAGGATTTAGTGAGGGAGGTAGGTGGGTCTGGGTAGGGAACTCCCGAGAGAAAGAACACACCCTCCAACCCACAGTCTCATGCTGTGTCATGCTCGCTGTGGCTGCTCCCTGCTTCTCTTCTGCTATGGAACGCTAACTAGAAACAGTGGAGGGAATGGGGTGAACAGTGTGCATGCTGGCTTTGTCTGTGGATGCTCTGTTTAAATATGATGCTGAGACACCTGCTGCCTTTGCCACACAACCACCTGCTGATTTCACCACAGTGGGGCTGCTGAGCCCTAACAGACCCTAAATCACGCACAGGGCACAGGTAACACTGAAACCCAGCAGGGCAAGGCCAGGGGGACAACAGGACTCAGCAGACCTTTGCTGGATACCATAGATACCCAGTGACCTACACTTAGAGCAGACACCCCAAACCAACCTCACCAGCTCGGTTTCCCATTCTCTTTTTCAGAACCGCCAACACAGAGGCATGCTCTAAGTGATCCAAGGCAGGGAATAACCACTGCTTACAGATGAGCTCCCAAACACCACTGGGGGCCTGTGTTAGATGCAGGACACCTGCCCCACCAGCCCAGTAACATGCATGCAGCTTTACCCCCACTTCACAGGTATCAGTGGTTTTCAGGGAAGTCAGAAACACAGTGTGCACACATAATGGGAAGAAGACTCTAGCCAGAGCTCTGGAGCTCTGGGCTCACTGCTCCTTCTGTGAGTTCTTAAGCAGAGACAATATCAGCAGTAGTACTGCACTGGGACAAACCATGAACCAGCAAGGCAGACATTTTAGTGCTTATGTACATGTGTGGTGTGTAGAAATACACTTGTCTACCTCTGGACACATGTGTAGAGCACATGTCTAATATAGCTACTAGTTAACTGGAGGACTAGTGAAGCACCCCCAGGCTGGCCTGAGGTCTACTCAAGTGCTCAGAACTATGACTCAGGAAGGCACAGAAGTATCTAGTAGGACATCTCCCACATAGAATTACCTGTGTGTGCCTTTCCCCATAAGCCCAGTTCCCAGGCTTGTCTGTGAGTATAATTGACTTGAAGTTATGGTATTCTCCATACCTTTATACCCTAGCACAAGACCTGACTCCTGGTGGGAACCTGACTCACAAGTAAGCAAGTCAACACGACTCTCCTCAAGAGGTGTCTATACCTACTGAGGCGTAAACATGGGCCTGTGGTGCCAGTGGGACCTGCCCTTCATCTCACTGAGCTTCAGTTTCCTCAGGAGCCAGCAGGGATGATGTGACAAGGATGCTGGAGGAGGCTACATGGAGCTGAATTTTGATAACACTGACAAGCTGTAAAATGTGGACATGCTGAGTACCCAGGGATCAGCGAGAGCAGCCAGTGCAGAAAGTTGTGGGGCAGGCCTTCAATACTGGCACTGAGCATCAAGTCTTGGAGGCCAAAATAAGCTCATCTCGCACACGGCTGGCTTTACTGCATCTACCTTGGTCGGGTTCCAGTGGCTAATAGGTCTTCTGAGTTAATGTGACTTCTCGGAGACTTTCGGAACTAACGCAAATTAAATGACTCCATTACGCCGGCCTCATTTTCCTTTGGTTCCTTCACCAACAGTTTGAACAGGCAGGCACTTTGCACTGTGGCACTGCCTTGTTATCCAACTTCCCGGCCAGTTTGCAACTGTGAAGTATTCCATTCATTATGTAAAAAGATGTTGTATAACCCACAAGCCAAGGAAACACACAGACATTTTTTCTGGGCCATAAACAGTTGGCTAACAAACCACAGCATGTCTTCCATGAACTCCTCTGAGAACCAGGAAGAGGCTGGCTTCTGCCCTGTGAACACATGCAAGCCCTTAACTATTACTAGCATGTGTAGGTTCAGGCTAGTCTCACCCTAAGATCCCATGAACGTCACCCGCTTCTTTCTCTAGTACATTACAGAATCTGAGACCCATTCCTGCTCTGAAGAGCACTCTGGAAGGTGGGAAAAAATGCCCAACTCCACGTGACACCCCGATCTGGGCAGCTCTGAGGTGGGCTGAGCCCACAACTCCACACCAAGAGCTGTTCTGCACAGCACAATGCTGTCTCATGCATGGCTCTGCCCAAACTTGACACCTGAGAACATATAGATCCCATTCTCAGAGGGCGACCCTGGACTGAAGAGTGCATGGGCTACTTGCTGCAAACCAGCAAATGAATCAGTGGAAACAAAAGTGCCCCTTCCTCCAAGTCACACAAGCCCCAGACACAGCAGCTAAACAAGGAAGTCATGGGGATGCTGGCCTTGTAACTTACTCAGGACACACCATGGATTGGGCTATGACTCAGTATAACTCAAGTCCCTAGTGTCACACAGAAGAAAGCCATGTGAAGACAGAACAGAAACAGACATGGCCGCTCTGCTGCCACCTTCCAGCAGTCATCTAAGGCCTATGAAAAGATCACTGGATCCGACTGAGCTCCTGGAGGCTGCTACTACCTTACGAAGGAACAGAATAGAGAAATTCCTGAGGAACAAGCTTGATATCACTGAGGGGCCACAGTTGGCAAAGCTTCCAGCTGTGGGATTGGCCTCCTCAATGAAAAACTCAAAAGGAGACACACAGGAAACTTGCAGGTTAAAGTTGATTTGAGATAGGTCCGTTTCTTGAGTTTTGATCTAAGAGATGTCATGAAACACCACGTTGAGACAACTGGAAATTTCAAGTGACAATGGATTCAATGATAATGAGGAAATGTTCATTTGAAAGCATGACACTGTACCCATTCCTGTTATAGTTAAATATAAAAATGTTCATGGATAAAATAGGATAGAGGGAAGCCAGTGGAACAGAACCAAAAAGATGCTGAGCATGCCACTCGCAGAAGCAGGTGACAAGCACACAGGGGTTCCAGACAGGATTGGCACCTTGTGTACATTTCTGAAGATGGTTTTGTTGTGGCTTTTATTTTACTATTGAGATGGAGCCTTATGAATCTCAGACTGGCCTCAAACTTAAAATGTAGCTAAAAATAGCCATCAATTTCTAATCTACCAACCTCTACCTCCCAAGTGTTGGAATTCCAGTTGTCTAGCACCACTCCTGATTCACGGTGTACTGGGGATCAAGCCCAGAGCACTGTGCTTGTTATGATGCACTCTACTAACTGAGCTACCTCCACCTCCACCTCCATGACAGAACTTTTAAGGGTTAGAATATATAATGGTGGCTCATGTGTCAATATAGTGTGGTGAATAGCAACTCTCTTTTAGTGCATGCAACCCTAACCCTAACACCATTGGATGCTTCAGGAGCTGAGTGTCAAAAAGGCAGGATAGCCCAGGTGAACCTGAAGCCACTCACATTCCTGATTAATTAAGGGGTTTTTTTTTTTCCTTTAACAAGATATGGCAAGGATCTTTCCTAATCAATAGGCATTGGCATTTGATGTCTCTGAGGTTAGGGTACATTTCATTTGAGAGGTCCAAGTCTGGGCTGGGTAGCAACCAGTCAGATTCCAATCCCTGGGAAGGGAAGGATGAGCCCTGCTTCCAGACCTGCTAGAGTACTGTGGCTCTTAGAATAATAGGTTTGGACAGTCCATGAATGAGCCCAGAATGCAAACAGCAAAGATGAAACCATAGCAAGGTCACATCTGTCCTCTCTTCTAAGTTACCTGCAGAAAAAAATACCATGTTTCCCTTGAAGAGCCCCTGTCAAGTTGGTTTTGGCTTACATATCAGGCAGGGAATGAGGATTAGGGTCTGGGAGCCAGAGAGGAGGGAAAACCCTTGAGAAAGACCAAAACTCAGCAAAACTGAGCTAGATCCACATGTGCCAGCCACATCTGGCCCAGGCATCTGTCAGGGCCAGCCAGAGAATGGATAGCTGGGAACTAGAAGGAGACGCTGGAATATTGGCTCCCAGGGGATACTAAGTCTGTGTGCGATTCCTGTAGGTACGGTAATCCTGTGTGCCTCATCCCCCGGCAGGATCCTTCCTATGTTCTTCTGTCTTCCCAGGCCCTTGCTTGAATCTTAACTCTGAACCATTCCTACCAAATCTGGACACTCCAGCATGAGCTTCTGACTAGTTCTGGGCTTTAAATCCCTTTGTTGAACAACCTCTGTGGTTTCTCATTCCCAGCAAGCAAGGAAAGAATTTTTGGTCCCAATATAAGGGAGCAAGAAGAAGCCTGGAAGATGTAGACCCAGTAACATCTACTGAGTTAAGCAAAAGCTTGATCCTATGGTCTCCACAGAAGGGAGATGGGTCTTCCAATGGACCCTTTACCAACTACAGTGGGCTCAGTCTGCCTGCTGCTCTGGCAGTCTAGAAAAGCTCTGAAAACTAACTCATTAGCTCCCACTTTCTGAGCCCCTGCCACACATCACATAGGGTGCATGTACTGATGGGTGCATGACAAGGATTAGGTTCACTAACTAAAACAATCAGGGAGTGGCACAGATCACCACAAATATTTTATGAAACTATCCTTGGGACCTCAACACGACAGGGAGACTTTCTACCCCAAGTGATAAAGTTAATTATGATAGGACCAGGTTGAGAACACATGGCATGTGCCAGGCCCAGGCAACACTCACTTGTCACGGTGGTGAGGGGCTGAGACCATATGAGAATCATCCATATGTGAGCCTCTTTCCCACCTCACACTTGTGAAATGGAGACTTCACGCATGGCCCCATGGGAGAAGCCAACAAAAAGCCCAGAAGGAAAGTGTCTGAGCCAGGACTTCCGGGTTGCAGAGGTCTACAGTGTAGAGAACTTCAGTCATGCCGTCTCATTTTTGTCCTCTTAGAAAGAAGGAGATAATTTGCCCTGTCGCCAGAGTCAGCAAGTAGCGGTGACTTCCTTCCAAGACCCTGGCCTCCCAATTTCACTGTGTGTCCAGGCTGAACTCTTGACATTTCCACCCTTGATCTTAGGGGCTCCTACTCTCTCCAAAACTCTCAGCTGCCAGTTCCCAGGAGAGCAGCCTGGGACAGCAAGGGAATGCAGTGCAGGGGCTCAGACAGCCCTTTGTAAAGCCTCTATAGAAAAGCGCCTCTGGCTCTATCAGCTCAAAGGCTGAGGTCGTACCTGCTTCCCCTCTTTATTTTTAGAGATTTCCTCTCTGGAGAACTGTCCCATTCTCCATTCAAATTGAAAAATTAAGAATGTAGAAAACAAAATAAAAACACACTACCTGTAACTCCAAAACATTGCAGAAGGGAATTCAGAGCCAAAGGATTGAAAAAGGGCCCGTGCAGTTAAGTATTGCTTTGATGACCCCTGGGGTTCTCTGGAACGTTCAAAGGACCAAGAGTGAAGGAGGAGGCGGATCTAGGAGTTCTGAGTTGTTCAAGGCTAGGGTAAACAGCTCTCTGCAACCCCAGCATAACCCCAAAGGACAGGACTGCCAAGAGGCTACAGCATAGATGACTGCAGGGAGAAGTTTCCGGGTGCCCAAGCTCTAACAGCCTGTGGGATTCTACATAGCCTATGATCTGTGACAGAATGCTAGCAAGACTGAGGACAGAGGGAGAGTGGGACAAAGCCCCAGATCCTGAAGCACATGATGAAATAACATCTATTATCATACATTATAAAGATATTTATGCATTAAAGCAAGTTACTTAATTTTAATGGTCTGATAATTTGGCAAAAAAAACCCTCCATAATAATTATCAGATCTTAATTTTACAGCATATTTGCTGCTGGCAATGTTATATTTTTTTTAGAAAGATGATGCTAATTCTTCATTGGGAGCAGTTTGTGTCTTTCTGGGTATCTCTTAAAGCTGAGTAGTGAAGGGTGCCAGTGCTGTGGGGTGCAGCCTGACCTACCGTGTGCAGCTCATGCCGCTGGTCAGCAGTTCAGGCATAGATCCAGTCATTGCCTGACATCTAGGCAGAATGTGACTCGCACACACAGGGAAAAGCCCCCGATGGACTGTACCATAGACTATAGAACCTCGGTGCACAGAGGCAGACCTTGTGAGCAACAAGATAGGGTATTTGGCAGAGAAAAGCAGTTATCAGGACTTGGACATGAAATTGAGAATTAAGTGTAGAGGCTGGGATGATGCCGTGGTGGGATAAACACAGACATTAACGCAGCCTGCAGTTCTGGGGAGAGCGCTGGCATATGTGGTGACTGACTGTGGAGCCTGGGAATGCGATGCCTGCAGACCCAACAGCACAAGTCACCTTGGACAAAAGAAAAATTACACGGCAGCCCTTCATTGCAGAAAGGATGCAGCAGGCTCAGAGACAAGCACCCGTGTTCAAAGAAGAGGTCAGGGGGGTGGGACAGTACTCCAGGACTCGGTACAGCCATTCGACATGATGCTCTCCCTTCACCCTGAGACTAGGAAGCTCTCTAAGCAGCAGAGACAGAGTGGCATTCCTGAGTTCTAAATACTTGGACCCTCAGTTTATGAACAAGTGTTACGCACGCACACACACGCACACACACACACACACACACACACACACACACACGCATGCACGTGCTGGAAAGTGTGGCACACATCTACATCATATTGGTTCTCCGGACTGGGCTGTCTCTTAAATCCCTGCCCTCTGGCCCTCAATGATAACACCTGACCCTGTGACATGTTCTGTTTCGAACTAGATATTCACAGCCTCCCAAACTCATATATTGATCTCTTTACCCGGCCCCCAAGTGGGGACTTTGGGAGGTGAGGAGGTCTTGAGGGTAGAGATCTCATGAGTGAGATTACTGGATATTTTTAAAAAGGTTCACCTCCTCTGTATGGAGCAAAAAGGAAAGCTGTCTACAGACTTGGATGGGACCCTCGGCAGCCATGCAGTCCAGGTCCAAAACTAAGAGACTCAAGCTGAGTCTATGGTGGTTCCGGGAGAGGACCCTCAAAGTAGCCATATTTGTTGAATGATTGTTGTGTGAATGATTAAAACAAGGGATGAGTTAGCAGTAAGAAATAAGAAGTTAAGTGAAAAGCCTCTTGAAGAAGCTTGAAGCATAAAACCAAACTGCAATTATCTACGACTTGGGTCATTGATATCACATAGCCTGTGTTGCCAAGAATGATCCAAATCTTTACCACAGGACACACTGAGCAATTTATAATTTCTAAAAATTGTTTTATACTGGTGTCATAAGAAGACCAGGATAACTCTTGGATCATGGGCTACACGAAAACCTGTAGAGCAAGAGACAAGACAGATGGCAGATGGGGTGGGGATCCACCCCCAATACACTCACACACACACACACACACACACACACACACACACATTAACATATTATCCATGCTTTTAGAAAGAGTTTTCCCTCTCCCCTGAATGTTGGATAAGCAGCATCTGTTCAGCCTCTGGCACAGACCAGAAGCCTGCAGAGGCCCCAGTACATTCCCACATTCAGGGGCTAAGTCCCATCCAGGGGAAGACATGGTAATCCTAGAAGCATCTCAGGCTCCTCTCTCAAGACAGTCAGAAATGGCCCTATGTCTTGGGTCTCCCCAGCTTCCTATTTAAAACCCAAACTGCCCTGCCAGGGGGCTTTAGGGCCTAACATATGCATACATGTCATTAACAGTCACATTAAATATGAATGTGCTGAAAGCCACAGCACAGTGAGGAATTAGCATAGAAATGAAGACGATGGCATATTTACACAATGAAATATTAATAGCAGTCAAAATGAAAGAACTGGATTTATATTTAGCTCCAAAGTACAATGCTTATTTTAAGTTTCAAAAGGACACATATGATAAGGAAGAACTTATAGGATTTTTAAAAAAAGATCCTCAAAATCACATTTGGTTGTAGATACACACACACAGTAGAAGCAGGGAAGTGCAGGCATGAATGGTATTACCATTTTCAAAGAGTCATCCAGGGGAGGAAGAGAAGAGAGGAGAGGAGAGGAAAGGAGGGAGGAAAGAAAAGAGAAGGGGAGGGGAGGGGAGGGAAGGGGAGAGGAGA
>NW_022196893.1:3502999-3527184 GCF_008632895.1 Mastomys coucha
GGGGACGGGAGGGGAGGGAGGAAGGGCAGGGGAGGGGAGGGGAGAGGTGGTGCTGGTGCTGGTGCTGGAGGTAGTAGTGGTGTTGTGGATATTGCTTAACTCTTCTTTCTGTGGTTTATTTATCCTAACATTTCCTCTTGAGATTTTTCAAATATAAAGCATTAAGTGAGCAGAGTTTAGGTTTGGCTCATCACTGTCTGTCCCTCTGGCTTCAGAGTTCCCCTTGTGAAAAATCCTCTACTAACTGTTTACCCACTCTTCTGTGGGAAATATCAGACCCTGTTGTGTTCTGCTTTGTTTTGCTTTATGGAGGGGCAGTGCTTAGGAACATCCCTATATAACTCTTTCAGTGACTTATGTTTTAATTTTCAAAACTATTTTAGTTTTTCTTATTTGTGTGCATGCTTGTGTACACATGCTTATATACATGGGTACACTTTTGCCTGTGTATGCACGTGCAAAGGCCAGAAGTCAACTTCGGCTGTCTTCCCTTATGGTTCTCTACCTTTGTCATTGAGACAGGGTCTCTCCCTAAACTTGGACCTTTCTGTTTTGAGGTAGACTGGCTGGTGAATCCTGGAGATGATCCTGTCTCTACTCCTCTGCATTCTCACCAGTCCTGGGATCACAAGTGTGCACCATCATGCCTGCCTTCTGTGTGGACTCTGGGGATCCAAGCTCAGATCCCTGTACTGGCATGGCAAGTACTTTCCCCTATGAGCCGTCTTTCCAGCCCCTTAGTTTTTTTTTTTTTTTATTTGTTTAGTTAATGTTTTGCGTATGTATGCATGTAGCAAGTATGTGTGCATGTTCATATGTGTGTGGGTACACATGTAGGGGGTGGCATGTGTATGTAGCAGCTCAGGGTTGACGCTGGGTGCTTTCTTCAATCACTCTCCATCTTACTGAGGTCAAGTCTCTTGCTGAACCTGGAGTTTATCTTTCCAGCTTCTGGGCTAGGTAGCTCAGCATAGGTATGTGTGGGGGGGGGGACAGTAGACGGTGATAACCAAGAGTGGAAGAGCAGGGCCAAGGGCAAGGCTGTGCCTGGCATTATAAGGAAGTGCTGTGACTGTGTCCCCAGTGGCTGCAGCATATTCTCTCATGTCAGCGTAAGAGCTTCAGGCGCATTGTATCCTCCCCAGTGCTCCCTCTGTGTCTTTTCATCTCCGTGCTTCTGATGAATGTGCACTAGCTTTTCCCTGTGATTTCTGCATTTGCATTTCCCTGCTGACTAATAATACCAATGTCAGCTATTTGGGGGAAAAAGTTTATTCTTTAAAATAAGACAGAGACAGGGATAGGTGAAGAAATCTAGAGCAAACACAGGGAAAGCTCAGATCTAAGACACAGGCCTGCTGTTTGGTTGTTCTTAAATCTAGTGCCTCATGCATTTTGCTATTTAAAAAATACAAATCCTATCCCATGTACAATCCATCTACATGTTGGATTTGAAGGAAGAGCCTCTTGGTGTGGAAAGAAGCCCAGCAGAAATAAGAAGGCTGCACGTTACCAAGCTCTGCCCATGTGGGTCCTGGCCTTACTCTGCCTCTGCAGGACACTTACCGCTGGCACTCACTGGCATGCAGGACAAGTTCAGAGTTGTTCCTGGCACAGACTGTCAGCTCATGCTCTGTGGAGTTGAAGACGTCAAGGAGCAAGTGGCACTGCCGGGTGCTGTGCAGAAAGACAAAGGGAAGTTCAGAATGCTCCAGCAGCAAAGAGAAGCAACTTTGCCATTTCCTTCTCTCTAGGGACTTCCCACTATTTGATGTGTAGAGGTGTGGTTTATAACAATGCCAGAGCCTCTGGACGTGTGCTAAGAACTTGGTCACACCCTTTAAGAACTGAATGACCTTGGGAAGTACCTCAGTTCTCCGTGCCTCAACAAAGGGTGAACATCTGGCCCTTAAGATCATCTACACATTGTATATAGTGTCACCCAATAAAGGCTATGCCCAAATGAGGAAGTCTTCAGCTACCTAAGCCTCAGCAAATGGACTGGGTACTGGAATGTGAAGATCTGGGCCCCATGTGTTGCTGTTGACTTCTCTATAAGCTTCATACTCTTCTTTGTGAGAGACTTCACATTCTTCTTCTTCAGAGCTGTGGCAGATAATGTAAGCTAGACAATTCACCAGGCATCTGAAGCCTCCCCTCCCCTTGCTTCCTGCAAAGGAGGAGGCAAAATGTTCAACTTCCAAAGGCTCTCTATAGCAAGGGATACTCCCAATGTCAGCATCTTAACCACTGAGCTTCTCAGACCCCAAATAACAGAGCCAGGATAAGGAGGCTTCCAACCTTCAGTCTCCCTGGCTTCACTTCCTTTCTCCTTGGGATGAACAGGAGGCCTTGAAGCCCAGCAACCACTCAGAGATGAGAATAAAACCATAGGCTCTGGATGGCAGAGCTGAGGCTAGAAGGAGCTGGAAAATCAAGTACCTCCTAGAGCAGCAGTTTCCACCCCTCATGGCCTCCTCTCTATGGACTTAAGAGCTGTATGGCTGAAATATTTTAAAAGTACCAACAGCCTGTGCTTCATTTGTGTTGGTCACTACAGTCAAGTTTCCATTACAGTTGAGTGCTTGCCTAAAACTAATACAGCCTCCCAAATACCAGGTGTCATGGTGAGCAGGAAGTCGGTACCTGTTGGCTGATCTAAAGGGGACAGCCATGGCCGCTGCAAGAGCAGAGTAAGGGGGCAGCTGTGCTAGACATGGAGAAGCAGGATGAACTGTTTGCCTTAGAAGTAAGGGAGAGAGACAGAGACAAAGAGTTGCCCTGGTGGTTATCTCTCACTCTGTGTAGAATCAAAACATGGCATCCTAGGAGACGTCTGACTTCTCTAGAATGTCCCAAGCAGCAGGGAGAGTTCTATTGGTTATTTGCAAAGCCAAACCAAAGGAAGAGAGAGAATTGAGATTTTGCCTTTGTGTCCTGACACTTGTGGGAGGGAGGTGCAGAGAGAGGGAGCTAGCTAACCTGGGCTGGCATGGTGGCTGAGTCTCCAGACTCAAAGCCCAAAGTTTGCCTTCTCAGTGGGTAGGTTCCCTTGATCATAGCTGTCCTCTGCTCCCTTGAGAGAAGGAATCATACACAGAGGGGGTTGTGAGGACACATCTAGGGTTCATACATACACAGAAGCAGAAGCAGGCACTCCCTAAAGACCAGGGGGTGCCAGAAAGCATGTGGCCTCTTAAGGCCTCTCAAGAAAGGGAGGCAGAGGCGTGGTGTGACCATCTCTGGTGCAGATGGTGCCAACAGAGTGTCAGAGGTCTTCAGAAGATGTCCTCACATTATTGGTTCTGGAGCTTTGGAGCAAGGGTGTCTTCGCTAGGGGTGCTGGCATTAGAGGAATGCTCAGACAGCTGTCTATAAGCAGACTCTCCTAGGAATGAAGACCTGGCCCACCTTTGGCATAACTTCATGAAATCATTAATCACAGCAAAATCTTTCATCAAATATAGAAACTCATAAAGCATTAGGGGGGAGCAGTTTTTAAAGCCTAGAATAGAGGCTGTTTGCACTTGCAGAGCACACTACCCAGGAGGCTGCATAAGAATGGGGCATAGATACACAATGGCTGCTGCACTCCAGTTCTGAATCATTGTCGGTGTCGGGCAGCTGGGCCGGTGATGTGGTGAGATATTGCTCCTGTTGATATGATGATATATTGGTGGATCTTTGTTTTCTATCTGTTATTCATAAATGAACTCCCATCCCAGACTGTGGTAGCATTCTGTACCCGCCAGAATATCATTTACTCGTGTGTCTTCCACATTTCTGGGGCTGATTTTCTTTATGAGTTGTTGGAACACACAGTTTACTTTTCATTCTTGTTCAATTCTTGATTTTCGTTTTCTGGATTCACCTTTCTGCAGAGAAGGGAAGCCTAAGAAATTCCTTCCAGAAGAACTGAAGTCAGAGCAAGCCTTCGGAGGCGGATAAACTTGCACAGAAAGTAGTAGATTTGGGTCTGTGGTCAAGGTGGGAAAATGGCTAAGACATACTCCAGCTGCCAGATGGCATACATTTGCCAATTTATTGATTGATTCTTCTAGCAGACTTAGGAGTCTCCCCTGCATGTCAGCTAAGACTGTATGCACACATTGAGAAAGGGAAGTGAGGGAGAAAGGCAGGGCCTCTGCTTTCTTGCAACTTGAATTGAAGAGAGAGTACAGGAAGAAGGGGTTAAAAATATAAAACAATCTTTTCCATGAAGTTAAAAGCAACAGATTCAAAAAGGTTGCAGAATAAAGCTTCATACTATTGTTACTATTTCAAGGAAAAATAGTTAAGACTATGGATTTGTAAATGCAATGCAGCCCAGAAGGCTCTTAGGAATAAACATAATAAATATTATGTTTAGGACATAATGTATAGGACATTTACATAAACTATTTAAGTTTTGTGGAACAATTAGTAAAGAAGTCAAATGAATAAAGAGATATTTCATGCTCAAAGATAAGACCATATTTTAAAAGAAGTCACAACTCTCCATATCGCTATGTACTTAATGCACTGTAGTAAAAACAGGGTATGATAAAGTTTTAGTTTTAGTAAAATCTGGTGTGCTATTTTAATTCTGTATGTTAAAAAAAAAAAAGTGCCTAGAACATCCAAAACAATGAAGTGGAGGATGCTGGAAAGAGCTAGTTTGTTAGATGTCAAGAAATCTTCCAAAGCATAAATGGTAGAAGACATCCCAAAGCATATTCACAAGCTGGGAACTGGAGGTCCAACTGAAAGGGGGTGCTTTCTTTTTGTGAGTAAGATTCCAGAAAAGCCCTGGGCCACATGACACATGGTTATATGCACAGGAAACCATGAGCTTAAATGTATACTTTATGGCTAAGTGTGGTATGGCCATTTTCTCAGAATCCAAGCATCCATTCAAGTACTCCTCCAGGGAGGACAGGGACAATCCAGTTTACAAGCCCAGGAAGGAAGACTCTCAAGGCCTCTCCCCAAGGTTGCAAAGCAGTAATCAGTTCCTGAGAGGTAAGACTCTCCTGTCAGCAAGCTGGGCAGGCAGCTCTAAG
This sequence comes from Mastomys coucha, assembly GCF_008632895.1. NCBI lineage: Eukaryota > Metazoa > Chordata > Mammalia > Rodentia > Muridae > Mastomys > Mastomys coucha. Next base: position 3,508,042 of record NW_022196893.1, read on the forward strand.
GACACAGTTTCCATGAGTGATCACCACTGCTAGGGTAGGATTTTTGGGGTCTACTCCTGGGTCACTGGTATTTCTCTGTGCAACACCATTCAATAAGCTAGACTTGGGGTAAGTGTTTCTTTGCTCTATTACCAGTGACCTGCCCATGGCCAATAGATGATTGTAACTATCCAGAAAACTATCCATGCAACACTACCTAAAAAATATTTAAAAACTAGAAAAATTTAAACAAATAAACAGCTTGTGAAAAGTGAGATATTTCACAAACAAGTTACAACATATAAAATATAAAAGAAAGACAGCATGTTTGGCTGTGTTAAAGTTATGGACTTTGGTATAAATGGAAACCATTAAAAAGCTAAGACAAGCTACTTGTGGAAAGGTATTTGCAGTATATTAAACTGACAAGGAATTGGAATTCTGATTTTGTGGAGAATTCCCATAAATCAGTAAGAAATGACTCAGTAGGACATCAAGCAAAGAGTAGAAAGCGACAGTCAAAACTGGAGGAAATCCAATGGGCAGTAAACACTCTATCAAGCTAGCAGCCAGAGGAAGAAATCAAATCATAAGACACTATTTCCCACTCAACTTAATGGAAACACTTTAAAGTATTACAGGACCAAAGATTTGGCCAAGATGTACATCAGTAAAAAGTAGGGTGTAAATAAATTGATACAACTTCTTTTTTAAAAAAAGAATAAAAGAAACTGGGGAGTCTCCTCAAACTATATATAAATACACTTGGAGCGGGCAATTCCATGTCAGTGTGTATTAACTCAGAGGACTCCCACGAAGACATACTCAGAAATATTCATTGCAACATAACTAATAGAAGCCAGAGGCTCCTTTTAACCAGGTGCAAACCAAAAGGATAGAAGACAGAATAGGATGGCTGGGCATCAAACCCTGTGCAGAGATGGAAATGAGCTTGAAAAACAGCCTAGTTGTCCAGACGTGGTGGTTTAAATGAAAATGGTCCCCATAGGCTCTACATGGTCCCAGTTGGAAGAGCTATTTGGGAAGGATTAGGTGGTATGGCCTTGTTGGAGGAAGTGTGTCACTGCGGGTGGTTTCAAAAGCCCATACCATTCCCAGTTAGCTCACTCAGTTTGAGCTTATGGCTCAAGATGAAAGCTCTTAGCTACTGCTCCGGTGCCATGCTGCCATGCCCCACATCATGGCGGACATGGACTCTAAGCCTCTAAAACTATAAGCTCCAAATAAACTCTTTTAAAAGTTGCCTTGGGCTGGGCGGTCTGGCATACTCCTTTAATCCCAGCACTTGGGAGGCAGAGGCAGGCGGATTTCTGAGTTCGAGGCCAGCCTGGTCTACAGAGTGAGTTCCAGGACAGCCAGGGCTATACAGAGAAACCCCGTCTCAAAAAAAAAAAAAAAAAAAAAAAGTTAAAAGTTGCCTTGGTCAAGATGTCTTATGTCAGTAATAGAAAAGTAACCAAGACACATGGATACCCCCCCCACACACACACATACACAATACGTGTTTGGGAACTTTGAAAGACTTAAATACTCTATACTCTTAATAAACGTTAATTCAGTCTTTATTAGTACTAAAGACGAATACAGAGTTTTCACAGTACAGCTTTCTGTCTTGAAGTTTAAATGTAATATAAACACAATTTAGCAAAATGTTAAGAATGGAGTTCTGCTCCCTTCATCCAACTTTGTTTCCCTTAAAATGTTTTAGAAAAAGTATTTGAAAGTCTTTTAGTGTGCTACCTGAGCCTTGGGGCTCCTTTGGAAGGCAGAGCTTGAGGAAAGAGCTTTGTAGGGCACTGGGACCCAGGGAAGAGAGGCTAGAAGAATGGCAGACGGTGGACCCAGTGTTGTGAAGAGGCAGGGCCACACCAAAGGCTTTGTAGGGCTTTGTATGGAGCTGGCCATGCTGGAGTAGCTAAGGTTACATATTGTGGGTCTTTCTGGGACCCTGCAGGGACTCTTCTTCATAAATGAACACCTGGGTCACAGACCAACAGGATGATTCATTCCCTCACCAAATCTTGGCCTCACTGGACAAGCTTTCCCCTGGAGGGTCAGGACTCATCCTTCAATGACTTAAACCACTGTGCAGTGGGTACCTAGGGTCATCCAATCCTGCAGCCTTGGCAAGGCATGGGGAATGTTCCAGAAAGGAAGAGATGCTGAGCACTGCTGAGGCAAGGTACTCTCTGGTTACACCTGCATAAATCTGGTTGCTATGACAACAGCTGGTGTAAGAAGTAGGCTATGAAATGCAGCAGGGCATGAGAGTCCTGCAATACAAATAGTTTTTAGAAATTAAGTACATCAACAGGGAAACATCAACAGAGGAGTAAAAAAAAAAATCACGACACAGATCCGATGGCAATGGAGGGTCTCCCTGAAGAAACAATGCTTGACTGGGGACTCTGATGACAAGGAAGCGGTCCTGTGAAGGTCTTAGAGGAGAACATCCCTCCCAAAGAGAACGTGCAATTAATGCAAAAATCCTGAGGCGCAGTGCGATCACAGAACAGAAAAAGAGGAGACGAGATTGGCAGAAGATTAATGACGGAGGAAAGGTCATAAGAAAATATTGATTTTATTCTAAGCATGACAGGAAGCTATTTTGAGAGTCTAAAGCAGATGAGTAGTGTGGATTGTTTTGTGTGGGGTGTGGTGGGGGTGATGATGAGGTTCCAATGTGGAAAAGGATGAAGCCCAGGCTTCTTCAAGTCTCCTGCTGTCTGTAACTGAACCCATCCCTAAGTCACAGATACAGCGGATGGAGTCAAAGACTCAAAGAGCACAAAAACTGAGAAGACAAGTCAAAGTGCTGATCTGGGAGAGAGCTACACTTCTCTGCACTGCCCTGACCTGACCTTACCCAAAAGGCAGCTTGGCGCTCAAAGAGCTGCAATGAGCACTCCCAGTAATGTTCTGAGATCTCACAAGTATATGCCAGGGACAGCAGAAAGAGGCTAGGCTGACCAGAAAGATGAGAGGACCACATTTGTCCTTCCTTTTGTTCTTCTGCAGTTCAACTATGTGTGCAGCACTGGATACAGACAGAGCTGTCATAGCAGCAGGCTGCATAGGTGCCCATCACTCTCTGACCCAGAAGCCTAGGTCCCATGAGCCATTGTGACTAGTTGGTCACACAAGAGACACACAGAAGGGGAAATCATGCCTACCTTAGTAGAGACACAGGAGGAAGATTTGGAATGGGACAGGGATTAAGAGCAAAATCTGACCGTTTCATGTGACTTTCAGGCTTCACCAGAGGAAGGCACATGGAATCAGTCCAAGTGACCATGGTTACAGTCCTCAATTCTGGTGTGGCTCAAACAGGGGAAGAGCCAAATACTACCACAAATGCTCTGAAATGGGCAGGTGACCCTTGGGACCATACCAAAAACCAAAAGACACCAAGGACTACCTACTAAAACAGAAATGCCAACATTTTTCTCAGGATGCAGACAAGACCCCAGCATCTCACAGCATCAGATGCAAATACTCAGAAGATTCTGAAAAATAACTTAATGCCAGAAAATATGAACTCCATGTGAAGGGCAAAACAGTGGTGCACCTCAAGATGACTATCTTCCTGGAAGGACGTGCCCAAAAGGAAGGCAGAAGAGAACATTCCGCAGAGAGACTGGGGGACATGAGGATGAGCCAAGAGAAGCAGCTGAGCAGCAAAATCAGCCGAGGAACCCACCCCATGTTACATCACTGCAGTATCCATGGGGACAAGGTGAGAAGAGATGTAGAATAACCACTTGGAGCTGAGAGGCCTTCGGAAGGCATGCCAACCTCTATGCTAGAGTCCTTGCATGCTCCGCTCACATTTACCAATGCCTGAACTCCATCCACAAGGGACAAAAATCAAAACCTCCCAGGCTTGACTACAATGTTGTTAAATGGATCCTGGAAGCTCAGCACACCCAACACAGTACAGATGCTAAGAATTCTTTACCTAGAAATGCCATACGCTGCAGAGAGAAACGACAAAAGGCAGAGAGCTGATGGGGCAAAAAGGCAAGGGACAAAAGCAACGGGTGTGGGAGGTCTGAAGCTCTGTCATCAGAAACTGTGAAGGGCAGAGGAAGTAGGACATCGTACAAGTGATTGAGGGGCGGGGGACTGTAACCAGAAGTCTATATCCGAGAGTGGAAAAAAAAAAAGTCCTTCAGGAGTGGAGAGGCGGGGAAGGCTGGGACTCTGAAAGAGGCCTTCCAGAAAGACCTTCAGAAGAAAGGGCAAGAACATTAGCAGGGAACTTGGCATGGGAAGAAGGAAAAGGGAAGAGTAACAAAAATGTCAAGTGCCCAGTGAAAGAGAACTTACTAAGATATATGACAGTTACAGGCAGAAGCCTAGCAGAGTCCACTTTGGAGCAGGGGCAGTTAGCAGTGACAAAGAGGAACATTGCTTAATGAAGAAAGCCTGAATCTACCAAGAATAGACAAACAGTCTTAATGTCTGGGCACTCAGCTCCATGACGATAAATGGACAGAAGCATAATTAGAGTCAAAGACACTAATAGGATTCTTGGAAATGTACAGAATGAGTAGACACAAAATCAACAGAACATGGGAGACACTGACAACCGCCCATGTTTGTTTGACACCTAATGAAACCCCACCTCACACCTGCAGAACACACACATGAGTGCACACTCAAAGAACACAAAGTCTGTTCTCAAGTGAAGCAGGATTAATCCAGAAGTCGGTAGCGGAATGATCAATGGGACATTACAAATCCCAGGAAGTGGACCAACACATTTCAAATAGCACTAACAAGATACCAGGTTTGCAATTAATAAAATCCCAAGTCACTGGGACGCAGCAGATGCAAGATGTAGAGGGAGAGACCTGCAGCACTGAAGGGTTGTAGTAGGGAGAGGGACAGTATGGAGCAACCAGCTCTCATCTCAGGAGATAAAGAAGAAACTCACAGGAAGCATTGGAAAGGAATGAAGAAGAGAAAGACAAAAAGATGGATAAAACCCACTGACTAAAACAACCTGATTCTTTCAGAGGACATGCCCTTTTGGGACTGGGTTACCTCACTTAGGATGATATTCTCAAGTTCTATCCATTTGCCTACAAAATTCACCATGTCTCTGTTTTTAATAGCTGAATAGTATTCCATTGTGAAGATGTACCGTAGTATTTTTATCCATTCTTTAGTTGAGGAACATCTACGTTGTTTCCAGTTTCTGGCTATCATGATTAAAGCTGCTATGAACATAGTTGAACAAGTGTCTTTGTGGTGTAGTGTAGCATTTTGGGGGTACATGCCCAGGAGTGCTATAGCTGGATCTTGAGGTAGAACTATTCCCAGTTTTCTGAGAAACCACTAAATTGATTTCCAAAGTGTTTGTACAAGTTTGTACTCCTACCAGCAATGGAGGAGTGTCCCTTACCTCACCAGCACGTGCCATCTCTTGAGTTTTGGATCTTAGCCATTCTAATGGATGTAACATGGAACCTCAGAAATGACACACTCAAGAGAGTACCACAGAGTTCCAATCCCAACAGTGTGACAACCCAGAGGACATAGGGCATGGACTGCCAAAATCAGCCCAAGAAAAGGTAAGTGATCTAGAAAGTCCTCAACCCCTTAAATAACCAAATAGATTCTCTTTTTAAATCTCTGACAAAAATCTCCAGACCAGATTCTTTCCTGACAAATTCTAACAAATGCTTTTTTTTTTTTTTTTTTAAAGAAAGAATAGTACTGAAAGATTTCCTCCAGAAAACAGAACTGGAACAAATGCTTCCAAACACCATTCGGTGTTCTCTCAAAGCAGATGCAGGTAGAAGGAAAATACTCACAAGTCCCACCTGAGAAGCTGCTTTTACAGAAGTCTCTAGTTACCTCATGAGGTAACCCAACCGCCCAATCACCAGCACCCTCACCAGGTAACCCAACCACCCAATCACCAGCACCCTCACCAGGTAACCCAACCGCCCAATCACCAGCACCCTCACCAGGTAACCCAACCGCCCAATCACCAGCACCCTCACCAGGTAACCCAACCGCCCAATCACCAGCACACTCACCAGGTAACCCAACCGCCGGGTCACTGGTCTCCTTGTGCACTTACATATACACACCTTCATACAGACACAGATATGTAAGAAAAAAGAAAACCCTTTTTAAAACTCAAATGCTTATATCAAAATATGGATAATGATGAAGCTGGAGAGATAATTCAGTGGTTAGCAGCACTTGCTGCTCTTCCAGAGGACCCGGTTCTGTTCCCAGCACCCAGATGATGGCTCACAACTGTCTGTTAACTCCACTTCCAAGGGCTCCAAGAGCCTCTTCTGACCTCCTTGGGCAGCAGGCATACATATAGTACACGTACATAAATGTAGTCATGTGCTCAAACATATATAAATCTTTTTAAAAGTGGGTCACCTTTAAAGTATTTAACATGCAAAAATTTCTGGCAATGAAAAAATTAATAGAAAATTTAAAATATGGGGCTGGAGAGATGGCTTTGTGGTTAAGAACACGTTCTGCTCTTGCAGAGGTTCAATTCTTATCACCTGCACAGGGCACCACATACCCCAGCTACAGGGGATCTGATGCCCTCTTCTGAACTCCCCAAACACTGCTCCCACATACTTAAATTCTTTTTTAAAAAATTAAATGCTATAAAATTACATACAAGAGGGCACTTGGCAGAAAGGCAAAAGCTCAATAAACATAAAGAATATTAAGCCTTCCCCTCCAGTTAATGATGTCAGAGTTGTAAAACCAGTGAGATGTTGCACAGCCTTCAAACTGTTCATTCTTTCATAAGAAAGAATGATGTTTTTAATGAGGGGTGGGGGAGTTGTATTCTCACACTCTCGGGGATGAACTGTGGAGGAAAGTCTAGTGCACAATGAAAGTCCACATTCTTCGAAGTTCTGTTTCAGGCACACAGACCCCACACAGACAGTATGCAGACTTATATGCCTTCTCAACACCGCCAGCCAGCATGGCAAGCCAAGTAGTTCCAAGCAGAGAGAAGATGGCCAAAGCATGCCGTTTCTGTGTAAATATGTCCGGTGTAGAAATGCAGTCAACATGGATTGCACAGATCATTAACTGGCACACAAGCAAAGTCTTATTTTTTTACTTTTACAGCAGCCACAGGCACTGTGCAGTGTCAGAGGAGTGGCATAGAGAGGCCTGTGGGAGACACGGCAACAGGTATGGGTTTCACTCACCACACTTCCCATAGGCATGGACTTAGGTAAGAAGTCTGAACAGCTTCAGAAGAAGGGGAGAAACATCTCTCCTTATATGGCATAGTCCCACTATTTTCAGCTAAGAACAAGCAGTTCAGTGGCCCATCCAAGGCAGGAAACCGGTCCAAGGTCTAGGTTTCTACCTTTCCCTCTTCATGGAGTCAAGATGTCCTGCAAGGCGCAGTCATCTATTATGTCAGTGGTTCTCAACCTTCCTAATGCTGCAACTCTCTTACACAGCTCCTCATGTGGTGCAGAATTAGTAAAATTATTTCATTGCTACTTCAGAACCATAATTTTGCTACTGTTACCCCCTTGAGAGGATCGTTTGATCCTAGGGTGGGGGGTGTTGAGAACCACCATAATCTGTCTTCATTATATGCCAGGAGTGCTGGGGATTTACTTAAGTATAGAAAACAAAGAGAAAGAACGGCCTGGGATACATGGTCAGAGGCTGAAAACAAGAAGGGAAGATTGTGCCGACTCCTATGACTGTACCCCTGCCTCATGCCTGGCTCTGCCTTAAGTACTTGGCATTCAGGTTTCTATCTTAACCTTCCCAACAACCATAGCAGGAGCCAGGCTTTATAAAGATTCCACAACTCAACCCTCTGGCAGAGCTACAGTGACCACAAGAAGGGTGTTCTGCATGTTTCAGGGAGGGTATGTGCAATGTGTAAATGTTCAATATGTGCCTGCACCTGTGTGCAGGTGACAAACTTGGGGGGCGGGCTGTGGAAACCCAAGCTTGATGTTAGGAATCTTCCTGGACTCTTTTCTTTCCTTATTTCCTTTGAGGCAGGATCTCTCATTCAAACCCAGGATTTGCTGATTTCTGGGATCCCCTGTCTCTGCCTACCTATTGTCTATGTGAGGTCTGGGGATGCAAACTTTGGTCTTTCTGCTTGCATGGCAAGTGCTTTCACTTCCTATCATCTTTCAAATCTTTCCAAATGCCACTATGGATGCCCCCTGGGCTCCAGTGCCTTCTACAGACTCCTTCTCATGACTCCGCGGTGACTGGAGCATCATAAGGCCACAAAGAGTGAGAGGAAGGCCTTCTCCCTCAGCAGGGCAGAGGATGTGGTTACACTGATCTGTGTCAGTGGGTGCACATGTGCTGGTGGTGGAGGTCAGGGAGAAACTCACAGTACTTAACCTCTCTCCTGCTGTGTGGGTCTAGGTGTTGAATTCACACTCTCAGTCTTGGTTGCAGTGCCCTTACCCACCGAGTCATCTCACCGATTCCGAACAGAATATTTTGTAACTCAAGCCCATGGCAGGGGCAATGGCTGTCTCCTCCTCCTGTAGCTTACCTATCGGTGTGCCCTTAGGACCTGGGCTCTGGCTCTGGTCTCCCTGCCACCCAGCTTCCTCATTCATAGGAGGAGCAACTTCTGTTCCCACTGTTCCCACAGACAGCTTCATGTACTGGCTCTCTCCATCAGTGCAAACTGGGCTGCTCTTCCTTTCTCTGTCCATGACATCCACTTCCCATGTCACCTCAGCATTACTTATCAACAATTCAACTGAGTACTGGTGCCTGTATCATGGCAGACACTATGCTGGTATAGCCAACACACCAGCTAGTCAGGGTACTTGGCTTCAGTGAGTCAACACTAAGGTGGGAAGACAAGGCCAGCAGCTAAGTAAAGCAGGTAACATCTATGAAAATTCCCAGGGCCAGCTATGCACAGTGGATCTCCTTACAGACTGACCCTCCCTGTTCCCAAAGAAAGTGGCATACAAGAAACAAGGGCCACCATTGTTCAGTCATCAATCTTGCACCGGACACCATATATCTTCACAAGTAATTTTGAGACATGCGGTTTCATGATCGTACAAGATCACTGCTATCTATCATCTTTTTAAGATGAAAGAAATGTGGAGCTTAAAGAAGAGTGACAGCTTTGCTCACGACCTCAGGGTCAATAAGCTGCAGATTCACCATTTGAGATGAAATGCAGATAGGTTTACTTCCAAGTCCTATTGCTAAAATTCTAAAGTCTCACCAAATTTAAAATGAATCTAACAAAGGCAGCAATGTGGGAAGGCTGCAGCCTGACAAAGGGTCTCTGCAAATGGCCTCAATGCCGTATCTGTGGGCATGGGACCCCTAAGAGCTGAGCTGCCCCTCCCCAACAGGAACCTTTTAAATGACAGAGGGCAAGTTAAGTGGTGTGTCCAGAAAGACAGTCTCTGTTCACGCACGATGCCTATTACACCCTGCACCCGGCCCTGAGGGGTGGATTTTCTACATTGCTCCAAATAGGGGTGTCTAAGATTGGATCATTTACTGTAACCATCTAGAAAGAAATTGCTCCTTGGGAGAAAGGGAAGCACAGCTGTTAGACAGGGATGGTGTGGCCTGATCCATTACAGTCGAGCTCCTAAGAACACTAACAGGCAGCTCGGTGTAAAATGTGCATCTCAGAAGTAATTGATCTTCCAAATGTAAGTTAGCTGAGACCTATGTACACCCCGGAGAGAGTAGGGTGAGAGAAACAGAGGGAGAAGGAGGAGAGAGAGGAAGAGGGAGAGAAAATACCCTGTCTCATCTTTACCGTTCTCTGGCTTTTGGGGAAAATGGCCCCCTCTTCAATAATTTGATTCTCTTCTCTCCCTGGTGAAATGGATACAGCAGAGATGTTCTCCCAGTAAAGGACAGACAGATCCCCTGAAACTGCAACCTCTCATGAAGGCATGTGTGCAGCAGAAAGAATCAGAGCTAGGTCTCTGTATGACTGGCTCACATAAATGTGGCCCAAAGTCATAGTATGCTGTTGAGACCCCCATGTAAACCCAAGCCCTTGCATGCTGATGTTACAGAAATGTGCACCCCCCCCCCACACACACACACACACGCTCCAGAGGCTATGCTCACCTCCAGGAGCTTTTTGGGAAGAGAACAGGATTCTTTCTCTTTCCCCTTTCCATTCCCAAACACTGCCACATCTAAAACCACCAGGAAACGGGGCTGCAGAGATTTGGAGGGTAGCAGTGCTTGCTGCTCAAGCACAAAAGCCTGAACCTGGATGTTTGGATTTCCTAGAGACCAGGTTTAAAAAAAAAAAAAAAAAAAAAAAAAAAAAAAAAAAAAAAAAAGCTGGGCATGGCCACACTTTCCTGTAATCTCCGTGCCAAGGGGCAGGGACAGATACAGGAGGATCAAGTTTAGTAAAAGACCCTGTCTCAGGGGAACAAGGTAGACTGTGATAGAGCAGATAGCTGGCATCCTCTTCTGACCACCTCACATACATGTGAGCACTCATATCTGCAGGCATGTGCACACGCACACACACACACACACCGACACACACACCGACACACACACACACACATACACACAAATTGCTCCCAGCAATTCTGGGAGCAAGTGAGCCACATACATTTGCATCTGAGCTTCACAGCACAACTGGTCCAACACCAGGATGATCTTTTGACATAGTCAGCTTCTGTTTGCACTAAAATCAGTCTAAACCTTCCGTGTAAGCTCTGACATGCAGGTAGTCATTTAGCTGTCGAGCATGCAGTTTCTCTGAAGTAAGGAAACCTAGATTCAACTGTCACCAGCAAGCTATTCACGCTGGAGAGAAACATACAACACCCACCCCCCCAGCCTCATCTGTAGTCCAAGTGTGTGAAGAAGGGCCTGGCTTTAAGAGTGAGATGTGCAGAACTCTAGCCCAGAAGGATTCTGACAGAACAACCTCACCTGTGAGCACAAAGCACACAGAATTCATAAAGCACTGCAGCATGCCACTTCAATAAACCACTAATGCCGGGTGCCAGAAATGCATGTTGATTCTCCTGTGGTGGCTAAGGAAAACAGAACTTCAGCTTGGCTCCCATTCTGCCAGTCTTAAAACTCAGAGCAAGTCATCAATGCCTTGCACTTCCCAGGGTCCTGCCATGGGCTGGCCCAGGGTTGAACACTGCAACATCCTATCTTCCATGGTATCTTTCCTGATCTCTCCCATAAAAATGAGGTGCCCTCTATGGTTATATACATAGTTTTATATCTAAACATTAATTTTTTAAAATCAAGGAATAACTTACATGGGATAAGAAATGTGCAAGATATATCAATGGGTTCTTATACCATCCGAATCTCAGGACAGCACCCCACTGGACACTGAAGCAGAAAGTCACTGTCCTCTGAAGTGACTAATGAACTTGATCTGCCTAAAACTAAGGTCTTCCCCAGGGACAGGAAGTGTCATAGCCAAGGTCTAGGAAAACTATGGTAGGAAGAGACCCTAATCCATTCCCAGGCCATATCCTCCCACCCATCCGCCCACCTCAAACCACAGTCAGCTACTGCCTAAAGCACTCTGGTCACAGGGAGGGCATCACTATCTGCAACTGTGAGCACAGACTTTGACTGACATCATGTTCTGGAAGCTCATTTTGTTTCTGAGCAGCATCTCCCAGTGGGATTGTAGATCCCAAAGATGGTTCACCCATTCTCCTGCTGACAGGTATTCAGTGTTGTCTCCACACTACAGTTATTGAAAGTAAAGCTGTTATATAAATTCTTACACAATTCATTCACATGTATATATATATATATGTATACATATATACATACTTATATATACATACATAGTACAGTTCTCTAAAATAAAGTGTGCAGAGGTGAAACTGAAAGCCTACTGGGGAGTTATGTGTTTAAAGGCTCTGAGGAGAGCAGCTGGTAAATTCAAATGCCCACAAATTCTAGTTCAATCCCATCCTAACTGACATTTAATGCTGTCAGCACTTCATGTTAGCCATTCTGGGGAGCATACAATGGGACCTACGGATGCGTTTGCTTTGTGTTCCTCTAACAATTAGTGATGTAGAACATATTTCAGGTGACTGTGGCCATTTGAAAAATACCTGTTTGGATGTTGCAGGATATTTTATGGTATGTCTTGCCTTTTGGTGAGTGTAAGGGTGTGTGTGTGTATATGTGTGTGTGTGTGTGCGTGATTTGTTTATTCTATTTAGAAAATGCCCTTAGGCATGTGTCAGCACACAGGTAGAGCCAGGGAGTAGCCTTCAGGAGGAACTTCTTGTCTTCCACCTGAGGCAGTCTCCATGTTCCTACTGCTATTCTGTATACTCCAGGCTACATACCTGTATGCATACCTAAGCCACAAGCTTCCAGCCGGTTCACATGCTTCCATCTCAACACAGGAAGGCTGGGGTCCCAGGTGTGACACACAGAATCCGGCATTTTACTTGGATTCCAAGGATCAAATTTAGCCATCTGGCTTCCGCAGTAAAAGCTTTTACCCATTTGCACCATGGAGCCAGCCCAAGCATAAGGTTTCAGTTTTCATGAAATTAATTATTTATCAACATTTCATTTTACAGTTAGCAAGTTCTGGGTCCGTCTAAGAAATCTTTGGCCCCAAGTCAGGAAGCTGCTCTGCTATGTCTCCTCTGAGGAGAAAGCAAAGGCTCTGCAGTCCTTCATAACTATGGCTTTGCATCCTGCTAAAAGTCGATGAGAGTGGACATTTGTTCAGGTCTATTTATGAACTGTCTTGTCATACTTGGGTACGCTGACCTCTAGTCCACATTGGTGCCAATAACACTTTCTCAATTACTAACTACATCTTTTCATAAGTCTTAAAATCACATACCCAGTTCCTCCAACTTTGTTCCTTTAGGTCAAGTTAAGAACCTCCTCTGGTTCTAGTCTATTTTAAGATATTTTTAAGAACAACTTGCAAGTATCTGTTTTAAAATGACAGTGTTAATAAATATTGTTAGGATTTTGATTGGTATTGCATTGAGTTTAGCCAATATGGAGGAAACTGAACTCTTGACAGGAGCCAGCCCCTCGGCCCACAGGGCCCACCCTCACCACGTTCTCAAGTCTTTTCCCCGTGTTCTGACACGGAGATGGAAAACACACGTTTACAGATTTATCCCTGGTGTTTCTCTCTTGGTTTTATCAAAACATTACTTTCAATTTTAATCTTTAGGTTTCCAATTGTTTGCTGCTAATAACAGGAATACAGCTGACTGAGTGCACTATGCCTGTGGGCAGACAAGTGGGTGATGACAGTTCTTACTATCCACTCCTAATCTGTAGGACTTTAATTCTCTTTTACTTTTTTAAACCTTATTGCCCTATAGGACCGCCAGGGACAAAGCAGAGGCCTCACAGAGGACAATTTGCCTGGCTCCTACTCGTGGAGAGCATGCTCAGGCTTGCCCTGCAATAACAGCAAGCCTACACTCTCTGCCCAGGTCTTTCTCATGCTAAGACTTCATGGACTCTAGTTTACAGAGGTCTCAGCTAAATGAGAGTTTCCCCCTTTGTTTTGCTAAATGCCAATGGTTAATTTTTTTTTCAGTGCTTAAAACTAAATGTATCTCTAGGATAAACTGGAGTTCTTAGTGCCATACTATACCCTACATATAGCTGAAATTGATTTGTATTTTGCTGTCCAACTCAGCCTTTGAAAACTTGAGGCTGCTGGCCTGAAGTCCCTTTCTTCCTGTGATGCGGCATCTTTGGAAAGTAGCAGTGTGGTGAGGCTGGGGTCCAGAGGGAGTCTTCCCTGCCTGCTTTCTAAAGGAGCTTCCTTGAGGGCACTGTGCTTGCTTTCTTAAAAGCTGAACTATTTACTGGAGAAGTCACCTGGGCCCACAGCATGCTTTATAGGAACTTTCTAATCGAAAGTCTATTCACAGGCTCTATTCTTCTTCTGTCAGTTTTAGTACTCTGTCCACTTTCGTCCTTCAAAACATTGATTCACTTTGCCTAAGTTGTCAAACTCACTGGGAGCGCTACAGTAGTCTCTTACACTTTAAACGCATAGTGTGTACAAAACCCCAGAACGCCACATCCTTTGTTCCTTCTACTTGCAATTTGGTTTCCCTCTCATTGTCCTAGTTATGATTAATTCTATTATTCATCTCTTTAAAGTATCAGCCTTTGGTACCACTGCATCTGCAAATTCTCTTTCGCTACCCATTTTACCGACATTCATTCTTCTCTATGACTTCTTCTATGCACTCTGGGAGTACTGGACTCTTCTGTGTTTCAGAAGCCACACCACTGATGGTGACTCAAGCCATCCATTTCTAGTATAAGTATTCACTCTTCCATAACGACAATTAGGTGAGCTGGTTGAGAATGTCTAGATTGACTACAGCTTTCCTGTGGGCTTCGTTCTGTCTTGTCTACAAGTCATATCAGATCCTCCAGGAAGAATGCTTAAATGGTCAGCTCTGCCACGTTACTATCTGTCTCTCCCCTTTATGTGCCAGTTTTATTTTGAAATTATGTTTTTAGGTGTATATTTAGGACTGTTATGTGCTATTGAAAACCCAATTCTTCAAATGTTACAAATTTTCCTATCTCTTTCTTCTGAAAGTCTACATGTTTAATATTAATAAGTCCATACCAACTTGCACATTTGATGCGGTTTCTTGTAAGAGGCATAGTACCTTACTGTCTTACAGGGTCTGAAAAGTTCTACTGTCGAATGCAGTGCTGGGTCTGCACAGGGGCATCTTGGGACACAGACACACAAGCCTGCACTGCTTTTCTCCTCTCGGCCACTCACTCTTGCTCTTTCCTTTGTTCCTTTCTCACCCCCAACCCAGTGGGAGCTAGGGTCTTCTCTATTTACCCACTTATCTGATGTTCCATTGTCCTGTCGCTCCTGTGTGTAGATTTGTGTTCCCATCCCATGCTAATTCTGTGTGGCAAGCTCCTATTAGACTGATAAAAGGCAAGACTTTGCTGCCTGACCCTTTTCCCACAGAGACTGTACAATGAATACACCGGGCATTTGGGGTGCTGGCTGGAAACAGAGCAGAAGTGCTCCCAGGGATCTGACTGTGTGATGTGTTAGACAAGTGAGGAAAGCATGGGACAGGGCCACATACATGCACACATACACACAAATACACACACACATACACACACACACACACAAACACACACACATACAGACACACACACACAAACAAACACACACATACACACAAACACACACACACAAACACATACATACATACATGCACACACACACAAACACACACACACACACACACAGACATACACACAAACATACACACACACACATACACACAAACATACACACACACATACACACAAACACACACACATACATACACACACACACACACACACACACACACACTTATATTCTACATTCTATAGGAATGCTAACATAGATCTCAAAGGTAAGCAGATGTTTTCCAAAGGATTACATAAGAGAGTGGTAGTTTAATAAAAAGAACACTTTTAGGAGAAAGACACGGGGGAAACCCCTAGTGGTGACTGGCCTTGACACGGGCTCAGGCTATAAGGAGCTGAGTAGTACAGAACTCAGGAGGAATACAGGGAGAAGCAGGGACAGGGAGGTCTGTCCTGAACAGAAGAGGGACTCTGAACACAGTCTCCTCAGTAATGGATCTTTCTGTGAGCCAGGTTGGAGCTGGGGACAAGCCAAGGGCCCAACTGATCAACTCTCCATGGAGTTAAGGATACACAGGGGACAGAGTGATCCAGAGAAAGTGAAATTCCATCCTAGGATTTTGTGATCATCAGCCAGATTTAGGAATAATGGGAAAGGAAGATCAGAAGTAAACTCTCAAACCCAGGAGCTGGGAAGAGAATTACACTGGCCAAAAGAAGAGAATATGAAGGCCACAAGCTGGTAACAAAAACCAAAGTGGTACTTCGGCCAACAGCCAAGTCCACTTCTACCTTAAGTTACCATTTACAGCTACAGAGGCCACGAGGTAGCAGCCACATGTCAGTGAGGCACAAAGGAGAATTTGTTGCAGGCTGTGCCACATCTGAGAAGTCCTGATGGGCAGTGGCACAGAAGAGGCTTCAGGGCAGGAAAGGCAGACACGACGCAGCAGAGCCATGTGCGGAAGGCTTGGCACGCCCTAACACCGGCTGTCAGCACACTAGCCAAATCTGCCCTGGAGGCAGGAGCTTTAAAGCTTTATACAAATTCAAACAGAAGCCACCTTGGCAGTGAGGACCAAAAGAGTGATAGATGATGAAAAGAGATGCTAAAAGGCCCAGATAAGCCATTAATTCTTGCTGAAGCCTTTCTCCAGTGGCTAGGGGGAAAGTGAGCTAGATCCGTTTAAATGGACTTTTCTGTCAGCATTATGATGGACACCATACCTCCATTTTACCCTATAGAATAAATGGGAGGAATAAATAGCACAGGCCTGGGTGCTCTTTGTGAGATCCAAACACAGACATGTAAGTGTTAGTCGTGTCTGCTGTTTTGCTCGATTAAGCATACATGGTCCTGACCTGGCCCACCATCTCTGCAAACAGACAAGGAACAGCTGAGCCTGGCAATCTGGTGGAGTTCAGTGAAGGTGTGTCCATATGCTCTAGGGGCTGCACATGTTTGAGGAGGCCTCTAAACTGGCCTTAGGGCTCCTGAGAAGCATTGACACCACTCTATGGTCTGAGTGTGAGATGAGGAACTGTCACCTTCTGCCTAAAAGAAAAAGAGCGGCCCTTTTTACCATGTGTGACCCGGAAGTAGACAGACCCACCCTTCTCTTTCCCGAGAAGATCAGCCTGGAGGAACTGGTGGCAGAGAGGGGGGCACGGTTTCCTGTGCAGAATGAGCTGATATTGTGCTAAGCTAGAAGGTCCTCTGTGGTGCTGAATGGTGGTGAACCCTGAGACAAAACGTTCATCTCACCAGTCATAGAAGCATCACAAAGAACAAGGCTGGGTTCCTGGGGAGTGCCAAATATAAACAAAACTCTATACAGAGCCTGGGTTGAGGAAGGGACAGTCAGACTAGGGAGAAGCACCTGCCCCCGAAAGGCCCCCGCAAGGACTGCCAGCACAGCATCCCGGTCAGCCCATTCCAGCTGCCCACTAACACCAAGGACCACTGCCCTGCCAAAGGCATGGTTCTGCTGAGCAGTGAGACAAGATAACCAGTATCATGAGATACTCCCTACCCCCAGCCTGGTTGGTTACCTGGTTGCTGGAAGTGTGCTGACTCGGGTAAAAAACACAGAGGGCTCGACTTCCACGTGTAGTCCCAGGGAGAGGTTCCTGTAATACCCTTCCACATGTCCTGGGCCTCCAGAGTACTTGAAGTTCAGGACAGCTTCCAGAGTCTAAAAAGTTAAAAACAAAGCTCAAATCAGTACCCACAAGTAGATGAGCTTCCACGCCAGGAGTCAGGCAGGTGCACCTAGGCAGAGTCTCAGGACACATGACGAGATCAAGCAACAGCCCCAGCTCGTGCTGTGCAGCTGGCACCATTTCTCCTGTGGTACCAAAAGTCTGAACAGCCCTCAGCTGTAATGCAAGAAGGGGCTCTGATATGCCCAGAGAAAACAGTGACCACACATTAGCAGAAGGGGCTCTGATATGTCCAGAGAAAACAGTGACCACGCATTAGCAGAAGGGGCTCTGATATGTCCAGAGAAAACACAGTGACCACGCATTAGTAGAAGGCAGGGAAGGGCAGCTTCCAAGCAGGAGCTAGAAGGCAACTTCCTCTCCCTGGCTGATCATGACTAAAGCCTGAGAGGTCAGAGGGAAGTACAGCAGAGGCCCTTCCAGAAGGGCAGGGCAGGGCCATTGCACCAGAAACAGGACACGGGATGAAGAAGTGACAGGTGGCATCCAAATGGGCAAGAAGGCATCAGTACAAAGATGGTGGGCAGCTAAAGCTAACTGGGCTGCCAATGGGATGCTGTACCCCTCCCCTTCTCCGCCATTCCCCAGGGCCTTCCCTACCAAGGGCTCTTGCAAAGGATGATGAAAAATGTAGGAGGGAAGACCATGCCTCTCTTGATAAAGGCATGCAGGAAGCATTCAACCAACACAGGTGAGACACTGAAATTCCAGCCAGTCTAGCCATATCTGACTGTCCTTTCCTTTGAGGTGAGATCTCTGGATGCTGGGAGAGAGCAACCCAGGCCAAGGGCATGTGGGGTAGGTTAAGGTAAAGACAAGATACAGAGACACTAATATGGTATGAAGAGGCAAAGCTCCATTCTTGGGAATACTGAACAAGGTTCCCCCACCAGTGTTTGGAATTAGCATGTTGCTGTATCAGGGCAAAGACTCATGCCCAGCACCTGCCAGTGCACTGGACAGTGAGTGGCTATGGCAAAAGAGGAAGAGGGACTAAGAAGCCACAGGCAAGACCTGTGATGGTAAACTGCATCTACCTGAGACTGAAGAGAGATAAGCATATGCAGTAAGCCCTTCAGGATGGTGATTACCAGCCTCAAAGTCCTGCAGGACCCCGCAGGGACAGCTAGACCAAGCTCATGGCCCTGCACGCAGGTAGAGGAATACCAAAGACAGAAGGCATGCATTATAGAAAAGCTGGCACACACACACACACACACACACACACACACACACACACTTAGTACAAGGCAACTCTGCAGGGATCTGTAACCTGTGGGACACACGGAGTAGCCATGGTAACAAGAAGTCTCTGTCCAGCTCACTCCTGACTGAAATGATGGAACCTTCCCCAGCAGTGTCCTCAAACAGGTGTTGACAACAGGAGCCCATGGGGCAAGCCTAGCCAACGTCTGATTCTGCAGGGCTGGGAGCAAAGAACTGCACTGAATTTCTTACAGGAAATAAATCAAAACAAAATAGAAACAGAGACTTCCCATGGCTGGCCAAGTCGGAAGCATTCATTATACAGTCCGACTTTGTTCTTAAGGGCCAGAAAGATGGCTCAGCAGTTAAAAGCATGAATTGTTCTTCCAGAAGACCTGAGTTCTATTCCCAGCACCCATATCGGGTGACTCACACCTACTTGCAACTCCAGCTCCAGGGAATCTAACATCCTCTCTGGATTCTTCAGACACTTGCAACTCTAACTCTCTCTAACTCTCTCTCTCTCTCTCT
>NW_022196893.1:3527194-3542150 GCF_008632895.1 Mastomys coucha
CTCTCTCTCTCTCACACACACACACACATTAATTATAAACTTTGCAGGTAGAACTTAGAGGAAAGCATGCAGGCAAATCTTCCTGCCTCCCAGACCACAGCATCCAAAGCACAGGAAACAGAGCAGAACATAACAGGACAGTTCGCACAGAGATGAATGATAAAACACAAAGCCAATAACATCCCTGATACATATCCATTGCACGTCAAGGAAGAATAGAGAAGGCTCCTAGCACAGCTGAACTTTTCAGAAGCAGCAGTGCAAACAGATGTTGGGCACCACGTGTGGGCTTAGCACTGGCCATGTCGGGGCCTCAAAGCACATGCTAAGGTACTGCAGTCTGTGCTCACTGTCCCCTGGCCAGTGTAACAGGAAGCCATGTTTCCAGAAGGCTAGAAGGAGGTGCCTATATTTAGCTCTTGTCTCAGTTAGGAGTACTATTGCTGTGATGAAGTGGCATGGCCAGAGCAGCTTGGTGAGGAAACGGTTTATTTGGCTTATGTTTTTATATCATAGTCCATCACTGAAGGAAGTCAGGACAGGAACTCAGACGGGAAGGAACCTGGAGGCAGGAGCTGATGCAGGGCCATGGAGGGGGCGCTGATTATTGGCTTGCTTCTCATGTCTTTCTCAATCTGCTTTCTTAACAGAACCCTGGACTATCTGCCCAGGGGTGCCCCAAGCCACATTGCAGGGTGGGCTTCCACAGCAATCACTAATTAAGAAAATGCCCTATAGGCCTCGCTATCGCCATCTTACTGAGGCATTTTCTCAACTGAGGTCTGCCCTCTCCAGTAACTCTAACTTGTGTCATGTCAACATAAAGCTATCCAGACCTCAGATCCCTCAGACCCCACAGTCACCCAGCATGGTGCACTCTACACTGACTGCTTCTGCTGACCTACTTCCTTGCAATGAGGAGGTAGACAGCCTTTAGGCTTTTTAAAAATCAAAAGAAACTACTTCCATACACCCCCTATCAGAGAGAGTTCGTGTTGAAGGGAGGCAGTTAGCAGAGTCTATGCAGCCTGGCCGGGTGGAAGGAGAGAAGCTGGGATCACCAGCTGATATCCAGTTTGGCAACACAGATTTGGAACACTGGACCTCAGCTTGCCATTCTCAGCCTGAGCCCACCAACCAGTAAATAGTGACAGCAACTGTACTGACCTCCTTAGACTTTCATGAAGAATCAAGAAGAAACTACACACTAAGTAGATTCTTTTCCTGCTGTGCAACCTAACCCACTGGCATCGGGGCTTAGAACAAGAAGAAATGAGCATGGATACCATTTACTGTTGAACTTCAAAGATTGGATTTTTGGAGAAAAAAACAAAAACAAAAAGCTTCAAGTCAAAAGGATGACTTACTGAGAGAAAATATCCCTACCAAGTCACCATTTTAATTCTCCCAGGGCACAGGATCTTAGCATCCTATGTCACTCTGTTGATACCAGTCACCAGAGATGAACAGAGGGGTTCATCAGCAGAACCTTCCTTTTCTTCCCAAAAGAAACCTCTGTACACTCTGCAAACTACCTGCCCACTTCCACATCCCACCACCCTCATCTTGGTCCCTGGCAACCTTCCTGCTATGTAGTTGACTATTCTAAGAGCCTTGGATAACTGGTGGTTGGCTTATTTCACTTATCAAAATGCTTGTGAGGGTCAACCTGCTAGAGTTTGCACCCAGTTGCCTCCCTTTTAAAGTCTTCCCTGTGAGGCCCGGCTGCCTGAGGCATCATGAGTGAGCATGAGGCTTGCTCCCACCTCGTTCTAGTGAAAATGTTCCTATGACCAGGGGCATGAAAATGCCGCTGCCTTGCTTTCCTCTGTTTGGGGCATGCAGAGGGTAAAATTTCTGCATGATACATTTACTCTGCATTCACTTTGAGGGGTCACCAGATCCCTCCCCCCAGCAATACACCACTTGATGCTTCAGCTAGCACACACGTGGGTTCTGGTTTTTTTCTCACCGATGCTCATTTCCACTTTTGTTGTAACAGCTGTCCTATTGGGTAATGCCATGTTTCACTGCAGCTTAGATTAATGTAGACCTGGTCTCTTCTCCTCTCCTGTCAGCCTACTGTTTATCTCCCTTGGAATGAGTCTATTCAAGCCCTCAGTCCCATGTGAGTACACTTACTGTCTGTTCCCTTGACTCCCACCACTCACCCTGTCTTCATGTCCTTGTGTTTGGGTGTCATTCAAGCTTGAGACAACAATAATGCTGTCATTGACCCTCTCTACCCACTTAAGTATCCCTCCTCCTGAGCACCCGGGGCAACCTAAACCTCTTCCTTACTAACAAAGTACTTGGTGAAACAGGTATTTTTCTAAACTCAACATTCACATTTTGGCCTCACAGAAACCTCACATTCTCTTTCCACCCCCATCAGCCTGAAGTAGACAGACACATCATCTCCAGAGAGCCAAAGGTTTTTTTGCAAACATGTCCTAGATCCCTTGAAATCACAAAAGGAGTCACCTGTCAATTTTGAGCCCAGTTGACTCTAACTAACTAGTGAGATCTCTCCCTCTCTCTCTCTCTCCCTCTCTCTCCCTCTCTCTCTCCCTCTCTCTCCCTCTCTCTCTCTCTCTCTCTCTCTCTCTCTCTCTCTCTCTCTCTCTCTCTCTCTCCCTCCCTCCCTCCCCAACATAGTCATACACATTCATCCTTTCAGAGCCTCCCAGGACTCCTTTGAATGTGAGGATCTGGGCTTGGTACAGAATGAGTGTGGCCTCTGATCTCAGAAAGACCAGTTAATGCATGGATGTAGGAATAAACCAGTACACGAGCAAACAAGAGAAGCCATCAACCAGCAGGAATGTGGCACCTTCCTTGCTCCCTAGTGGCTTAAAAAAGCAGGAACAGGAAGCAACCACAAGCCAAACTTAAACACCACCTTTGGAGAGGACTGTAGGAGAAATCACCCAAGGGTGAACAAAAAGTACACAGGGAGATAACTGTCAACGCCAAGGAACAAGGAAGAAATAGCCTGCTCCGATTCTCTTGAAATTGGCTGTTTCTTTACTCTGTAGAAAACTAAAGAAAGGATATAATTATGGGGGAGATATCTAAGTTATGAAAATCAAGCACAGAAAGGGTTTTGTGAAATTGAGTGCTGCTGCCTTTCCTCCTAATGATTAAAAGGAAAAAAAGAAAAAGAAATAAAAAGCAGCCTCAGCCTGGTAAAATTAGAATATTTTAATGAAACCATAAAGCGGGATGACAGGCAAAAGGTACAGGATGTTCAGTATGGTGGGAAGAGATAGCTATCCATCCTGAAGACCATGTGGTCCCTACATGGCCATCTTCTCAGTCCTCACCATCAGAGAAGACTTACAGAAGGTTGCCTTGAGCAGGGAATGAAAAACAGGACATTTGTTTTCAAAGCATAGTACAACTGAATTTTCAAGCTATAAGAGGGTTTCTAAATAGCTGCTTTTTACTGAGCACCTGTATATGTAAAACTCTAGACTGAATGATCTGTGCCCTGTACCTATAAGAAGGAAGGTACTGTCTACATAGGCCAGTGCCTATTATTTCTTCTCCTGCTGGTGTGATAAAACACCCTGACCAAAGCAACAGAATGGAGAAACTGGTTGTTTCATAATTCTGTGTTACAATCCAATCACTAAGGGAAATCAAGGAAATGGGAACGTGAAGCTGCTAGTTACATCCACAGTAAAGAGGAGAGAGAGGCAGAAGAGTGCAGAATTCCCAGGTACCAAGGCCTGGCAATCTGGATTTGATCCACAAAGTAGTCCGCATGATATTGAAGAGAACCAACTTCAGTTAAGTGTGCTTTGACTTCCCATGCATGTTCTCTCTCTCCTCTCCTCTCCTCTCCTCTCCTCTTCTCTCTCTCTCTCTCTCTTTCTCTCTCTCTCTCTCTCACACACACACACACAAAATAAAAAAAAGTCTCATCCCTTTTATCAAACTAGTGTTTACTAAATTGCTGAAATCAAAGAGTTTATAAGAAAACCATTTTAAGGCTAGTATTTCTCATAAATTTAATTGTAAAAGTCCCTACCAAAGCACTATGAATCAAATTCACATCACACATCATAACCATCAGTCTTATCTCAGCAGTCCATGGAGGGCTTAGTCTTAGTGCATAAACTCATGATGGCTTCTCACTATATTGACAAATTATCAACAAGAAGGAAAAGTAAGCCACATGATCAATGGAAAAGGCAGATACAACATTCAAAACCCATCTATGATTTTAAAAACTTTTGAGCAAATAACACATGGAAAAGTACATTTTATGAAATGCACCATTAAAACCTTAGTCAAAATCTAGCTTAATGGTAAGTGACTAAATATTTCTACTAAACACTTAGAAACAAAGATAACGTGTTCAATTTCAGTGACGATCAATTAAAGGCATGTACAGAGAAGGAGTAAAACAGTTTGGAGACAAAATCTACCGGAATGCTCACAAACTCCCACAAACAGCATGACTTGTTTGGAAAAAACAGTTAAGTGATTTCCTTTAAACTTAAGTCTGTAATCCTCAAATTACTATTGGGCAATACAATTCCAACCAATAAAAATAAAAACATCCATCCACATTGTATGAAAATGTCTGTAGAAACTTTATTCACAGGAAATAACCACAGTGTCCAGTAAGGAATGGGTGGATGGATAGACAGTGTGTCTGTTAATCAGACCACTTACTCAGTTGAGAAACAGACCAGGGAGTACTGTCAGCGGCATAGATGACCCATGAGCACACTGGGCACTAGAAAGGTCGATCTTTAGTCTCAATAAGGAGACCAGGGTTGCTTGGGATGAGAGACAGAAGAAGACTTGACTGTCAAGGAGCCAGGGACAGTTTCTGGGGTCATCAGGTGTTCTACATCCTGGTGGTAGAGATAGCCATCCATCCAGGTCACAGACTTCCCCAAACCCACTAGGCTGAAGTTTGTGAGGCTGTGCTGAACAAAATGTAAGATGTACTCAGTAACCTGGATGTTGGACACTGATGTTATTAAGAGGTACACGATCATTTGTAAACATCTAAACAATGTTTAATGCTGGCCATGTTTGAAGTGGGACAGCCATGGAATCTGCAGGAGTATTAGGTGGAGCCTAGCAGTCTCAGGTTCCACATTAGAGAATGGAGAGTGAGCCTGTGATTGACAGTAATTAAAACTGCATATAACCTTGGAAAAGGCTTTTCGCTTCTCTAGTCCAATATCCTTGTCTGAATGTTCTGACAGATATTGCCTGAGATTTTGATCAGCTCTTATCAGAGCTGTTATTGTTCATTTTGTATTACTAATCTAATGTTCCACAGTCTCTAATATAACTGAAGCTATTGTAAGAGAAAAACAACCACCCTTATACACATCCCCACCAATTTAAAAGTATAAGCAGGTCTCTAATTTCTGAAGACCCCAATTGAACCTGTCACCACAGATTTGTGCTGCGATATGACAAAGGATCAATAGTTGCAATTCCATACACTTACGAAGCCAAACACCCCAGGACCAGCCACTGGCTGGGGTTGACCAGACCAGGACAGAGGTCTACCAGGGATCAGCCAAACCTACCAACAAAAGCCATACCATTACTTTCTAGTTAATTAGCACTTTTGGCCAAAGTCTTTCTTCAGTGTTAATTGAGCCTTAAAGATACCAAGCAGCTACAAATTAAACAGCACATCCTGGATAACATGGGGATTGGTTGGAACAGCAGCATCCTTCAACAGATTCCAGTTCAGGAGACCCAGAGGACCTGTAGTAGCTGAGAAGAGTTAGGACCTGAGTGCAGACACAGGTAGGGAAATGGCCAGGGGCTAGCAGCAGGCCAAGTGAATATTTTAGGCTGGTCCCATGGAAAAGAAGCAGGTTAATGGCTGAAGGACCAAACCAACCTCAGCCACCATGCCTTGGTGGTGGGCGGTAAAGACTATACTGTAGTGTGGGAGCTGGTATCCTGTAGACCACAGCAGAGGAGAGGGCAGCAGCTGTGTGCCCTTCATTTCTCTAAACTTTAGGAGCCAGGGCTGGTATGGCACTCAGTGGTACAGCATTTACCTACCATGCAGGGGTCCCAGTTCCATCCCTAGTATAAAACAAAACAAGACAGAAAGAAAAAAACAAAACAAACAAGCTCTCTGAAAGTAGGATAATTTACCCAAATTTTGACAATTAAAATACCCTCAGGTTTACTTGACACTTCCCTCGTTATGAACACTGAACGTCTTCTTGTACACCAGGCCATTATTATGTCTTTCTGTGAATTACTCTCTCCTGGTCTTCTAGTTTTATCTCTTCGACTATCTCTTCCTTACAGACTCCTAGCAGTTTTGTTATATTAAGAATTGCTTTGTAAAGATCATGTCACTGGATAAACTCAGTTTGCTGCCTCGGTCCTAACACTGTTGCCTTTGAAATCGTCTTTACTTTGTTCCTCTTCTACTGACTAGGACCAGAAAAATCAATCGAGGGGAAAAACAACTCCAAAAATAGACCCATACAGCCACATGTAATTGGTTTTGACCAAGGGCAAAGACAATCCAAGGATTAAATTAGTTTTTTGATGATGACGATGGTCAGACACCTGGACAGAGACTGTGAGATAAACAACCCAGGCCACATCACCCACAGAAGTTTCTCCCTCCACACATACTTCCAGAGAAAACAGGGACACCTTTGGAGTAGACAGGAGGCTCACAGAAAAAAAAAAACAAAAGATATTGCACACTGGTGGAAAACATCTTTTTGTAGGTAGATTTTTTTTTTTTTTTTTTTTTTTTTTTTTTTTTTGGAGAAAGGATTTCTCTGTGTGGCCATAGACATCCTGGAACTCACTCTGTAGACCAGGTTGTTCTTGAACTATCTCTGTCTCCTGAGGGTTGGGATTAAAGGCATGTGCCATCACATCTGGCATCAGGAAAACATCATTTGATATCATACAAATATTAAAAGAAACAATTTATTATCAGAGAAATATCAAGCAGTTAGAATATAAAAGCTGTGCATTTTATCCAGGTTGTCAACTGGATTGGCATGCCATTAGCTAGAATGTTCTCTGTTTCTGTAGATCTGGGGGAGGTGTCCATCTTCCATTCTTGGCACTGATAACTTGTAGGGCTTTCTTCCACTCTCTTTTCTAGATCTAGCTTCTGGGGATATCAACTTCATTGTCTTTAAAACATTCAAATTTGAGCTTTGTTTGATTTCTGTGTGTCTGTGGCCAACATGAGATTTGGCATAAAGTAAGAAGTCAGTGAGTGCCTAGCCTGTGGAGTGAAGTTTGTTGCTAAATCATATTTAAGTCTGTAATATGGATAGATTGTGACTTTACAATGCCCACACTCCCCTGTGAAATCCAAGCCCCTCCAGTATAGGCTCCTATCCATATAGCACACCCCCTTGGTCATTGGGTCTCTGCATAGTACTCAAACCCTTCAGGAGCCCTACATAACACTATAAGTATTTCCCGTAAGTATTTCCCACAGTGCCTAATGTTCACAACACTGCATCATAAGGCTTGCCTCCTTTCGTGGAATAAAAGCTTCCTGAGGGCAGGAGCCATGCTCTGTTTGTTTCCACAGCCCTTTGAGACTCTATGCAACTGAATGACAACTTCACAGAGAAGCTCCCAGGAGGAAGACGTGCACCAAGGGCTCTGGCTATGCTCTAGTTTAGACCCTGGAACCAACACCACAGAAATTACACATCTGATTACAAAGTTACCTGGGCATTGCTACCCACGCCTGTTTGTTATTAAAGGCTTAAAAAAAAAAAAAAAATGAAGAATCTTGCCAAGTTCAAACTAGGTCTGTCTGACCCTGAAGATCTTGCTTGTCCAGCATATGAGAAGCTGGACCAGAAGAATTGGACTGTGGATAAAGGCTGGTACTGCCCCAGAGACCAGGTCTGGCATCCTCATGAAGGGACCCTAAGCAAGGGGCTGCAACACACAGCTCCTGACTTGGCACTGAACATATGTCTTTTGTTTGTAGTCAGCTGGAGGGAAGACCTGAGTGTGGGACATTGTTCAGTTAGGTAAATGCTTGCTTAGAAGGCAAAAATCCCTGTTTGGATCTTGGTGATGTATTTTTTTTAAAAGAAGGGAGAATTCAGAATGGGAACAACAGCACCCAGATAGAGGCAGAAGGTGAGGTTTTTCTAGCAAGCAGAGTGGACCTCCTGTATGAGGGCATCTGAGGTGGAAGAAGAATGAAAGACAAGAATGTCAGTCCTGCATGAGCTGGATGAATGTCCCAGACACAGGAAATTACAGAGAGGGAGGCAGCATTGGAAGTGGGGGGAAAGCTCTGAGAGGTGGCAGAGTGGGCCCCACAGGTACGTGGCAGACAGTGAGTACTAAGCTGCTGCTCTCAGTGGATGGAAAGCCCAGAAGGTGTCTGTGGAAGCAGAGGACATTCTGGCACATGGGCAGGAGGCACAGAACAAAGCAAATAGAGGGTGCAAGCTAGAGAAATGGAACTATTCGCAGGAGGCTGACAGTGAGCATGGATGACAAGCCTGATGCTGTAGATGTGCAACAGCTGGATCAGGACCAACCAAGAAACTAGACAAGCAGACACTGAGTGGAAAGGAGCAAGGAGGCTGGAGCTCCTTCTACGTTTTGAGTGAAGAAACTAGAAATAATGGATGGAAAAAGAGAGGAAACAGAATAAGGAGGACTCAGACTTAGGTTTGGGTCACATCAAGTTTGAAAACCCCACAGACATGCAAGGCAGATGGTGGGGGGGCAAGAGTTCTGGGTGGGCAAGGAGAAGTCAAGGCAGGAGAGACAGTGTGAGAAAGCAGGAATGGCTGTAGAGCCTAGGGAACAGAAGACAGCCAGCTCTGTACGTGAGTGACTGCTGGGGCCCTGCAGAGACAATGCATTATATTCGCTGAGACGAACCACAGGGACACAGTTGCTCATTATATATGACTGTCCAGTGTTCTTGCTAACTATTAAGCATTTGCCATGTTAAGTAGTCTGAATTTGTACAAATTGCATCTTGTGCAATATAAAGTAAAACAGTTAACAGCCTGGGACCTGGACACAAACTGCACTACCTAGCTCAGACCTGGCTGCCACTGGCTGCTGGGTGAATAGAGTGATGGGTGACGTCCTTATCTGGTTATCAGGAAGATAAGAACAGCCAGCCAGTGTTAGACGAGGGCTCTGAGCTGTCCCTGGCATTGGGACAAGTGCTCTAAGTGCTAGCTAAGATTGCTATTACTGAACTGTTGTTTGACAGGAGAAAGGCAATCAGATATTAGCACTAAGTGATCAGAAACAGAATTTAACATCTGCCTCCTACTTTTTAAAAAAAAAAAAAACCAACTCACTGGCCCCAGTCACTCAGATATAGATAATACTTTAGCTCAGCTGTCCCTAACCCTTCCATATCCATGCCTGTTTACTTAGTCTTAGGTGTCAGCATAACATGCACAGGCACAGCAAAACACACAAACCCGTGTGCACCAGGCAAATGTTAAAGCTGGCAAGGCTATCCTGCTCCACGTCACCCGCTGCGTGCAACCATCAAGATCCAACTTGGTCTAAGAGCACTGAGAGCCAATCTCTGAATTCCTTCCACAGAGCTCCCTGCCCTGCCCAGAGACCTCTCTGTCCTTTGTGCCACTGCTCTTATCCATGACTTCCTCCAGCCCAAGCTGGGTGACAAGGAAGGAGATAATGATGTCATAGGGGATAAGATACCAGAATGGGAAGGTGGACTCACAGGAAAGGGCTATGTCAGTGGTGGCTCTAGGTGCTTGTCACCTTTATAAAGTCTGGAATCACTGAAGAGCAAGACTCTGGAGATGGCTGTGGGAGATCATCTAGATTAGGCTAACTATACTGAAAGACCCCTCTCTAAATGTAGGTGGAACCACCCCATGAAGGATCTTAGACTGAGGAAAAGGAGAAATTGAGCTGAGCGCCAGCATGCCTTGCTCCCTTCTTGCTGACTGCAGATGCAATATGACCAGCTGCCTCAAAATCCTGCTGCTACAGCTCCCCCATGACAACTGTACCCCCAAACTGAGGGAAAGCAGACTCTCCCTTCAGTTTCCTCTAGACAAGTATTTTAATTACATCATAAGAAAGGTAACTAATTCATCTCCAAGTGGAGGGGACCTTCTGCTACTTAGAGCAGGCCCTGACACTCCCACAGGCTTGAGTCTGACTGGGATTCTCTCCTAGTCCTCACCGTGGAGGAGGCTAGGGAAGCATCAAGGGAACATCTCACTCATCCCACAGTCACTAAGAGCCAACATGGCTTCTCCCGCAACAACAAAGCAGCACAGAATGTATGATGATGGGCCTCACTCTCTCCCCTCTACTCCCCCCCCCATATGCACTCACACCACACTCCCACTGCTCCCTAAAGGACAATGAAACACATTGAAGCAAGGCACACAGTAATTGATTCAAGAGAGGTAGCCTATACTCATCGGCAGCCACCAGTATAGGCAGGACAGAGTCAGTGCTATGTGTGAGTGAACTGATGTGATGAGTTACCCTCCTTGGCAGGATTCAGGATGTGCCCAAAGGGTTCCCACCTTCAGGGCCAAGTGAAGAACATCCTCTTCAGAGGCACACATCAGGCTGCGCTCTCTCCATAGGACCCAGGTCCCTGCTTCTGCCCCATTTTAGGGTCTGTCCTACAGAGGCAGGTATACAGAATTTAATCTTTAGACCCAGCATCTGGAGCTTGCCAGGAGCTTGTTCCCATCTCTTGGAATCCCAGCCTGATATAAAGCAACTAGCCAAGCCCCATCTAGAGTGAAAGCCTTGGGGACAAAGTTGTTCACATCTCACCTCTGACCCCAAGTCCAGGTGCCTTCACTGAGTCACTAATGGCACTCTAGCCTGGGAGGATGGACGCGGTCAACCACCTCCATCAACATTGCCTCTTGGACAAACTCAGGACCACATGGTATGTCAATCAGGTTGGAAGCCACACAAACAGGTAAGATATAGTTATGTTGTGACCAAGGGATATAGAAGAATCAAGAAGGCTTCCTTTTTCAGAATTGGACACTGTCTTCTTAAGGAGGTATGAGCAAGCACTGGGATTCTGTTGGAAGAAGCTACAGAACACCAGATATACAGAGGGAGGGCTTCTAATATACTGAATACGTCTCTGAATTGTGTGAGCTTTTTAAACATAAATATATACACCATTGTCACTTTTTATAGGAAAGAAAATAACTTAATGCACTAAACAGTTAAATAGGCAACATGACCCTTATATTTAAATTTGCACTTAGTTTCTAGTTATGGACCATACTTGATTTCTTCCCTAACTGGTTATACTGGCTATACCTGGTTTATCAATTTGACTACATCTGGAATGAATTACAATCCAGAAACGGAGGGCACACCTGTGATCAGATCTTGAAGGTAGAAGACACAGACTTCTGACCCAGATCTTGACATCGGATGACACACGCTTCTGATTCAGACCTTGAGGCACAGTGGCCATGAAAAGCATAGAACCCAGGCAAGGTTGTATATTGCTTTAATCCCAAGAGACAGAGGAAAGCAAATCTCTTCGGTTCAAGGCCAGCCTGGGACAGAGCAAGTTCCAAATCTAGACATGATGGTACACACCTTTACATCTGGCCATACTTTCTGCTGGAGGCCTACTTAAGGACAATGGAAGAAGGAAGGCTTCCTCCTCCTCTTCCTTCTTCTTCTTCTTCGCCTTATTGCACTTACTTGCTAGTACATCTGATGGAATCCACTTCTTCAGGACTCCAGCTTATACAGAAGACTAGCTGAAACAACCCCACTGGTAGGACTGAGCAACTACCAGATTCTTGGATTTCCCATTCACAGCTGCCCATTGTTGGGTTAGTTGGACTGTAGATTGTAAGTCATTCTAATAATTTCCTTTAATAGATAGAGAGATTCCATAAGTTCTGTGACTCTAGAGAACCCTGACTAATATACTGGTGGAGGAATAGACATCCTGTGTGAAAGTTCAGAGCCTCTACTCTGAGCACCACTCTGTCAGCATGTGACAGTCAGGCCTTTGGCTATGGGGTCAGCAATGTCTCTAGGCATTATGGTAGAGGTTGGAGGGCATCAATTCAGCTGAGGCACCTGGGTCAGAGCTGCTGTCAGCTCAGGGAAACTGGCCATGGAGTCCTCGGTGTCATCTACACTGGTGTCTTTGTTCATTTCTTCATTAAATGCCTTTGTGATCTGCAAGCTCAAAATTATTCCACCCATGGCAACTCTTTGAGAGACAGTCAAGGCCAGACATAGGAACTCAGGTATCAGTAGAAAGCCATATCCATTTCCCTGGGGCAGAACCCACCAGCACCCTGTGGTACACAGCACATGATGCATGTGCTATGAAGCCCACTGTAGCCTTGAGAACCTAAGAGTTGCTATCGTCTTCTTTACCCCTCTGCCAACAGCCCCATGGGCATGAAGTGAAGGAAGCTCTGCAAGATGGGCAGCTTCGTCTGCTCATCACCTGAGCTCCCGGCCCAAGATTAGCTATAACAGTTCTGTCCAGGCAGAGGGGTTTCCAACCACAATGCAGGTCATCAGTACTTCGCAGGGTGCTAGTTGAGTTCTTTGGCAACATGAAACATGACAGCCTTGCATCTCTGTACTCCTTGTACCTAAGGCTATGGGTCAAGTGATGAGGTCATTTCTAGGCTTAGTGAGAGAACAGTGACAAGGCCATCTGTGTCTATACACCCAACATATCTCTCAGGAATATGACCTACCATCTAGAGGAAGCCATCTATGATTATGTCCTGAGTATTAAAGGGCTCTGTGGAAAGTATTATAGGATACAAGGAAGACCAGGTTTGCTGAAATGATCAGACATCCACTCATAGGTAGGGATCCTGGTGCTGGAGCTAGCCTTATTTTCAACAACTGTCCGTCTACATATACAATATAAGTTTGGTGACAAGCACATACTGCTCCCCATAGTAAACACAGACTACAATGGTGACCAGCCTCAAAACAAAGATGAGCCCTCAGCCTTCGAGAGTCCTTAAGCCACCTCCACCCCAAAACATTCCATATCCCATCCCCAACAGCCTCCATCCCTAGATCTTAACTGGGGGGGTGGGGGGGTGGGAGAGGCCTGGGGTCAGCAGAGCCACAGATCATTGACATTTGTACATTCTACCTAGAAGGCAAAAGACATACATGTATGAGGTCAAATGTGTAAATAGCCCTGTGAAGGGAGAATGCCCTGTACTGTAGGTGTTCTAACACTGCACCGCTGTCAGAACAGCCAGCACTGGCAGTATACTCAAATGGGGAGGGCTCTCAAATTCTCTCCAACATTACACAGTAAAGTAATTGGCCTTAGTTAGCAATCTTGCTCTTCAATTGGTTAAAACCAAGATACAGAAAAGAGGAGGCAACTTCCCTGGAGCCTGGACCCAGGCTACTGTCCACATCCAGGCTCTTGCATCACACCTAACCCACATGGAGGAGCATCACCCACCCTGAGAGGCCTCAGTTGGCTAAACATAGCAAAAGCAACTTCAGGGAACAAGGCTTAGATTGAATAGCACTGGGAGGAAGAGATGGGTGCCTTTGTCAAATAGTCAAGTTTCCTTTCAGCAACTGGAAGTTTGGGAACAAATGTATAAAGTGAACGGAATGAGTGTTGAGCATCATTACCACAGCCAGGTCAAAGGTCAAGGATATGGTGGTCGTGGTTTCAGAAAATGCCCCATGTTCCTAGGTAGTCTCTGATGATGAATGAGCAGAGATACACTCCACAAATGACTTTCAAAAGGAGAAAAGGAACAGCAAGGAGTTTCCCTAGATTATTCTTTCAAGTTCATGTTGGAAGCATTTCAAAATAAACCTGGGGAAGTCATTAGTAAACCGAGTGTGCTCAGGCCTTGACTTTAAAAATAGCCACAAACTCTTGGGGTATCTAAAGGAGCTGCCTTAGGGCACATGTGTGCCAAGAATGGCCTGGGTGATTTTTCTGAAGGGTTTTACTCTTTCCAAGAAAGCCCCTGCATGTATATGAGGACCCCCTTTGCAGTTACACTAGCTGGGACTTGGCCAGGGTTGAATAATGGAACAGCCAGACACATGACCTTTGAATGGTACTGTAATCCCACTATTGTAAAGTCCTACCAATAGACAGCCCTCGCATGCAGCCAAAGCCTAGATAGGTGCCAGGCCCATCCTTCAGAGCTCCTCCAATGTACAATGTCCCCAGGCCCACCCTAGTGCTGAGCACAGAGCCTGGCACACGGCCCAGTGCAGAAGATGGCACACTGCCCAGTGCAGAAGACCAATCAACACTCACTAAGTCAGTGAAGGAACAAAACAAACACCTTTGGGCCTTGGCAGTCACGGCTTTCAGTGGATTACTATTCCCAGCTTCTGGGAGAATGGTTCCTATTATAAACAGAAACTTTATAGTCCTGCAGATGCTACCCCTCTCTTTTTTTTTTTTAATGCACAGCTGTGAAGGAGAAAAAATATCTCTTAGTGTGCTAAATATGAATTCCTAATTACATTCACCTAAGATTTACTCTGAAGACTAAGAATAACTAAATAATGTAAGTTACAACAAGGGAGACTGGATGTCAGCTGAAAACACTAAACTGAAGGTAAACTGGGATTAGTCAGCAAGGCATCCCAAGAGATCAGGATTAACACAAAATGAGCCGCCACCAAGGAGGGCAGGGCTTCATTTCCATAACAAGGGCTGGATTACAGCCTAGGCACCCAACTTCCTCTCTCACTCAGTCCTTACCTCTACACTGATGGACAGACACAGCAAGTCTGAGGTCACTCTGGGATACTATTCTGCCTCTCAACAACAACAAAAAGGCAGTGGGGAGGGTGCAAGAGGGCAAGCAGACAGGAAGGAAGGAAGGAAGGAAGGAAGGAAGGAAGGAAGGAAGGAAGGAAGGGAGGGAGGGAGAGAGGGAAGGAAGGAAGGAGAGAAGGAGGGAGG
>NW_022196893.1:3543050-3543545 GCF_008632895.1 Mastomys coucha
GAGGGAGGGAGGGAGGGAGGGAAGGAGGAAGAGAGGAAGGGAAAGAAGAAGGAAGGGAAGGAGGGAAGAAGGGAGGGAGGGAGGGAGGGAGGAAGAGAAGAAATGAGGGAGGGAGAGAAGGAGGGAGAGAGGGAGGGAAGAAGGGAGAGAGGGAGGGAGGGAGAGAGGAAGGGAGGATAGATGGAAGGAAGGAAGGAAGGGAAAGAAGAAAGGAGAGAGGGAGGGAGAAAGGGAAGGAAGAAGGGAGGGAGGAAGGGAGGGAAGAAGGGAGGGAAGGAGGGAGAGAGGGAAGGAGAGAGGGAGGGAGGGAAGGAAGGGAGAGAAGGAGGGAGGGAAGGAAGAAGGGAGGGAAGAAGGAAGAGAAGGAGGGAGGGAGGGAAGAAGGGAGGATAGATGGAAGGATAGATGGAAGGAAGGAAGGAAGGAAGGGAAAGAAGAAGGGAGAGAGGGAGGGAGAGAGGGAAGGAGGAAGAGAAGAAAGGAGGGAGGAAGGGA
>NW_022196893.1:3544160-3627353 GCF_008632895.1 Mastomys coucha
AGGGAGGGAGGGAGGGAGGGAGGGAAGAAGGGAGAGAGGGAGGGAGGAAGAGAAGAAAGGAGGGACAGAGGGAGAGAAGGAGGGAGGGAGGAAGGGAGGATAGATAGAAGGATAGATGGAAGGAAGGAAGGAAGGGAGAGAGGGAGGAAGGGAGGAAGGGAAAGAAGAAGGGAGAGAGGGAGGGAGAGAGGGAGGGAGGGGGGAGGGAGGGAAGGAAGAAGAGAGGAAGGGAGGATAGATGGAAGGATAGATGGAAGGAAGGATAGATGGAAGGAAGGAAGCAAGGAAGGAAGGAAGGACGGGGAGACAGGCAGACAGGCAGACAGAAGAGGACACTAGTTCTGGTATTTGTTGCTGTGACAAAATCCCAAGGAAGTGAAC
The DNA here is from genome assembly GCF_008632895.1 of Mastomys coucha. NCBI lineage: Eukaryota > Metazoa > Chordata > Mammalia > Rodentia > Muridae > Mastomys > Mastomys coucha. The sequence goes on from NW_022196893.1 coordinate 3,544,542, forward strand.
TAGTTATTTGTCCTTGCTGATGAGACAAACACCTGACAACTTAAGGAGGACAGGGCTAGCTCTGGCTCACAACTCAGGGGTACAACCCATCCTGGTGGGAAGGCACAGCAGCAGGAGCATGACAGAGCTGGTCACACTGTGTCCACAGTCAGGAGCAGAGATGGATGCTTATGCTCAGCCCACTCCTTCCTTCTTAGTCAGTCCTTGACCCCCAGCTCACAGAATGGTGCTGCTCACTTTTAGGCTGGGTCTCTGTCTAATCTAAAAAAGAAAAAAAAATCCCTTCTGGATAAGTCCAGGGCCTTGTTTCCAGGGCCATTCTAAATTCTGTGAATTGAAAACCTGTCAAAAGTAACTGTTATAGGAGGAAAGGCTTATGTGTGTGGGCTCACAGTTTGAGGGTGTAGTCTATCACAGTGCGAAGGCATGGCTGCAGGAGGGATCTGTGGCCTTGGTGGCAGGCACATGAGGCTCCTTCCTCATATCTGGGCACATCCAGGAAGCACAGAGAGGTGAATGAATGTGGGGCTGTGGGGCTCTGCTGTTCTTCTCCTCTTTACCTTTTGATTCAGTCCAAGTCCCCAGCCCATTGATGGTGTCACACACGCTCAGAGGAAGTCATTCCTTCCAGTTAATTCTCTGGCAATGCTCTCAGCTCTGTGTGTGTCTTAGGCAATTCTAAATCCAGACAAGGGCCGAGGCTAGGGAAGTGGCTCAGCAGGTTAAGCACCTGTTCTCAAGCCTTATGAACTGAGTTTAATCCCCAAGGGCCTGGATGGTAGAAGGAGAAGCCAACTCCCACAAGCTGTCCTCTGGCATGTTCACACACAATTAATTTAATTAGAAGTAAAAACAAATAAATTCAGTAGTAAAGTTAACGATGCAAATTAATCATCACAGAATCGAAGTCTAAAGACCTCAAAGTCAGACACCAGCCTTGCACTTCAGTTCAGGATCCAGGCAAATGACTTTGTTTTCTGAGTTCTGAATTCCTTATTGTTTGGTAAGATGATAAATGCTTATCCACCTGCAGGTGGCTATAGATATTAAATATGAGAATGCCCTAGGTCACAAAAGCCCAATCAGCATCCTTCCTTGCCTCTTGAGAACAGTTGATGACATCTGTGTAGGGACTGGCAACTGACAGGTCCAAGGAACACAATCCCAGCACAACCTTAGCATCACAGTCCCAGTTAAAGCCCCTCACCCACTTTCTGCCAGGTTGCTGCCCTTAGACTAATATGATTCTAGCTAAGGAAAACAGATAGCAGTTATGGCCAAGCTCATCATTGCTGGAAATTAGTGATGGCATCAGCATTTCACAAAATTCATAAATGCAATTTCAGCTTGGCCTACACGGGGCAAGGGACCCATTGTGTGGCAAACACACCTTCTGCCCAGCCTGGCTGGAAGGGCGTTCTGGCTCGTACTGCCCCAAACCTCCAGTGGTCATACTTGATACCTTTCCCTTTCTTCCTAGAAGGGAGAGCTTATCATCTGGCCTCTCACCAATATGCAGTGTAGGCCTATTCCACCCCTAGGAGATAGGATGGCACTGCCCAACTTTCAGGATATGGCAGGAATTTTCTTCCGGGGGTGGGGAATAATCAATGTCTATCCCCTCTTGGTGAAGTCCACCTTGGGAACCATTAAGTTCATTAGGCTTGTTTATAGAGCATGGGTGAGCCTAAAGCAATGCCATGGAAGGTCTGCCTCCGGCACAGACAATGCCTTCCCCATGGCCAAGCAGATGGAGCCCCTCCCCCTAGGCTTTCCAGCCTATATACACTCTAGAACCACCTCTAAACCCAGGCCTTGTGCATAAGGGGAAATTTTACATGGTAATAGCTAGGAGATATAGCTGAAACAGCAGATTAGGATCCACTGACCACACCCCCTTATTCTGGGAGACAATGTAACCAGCCCACCTCCCTGAATGTGATAGACATATATAACCACACAGAGCAGATCTCATAAGGATGGCCTCAGTTTGGCTGAGAGAATAGTCCCTTACGACTCAAGAGAAGACAAAGAGCCTAGTATGAGTATAACTCGGGCTCTGTTTTGGCAAAAAGATAGGAAATGGTCAGGAACACTCAGGCAAACAGGGCCTGTGCCCTCGGCTCCTTGAAGCCACTTGGCCACTCTCTTTCCTTGCCAACTTCCTTAAGAGAGGAGGTCCAGGATGACTGCTGCCTTGGAAGACCTAAGATTTCTTCTCCTCTTCAGCTCAGAGAGGAGCCACTTAAAGAAGAGCCCAGAAATGGCCCAGCCCCACCTACCAAAAGCACGGCGCTACCATTTTGTATTTCCAAAACTACCCAGGAGTAGAGAGTGGGGGCTTATTCAGTTCCCTCCCTCCCTAACATTTTTAAGGTGAAGGGGCCTAGAGTTTCTAGTTAGTATAACTTAAAGGGTATATTCTCAGTTCAAAGAAGTTCCACAGGGGGCAAACATGGGCACGCTGTTTCTCTTCTCTGGGCCTCAATTTTTTTCATCTTAAAAAATGAGAGACATATTAACAAAGACTGTTCTATGGAAGAAAAATGTTCACCAAAAACCTCAGGAAACCGCTTTGAAGTGGCCAGAACACTTCTGTGCCTGTCCTGGAGAGAAAGCTGGGGCTTCCCACGGCAAGCAGGCTCCTATCCATCCTATACCAGAAGACCACTGCTTCTCCATGCTTCTCATTCATGCCTGTGGAGATGTGAGATCTAGCTCCAGGGCCCTGGAGGCGAGCAACCAAGCAGCTCCTGCAGCTTCCTCCCCAGCATCCATGTGCAGGGACACAAGCTCTGGGCCACTTACAGAAACATGACAAAGACCCTAAATACACCCACTTCCAGTACATGGGCAATCTCACATTTCAATGTGCTAAAAATAGCCCTGGATGGAACAAGACTAGAAATGTGAAGGGCATGCCACTCATTCTTCAAGGAGGCAGAACTGGCTGGGGGAGCAGGGCATCTCAGTTCAAGGGCATTGGAGAGGGGCGGGGAGCTGGGGTACACAGGTCCAGAACAGAGGCTGTGAAGAAGAAAACAAGAATTGTCTTTGAAGAAGGGAAAAGAAGACACGTGAAGGGGCAGGGATGGCTTGAGAGGCTCTAGCGACATGTCTAACCTTCTCAGTTCCCTTTATACCTGCTACGGCACAGACAAACCCAACCCAGCAGAAGCACTAGCAAACCTGGGTTAGTGATGGGCGTACTGATGTCCTGGGTGACAGACATTTCACATATGCATGCACATATGTTGTAATGGTTATTCTTGGTATCAATTTGACTACCTCTGCAATTAACTAAACCCAAGCAACTGGGTACACCTGTAAGGATTGTTTTTTTCTTGTTTCTTGTTTCTTGTTTGTTTGTTTGTTTGTTTGTTTTTGAGTCAGGGTTTCTCCATATAGTCCTGGCTGTCCTGGAACTCACTCTGTAGACCAGGCTGGCCTCGAACTCAGAAATCCGCCTGCCTCTGCCTCCCAAGTGCTGGGACTAAAGGCGTGCGCCACCGCCCGGCTGTTTTTTCTGAATTAAATCACCTGAAGCAGGACTTTAATCTTAATCTTTTGAGATGGTAAGGTCCACCTCTAATCTCTACCACACCTTCAGTAAGCCTGCTTACAGTAAACAGTAGGCCTGCTGTTTACCAAGTCTGTAAACTTCTGCCACATAAGGTGAATGAGATCAGCAGTAGATGTACAACATTGCGTACTACGGGCATTTTATGGTCCCCAGTTGACAATACTGCATTAAACACTGAAATTTTTGTATGGAGAGTATGTCTTGTCCCAAATGTTCTTACAAAAATGAAGGACATGGGAGCAGACCACCCCTCCACACAGCTATTAAGACATGGGAGCAGACCACCCCTCCACACAGCTATTAAGATATGGGAGCAGACCACCCCTCCACACAGCTATTAAGCTGGTGTCTGGTGAAGTGGAAGTGCAGTGGACAAGGGTGTCACTTCCCTGGGAGTCTCTATACCTTGACCTGGATCCTATCTCCTTTACCCAGGACTATTTGCTCTCTTCAGCATACTGTAGATGCACAGGACAATCCTGTAACAGCAAGGTCTCACAGGGACTGTCTACTCCTGATTTCTGGGGGACTGTCTCCTTTGGCTTTAAAAGATTCCTGGATCAGCCCTTCAATGAGCAGAGATGCAAATCGGAGACAACAGGGATTAATTTCCTCTCTTGAAAATCTTTAGTACATAAAGTGCTAGAGTTGGGGTGTTGTGCCATGGGTACTGTGGAGTCGCTGATAGTGAGTTCCCAAACATTCCCCACTGGATTCTGGTGTCAACTTAGTAGCCTATAATTGACAGAATTAGCCCATTGTAGAAATCTTGTTGAAAGCTCTGCTCAGTTCTCCTTAAATGAGGTGCTCAACTACCCAATCTCCTATCACAAGGGCCTCTTATGTGGATGGCTCTCCAACCATGCACTTGGCTATTTAGCTTCTCTTGTACCCACATACCTCCACCTGTGCCCAGAAGGCACTCACTGTGGGAAAGAACCTTTGGAGACAAGGGCCAACTGGGCAGGAGGTGCTTGAGTAGACATGTGGAGGGATGGTCAGATCAAAAGGCGGACGGTGAGGAAAAAGTGGGATATAGAAGAAGAAAGACATGGTAAGCAAGCAGAGCCTACCTGACCAGGGCAGGGAAGGACAGCAGGGCAGCTGGAAAGGCATAGAAAGAGGAAAAAATGGAGGGGCATGGGACTATAGCTGGGAGCCAGGAGCTTCAACAAGACTGATACCATCAGAGTCGCCAACAGATAATGCTCATTTTCCTAAGGACATCTCAAACCTGGACATTAAAGACAACAAAGTTCCCTCTGGTGGGCCCAGAAGACTTGAGGGCTTGAGTTTTTAATCATACCAACACTCCTCCATCAGCCCTAATCTCAACAGTGCACCTCACAAAACTGCCTCACAACTCCATCTGCAAAAGGAGACTCTCTAACAGACAAATAAAACCAGCACATAATTGTATTGTGGTTTTGGTTTGTTTTGATTTTGCTTGAAACATAAACTTCACTTTTCCAAAAAGGCTGGCTTGCTTCGGCATCCCTTCTCTAGATCCACCCGCACCCTCCTAGCCGAGAGCCCATGTCCAGCTGCTGTTTCTGAGTCTATGCTATCCACTGAGGCTTGGCTTTGACAGTCCCTCCCCAGAGAGACTCTCGCAGCCTCTTAGAACTCTTGCTTGGGGCCAATCTGTCACCCTGGCCGAGGCCTTCGTATTCCTTGGCGTAGCTGCTCTCCTGTGTGTTTATATCCTGCCTTTTCTCCAACCATACCTTAATCTCATCCCCAGCATACAGTGGTCCTGGGTACACAGTGGTCTCTTGGTGAATATACCTATCAGCACATGGCACCCAGAGGTGCTCCATCAACATACTCAGTGCCCCACTGTGCCTCCAGGTTTATGTTTCACTTTCTCTCTTTCTGTGCCCCCACAAGTCCACAGCTCCCCTGCATCTGTGTTCCCAAGATAGAACCTGACAGTTCTGAGGATGCTAGCCCCTCTTCCCCACCAGCTGTACCTGCGCCAGTCCTCTGAGGCCCACAGAGCAACCGTCCTTCCAAAAGGCTTTTCCCAGGGGAGATGAATCCCTTCTTCCTTTGGGCCTAAGGATTCAGTCAATGTCTGTCTTCTGTAGCTTTTTTTTTTTGATTGTTCATTAAGGCACACAGTACCTTTCTACAATGACATATGCAATTAATTAATTCTCATAACTCAACTGCTGTATTTGGCAGGAAGAACAAATTCCTACGCCAATTATACACTAACCCACAAGACCCCCTTCTTGAGAAATGTGAAGCCCAGCTTTGTGCTTGCCCAGTGCTGGATTGGGGAAGACCAGCAACTTTCTTTTGCATTCTTGTTTTACAAAGTGACATTCATTGGTGTGCACCTAGAATTCTGTGGTTGTATGAGTTGAAGAATGCAATTATAAATTAAAAAGAACAACCATAAGAGGACACATACATACATACACATATACACACACAAAGTGGAGGGATAACAAGGCATTCTAAAGTTGGTAAGACAGACTCATTGGAAGGTAGAATGGGAAGAAAATAAAGTCCCTGCCCATTTGGCAGCTCAGGTGCCAATCTGCAGACTTGGGACTCCTGGAAGGCAGGAAGCTTACACAGATCACGCCTGGAGTTCTCTTGTGTTGAGCATTAAATTTTCAAAGCTGGAGAGAGCTGATAGATGTATGAGAAACTGACATATATACTCTGGAGGCCTGAAGGCTGGAGGCTGGAGGGCAGCAGCCAAGGCACTGTGCAGGGAGAGGAAATAAAGAAGAACCCTTTAGATTCTTACTCTAGAAGTTTGGCAAACTCTGGGCCAGGTGAGTCCTCTCCACAGTCCAAGCAGGCAGCACTGGAATCCATACAGGCCATTTGGGGCCAGAGCTACTCCTGACTAACAAGGACGGACAAGGCATCACAGCCAGGATGGTCTCGACACACACAGGGCTCTCCTGTTTGCTGTAGGACAGTAAATGGCTGATGCTTGGCAGTTTCTGAAATGGTACCCATAGGCTGTTTCCAACATCAGGAGGAAAGTGCCCACCATCCATGAACCACAGCTCTCCTTTCTGTGTGCACAGACCAGATAGGTCACAGAAGGCTGCAGATGCCAGAGGTAGTGGGACAGCATTTCTTCTGACAAAAAGGAGGACCTTGGCCAATACGGCGCTCAGCAACGTGTTGGATTACTAGGGAATCTCAGTACTAAACTCCCATTTCCTTTTCACATTGTTAAAATCTATTCAAAACTAAGGTGCTGGCTGGTTCCAAAGCAGTACCACATGGGTATTCTAAGAAGCTAGAGCCTGCCAAACTTCTGTGTTTGGAGATAAGACCCTTGCTACTCACCGACTACCTCAGCCTCCTGGCCTCTAAACTGAGACAGCGATGCAGAGACTCTTGATCATCCCACCTGTTCAGTGCCCGCACTCAACAGAGTCCTCCTCTCCTAAGCACCTCACCCTGGCCCATGGGCATGCTGCTGAGCTCAGATTACATACCACTGGGCCAGGGTCCATGTTTGCCAGCAACCTGGACTTCTCTCTGGGAGTCCAGAATTCCTCCCACTCCACAATACAGGGTTCTGTTAGTGGTCAGACCTTTGTGAATGAAGTCTATATGCCCAAGTGGGGGATTGGGAAAACATGGAGACAGCAGGGGTAGTAAAGATATCAGAAGATAGCTCCTGAGACCTCAGGAGACCTGGGCTTGAATGAGAGCAACTGTGGAAGGTACAGGGATGGTTACCAGATGGCTATGGGCTCCACAGAACAGCGACAGTGCCCCCATTTCATGATTTCCCCATGGTCAGCCAGTAAACAGCCCTTGAAATGCCCTGAATTGAACTGCACAAGTGGACATATGCTGGAAAAAGACCTATGAGCTCCCAACAGCAGGCAAAGAGGGATTGCCCCCTCCCCTGCCAAATGACTCTCAGAATTTTAATTGGATTTGCTCTAAATTACAGTTTGTAAATAGGTCACAGAAAAGAAATTAACTAGGAAGTAATTACATGGAGGATAAAACTATCAAGAGTTTATTTAACACCTAGGATACGCTGGGTCTAGATATAAAAACAACACCTCAGGAACACACTCATGTGGGTGCATGAGTGAGTGTGTGTGTGTGTGTGTGTGTGTCTATGAGTGTGTCTGTGAGCATGTGTGTGTGTGTCTATGTGTGTGTGTCTATGAGAGAGTATGTGTGAGTTAGAGTATGTGTGCATGGGTGTGAGTGTATGTGTGAATGGGTGTGAGTGTATGTGTGAATGTGTGTGAGTGTATGTGTGAGAGTATGTAAGTATGTGGAAGTATATATGTGTGTGTAAGTTTTGAGTATGTGAGTATGTGTGTTAAGTTTTGAGTATGTGAGTGTGTGAGTATATTTGTGTGTAAGTATATGAGTCTGTGTGTGAGTATGTATGTTTGAGTATGTGAGTGTGTGAATGTGTGTTTGAATATGTAAGAGTGTGAGTGTGTGCGTGTATGCTCTCCCAAGTGCATGTACACGTGTTTCCCTGGCTAAACAACATGCCATAATGAATACCTGCCCATCTTACATGTTTATACAATCCAGTTGTGGTGCGGAGTATCTAAGAGGAAGTGTGCATGCTGCAAACAATTGTATACTTTGTCGTATGGGGGCTTAGACATCTGTGTATTTGCTATTCCAGGGGGTGCTAGAACCAATCCTGCCTAAGGATTGAGGGAAATTTGTACTTAATGGAAGGGTTAGTGGCATGGGTATGACTGGTTCATGACAGAATTAATTGTAGTAGAGGGGATTCACTTGTTCTTACCAAGCACCTACAGAGAAAGGCACTTTACACACACACACACAGCTGAAGCCCAGTGACATAGCCCCATCCCGGCTCTATGTACATATTTGGGGAACACACCTAGTCCTACACTGCAAATGTCCAAGAAGGAACATTTGGATGTACAAGAGTTTCTCACTGGCCCAAAAGACATGAGAGTGTGCACTTGCTAAGTCAGCTGCTACATTTTCACAGTGTGTGACCTTCTGTTGGAACTGCCAGTCCCTTTGGATGTCCAAGCTCCTAGCCAGCAATGACAAAGGTGGCTTGGTTTTCAGATCCACAGTGCTGGCTATGGCCCTTAGGGGAATTGAACTGCCTGAAGATGAGGAGCAGTGGCCTGGGGAGGTGACTCTTAGAGCTATTGCAGAGAAAAATACAGAAGTTGGGTCAGTGGCTCAGCAGGTAAAGTACTTGTCCTAATGGCATAAGGAACTGAGTTCAATCCCCAGGACCCTTATAAAAGGTCAGTTATGGTGGCATGTACTTAAAATGATGGAGAGGAGGAGACAGGAGGATCCTCGAGGCTCACTAGCCAGCCTTATCCAAACTCTGTGGAAGCCTTACACATAAAAAAGTGGGTGCAGCTCCTGAGGAGGCCCTGACACCCGTGCACATACATATAAATGAAAGCACACACACACACACACACACACACGCACACACATGCACACACACGCACCTTCATACACAACTGAAGCGAAGACATGTACAGAGAGGATGGAGGGAAGGGAAGCCTCCACCTTCTGGTTAGCCGTGGTGATTTAAATGAGAATGGTCCCCATACGTCCATATATCTCAGTGTTTGGTCCCTAGATGGTAGACTGTTATGGGGAAAATTAGAAGGTGTGGGCTTGTTGGAGTAGATGTGTCACTGGGGGTGGGCTTAAAGTTTCAAAAGTCGCCTTTTCTCTGCCTCCTGTTTACGGATCAAGATGTAAGCTCTCAGCTACTGCACCAGCAATGTGCCTGACTGCCTGCTGCCACGCTCTCTGTCATGATGGTCATGCACTCACCCTCCGAACCTGTAAACAGAACTCAGACACTTTCTTCTGTAAGTTGCATTGGTCACAGTGTCTCCTCACAGTAATAGAAAGGTGACTAAGACATCGCCAATGCTCCGTGCCACAGAAAAGACTGGAGCAGGCGGCTGAAGGGGAGAGTCCTTTGCATCTGCAGGGTGGGCTTGGGAATCTTGCTCACTCATGAACGAGCTTTTACTTTTAAGGATATTACTATTATTCACACTCATCATTCTAAAGAACAGTTCTGACCCACGCTCCTGATGAACTTCTATGCTGGGTGAAGCCAAAAATGGGTGATCACCTAGATTATGAAATTCTGAGATCAAAATCACTTAATTAGTCCATTTGTATTTTGTAGGCAGCAATCAAAGCCTAATTAAGTTTACCACAAACAGCACCTTGCTGGACACATGTTCAAGCCTCCCTCCTAACAGTGCTTCATTTGGCACTGCAATCTAGCTTTGCCTAATAAATTAAATCAGTGAGTCTTAACTACCTGAATTATGCATGAACCTTTTGGTGTCAATGCAAGTTTGATTATTTAATTTGTGTTACTATATTGAGTAATTCACCCTTGAATTTCCCTTGCATACACAATATATTGGAAATAGAGAACATTAGAAGGAAAGTGGGATTTTTAACATGAATGCTGAGAAAATGGCTTTCTGAAATGCAGGAGCTAACTGGCTGTGCCACAGTTCCTAGCACAAATAACCCTCTGCCAGGCCCTGGACCCAGAGCAGACATACCTATGAGCAAAGAGAAATGCTGCTGTCCTCGACCCTGAGACCACGGAGCTCAGGTAACTGCTTAGGAGCAGAACTCAAGATGTATTGACAGAGAAGCCATTCTGCCCAGTTCCACCATTGCCCAGCACAGCCTACATTAACAGTGATAGGAATGGGCTCCAACTCAAGAGCGGAAGGCTGGCTTCATTTTCAGTGTTAGCACAAACTGCTCAGACCCTCACGGCAGATGGAGAAGTGAGGGCCTCAGTCTATGCCTCTACAGTAATGGTAATGTGACTCCCCCTTAAGTCATCAGGGTCTGAGGGTGTGTGGTGAACGCTTGCACTTGGGCAAAACGGCAGGAGATAAGCACTCTGAACTTAGGTAACACAGAGCAATATGGTGTCTATTTCAGTTTGGGTGTATGTTGCTCCTCCAATGCTCAGAGCTTGGTGCTGAGTATCAGTGGAACTGTTAGGAGCTGATCAGGCTATGGAGACTCCACCAACCCCAATGAGTTACAGCAGGATTGAGACCAGCTCTCTGTTGTTCTCTTTGCTACAAAGCAAGGAGTCTGCACATGCTTGGCTCCTTCTGCACATGACTAAACAAGTCTCTTTGTTAAGTGATCCAACCTTGGGTATTTTACTAAAGCAACACAAAACAGAATTAGGCATCTTTTAAGGAACACATGATACATTGGTATAAATAAGCTACATGTCACCAAAAATGATTCTTTTAATTGTTATTTAACTTGCCCTAGTCTCTGGGAAAAATATTTATGTATGCCTTTGGTTTTGAATTGGTTTAAATGGAAACAAAGGATGTCATTATAAAATAGGTCATCATTCTACCGGACAGACCAGATTACACAGGCAGCAAAAACTTAAATATATCAGTCCCCACACATCTTGACTAGTACTGACTTAATATAAAAAAAAAGCTCATCCATGCATATACATGGTTATGTAATATATACATTCAAATATAACAGTAGCTTAAAGTAATATAAGATTTTTTTAAATAATTAATATTTAATTATCAACTACCATAGGGGAAAATGTTCAGATAAGCCAGATCATTCTTGCTCCAAGGTAAAAGAGAGACAGGCTAAGTAGAGGCAACAAATTGGCCCTTGGGGTTCTGTTCCCCTTTGTGCCTGTCTCTGGGAGTTTGGATGCCAAGTTGGCTATGCACATAGTACACCTAACACCCCATCAAACTGCAGTTCCTTTCTGTCACTGGGCCACTCTAAACAATGCTCAGAACCTGGGCTCCTGGAAGGATTCAGAGGATGAGATAGGCTGCCTGAACAAAACCTGGTGGAAATTATACTGACAAGAGAACCTACAGTTGTTTCAAAGGCTACACACTAGGTCAATGACCAGCAGGGGACAGCAAAAGATCATAGGGTAGCACATGACCAACATAAGGACAGCCCAGAGAGTCTGCTCAAGAGACACAAGCAGCACAAGGGAAAAGCTGCAGAAATGACAGACAGCTCAGAGCTGGGTCTGGCTACCTGAGATACTACTCTACACAGTGACTGTGCTGATGTAGTCACAGATATGACTTTGTCAGAACTCACAAAACCAAGCAACAGCAAGATTCAACAGGTGCTATTACACAAAATTAAAAAGCTCTGTACAGCAAAGCAAATCATGAAGCAGGGAGGAGATCAATAGAGAGAGTCTATAAAGAACTTGCAGAGTTAAATGTGAGACAAAGAAAGCATCTAATCGATAAATGGGTAAAGGAGCACAGTTGCCAAAACTTAAAAATCCAAATGGCCAACAAATACATAAAATGTTCCGAATTCCTTATCCATCATGGAAATGCAAATTAAAACCACACTGGGATTCCATTTCATTCTGGTGAGGATGGCTATCATCAAGAAGACAAATGACATCAAACCCTGGGGAGGATGCAAGTGGAAAAGAGAGCCTCATTCCCCGGTGGTGGGAACAGGAACTGGAGCAGCCACTATCTGATCCAGCTCTACTACTCCTGCATTCAGATCTACAAGAATCTATGTCAACACACCAGAAGTGCCCGCACACCTGTGTTGACTGTTGTACTACTCACAGGAGCCAAGATACAGGATGAGCCGAGCATCTATCAAAGATAAGCAGATAAAGAGATGTGGTGCTTATCTACTGTGAAGTTCTCACCAGCTGCCAGAAGAACGGAATCGTATTACTAGGAGAACAGATGGAGTTAGAGATCATCATGTTTAGTGAAACAAGCCAGACCCAGAAAGGCAAATATCACATCTCCCCTCATATTATCTTAATACACAAAGGCAGAAGGAGGTCTAAGAAGGGGATAGGAAGAGGTCTAAAGGGAGGAGAGGGAACAAGAGAGGAAGAGTAATGGGGGTGGTATGGACCACCACATAGGACTTGTCCTCTCATATGCAAATCTAGATTTAACAGCATGTATTATATATACATGCAATGGTCATAACAATAAGGGTACACACACACACACACACACACACAGACAAACACAGACACAGACACACATCAGTTAATGTATGATATGCCTTGACTAGCTCAAAGGTTGGACACTCCTAAACCTTCCCTGTTACCCCAGGCCCAATGGGGGGTGGCCAGTGGCGATCCACTCTTTCCTTTCTCCCGTTCGTAGCAACCCCACCTCAGTACACTTGCCCAGCCATTGGCCATTGGCTCTTTACTCATCAATCAAAAACCAACTGGGGACAAAGACCTTGAGCATTTTGACATGCAGATTCTTGATTGGGGGGGGGGGTCAGATTAATTCAAAGCATTAGAACCAATCTGTAACACCTGCTCCCTGACTGTCCAAAACAGACTCTGATGAATGAATTAAAGGGGAAGGCCTCTCATATTCAGTACAATGACTAATTGAGGGGACATGAGGGTTTCTCCAGGAAGGCGGATAGACTGTACCATGTGAAAGGTAAGTGTTTCCATCATTGACACCTTAGTCCAATTTGAAGACAAGTGACTGGAAGTCACTACTGTCATCCTTCCCGATGTCCTTGTTGGGAAAGGGAAGAGATGGAATGGAATGGGTGGAGAACGATAGGGGGCTGACAACTGTAGAAGCCACCCGAAGGATGGGGGACTCATTGCTCTGTTCTGCTCCTTCCTTAGCTCGAAGTGCTATGTATTGAATTGTTAAAGTCTTAATCACCTACCAGGCCCCAGACACACACTTTCATATCTGTTCTTTCACTGAATTCTTACATGAAGCAAGTTCGTTGTGCACGTGGAGACAACAGTATAGCTGTCATTACTTTGCAAAGGAGTCCTGGTATCCTCTCTGTCCCTACTGCTTCTACCAAAAGAAGGTCTCAGTACCAGGAACTCGGACCATGGAGAAGGTGCAAGGCATCAAGGAAAAATGGTGATGTGGTTTCCTGGGGCAGGCAATGCATGTCCCCAGAGCTAACCTTCATCGTCTACCCCTCCAGCCAGATATTATACCTGGAAAAGGCAGGCAGGGCCTGCTCTCATCCCCTAGAGCCTGGCATTCCCAGTTTATATCCCCAGGCTCAAACCTTAGCTTCAGGTGCTCTGTGGGTGAAACACAGGAAGGCTATCCCTGAAGACCAGGGTCCCTGGAGAGGAGACTTGCAGAAAGCCATCGCCTTGGCTATGGAGCAGGTGTGTGGCTTCCTCCATAATACCCCAAGGCCCAGACAGTGGGAGACAGGGCACAAGGAGGAAAATGCTGGTGCTGGTGTGTACCACCATGTTTGCTCTCTGCATGTTTTATAACCAATTTCCTCTTTAAGGAAAAAGAGCACCAGGCCACAGAACACCCTCAACATCACAACTCAGTGCTATGGCCTTCCTGTCAGGGCAAGCAGCAGCTCCTGAGCCCGGGGCCAAGGCTGGCCAGAGGAGGAGCTTGATGGAGCTCCTGAGCATGTGAAAAGTCGAGTGCAGAGGCCAACAACACAGGGTGGACATCAGAGATGTTTCCTGGACCATGAATGGCCGGCCAGCTGAAGTGGGAAGGACAGGTGCATTGGGAGGTGAGGGAAGGCATGCCAGACAGAGGCATGATGTGCTAAGCACAGAGGCAGAAGGGCTTAGGAAGCCTGATGTCAAGAGCACGAGTACCTGGGGGCTGAGAGTAAAAACAAAACCCCTCCTCTAATAGCAACAGAGGGCCCAGGCACTTGCCCTGCTCATTCAAGAACAAAGCTTTAACCAGAGCGTGGAGGACTGAGCCTTGCACTTGGTTATGGTAACTGGGTGGGAACGCTGGTACAAACAGAAACACTCAAGATATCTAAAACGCTTCACTATCAAAGAGAGTAGATGCTGTCTGCCGCTCAGCCTACAGAAGAGGACGCATTCCCTCGTCCTCACAAATCTCTCTACATTGAATATAAATTTTAATGGAACTTTAAAGTCATTTTTTTAAGGAAATATATTTCAAATGAAAAGCAAGAAGTAAATTACAAAAGAGATGGACACTTACAGCAAGCCTCAGGCACCCTAAGAAGATGCCATCTCTGCTTAAAGACAAGCATGGGCTGCCTCAGTTCAGTAATCTGTAGGGTTAAAACAGGATGGCAGTCCAGGGATAAGGCTGAGAAGGGGAATAGGGCCAGACTGGATAAAGTGTGCACTGCAAGGCCAAGGTGTGGTTGGTCCAGGATCCATACCCACCGAGGACGAGGCAGCCCAGAGCCTGTTAGGAGCCGCACAGGAACCACAAGATGTTCATCTAGGTATACAGGAGGCAGGGCCCCATCAGAACTGGGTGGAAATAGAATCAGACATTGTAAATCCGTATTTGATTCCTCCATAAAGCATTATCGGTCACACAGCCACCAATGAAAGGGAGGAACCAGGACCATATTCCTTTTGGGGAAGGTGGGGTGGAGGTGGGAAATGTTGGATGTGTTTAGTTCACCCTATGTTTCTCATTGTGTGGTATTCTCACAGGAGCCCAGAGGAGGAGATGAAATAAGGACCCAGCCAGCACTTGCTGCCCTCCACAGCACCTGGTCCTATCTCTTTTGTAGGGTAGCATGCCCACCTCTGACTACTCAGGCCCCAGCACTCTGTACAGACAGCATTCCCTCAAATAATCCTCGGAATTCAATAAAACTGAAGAATCCTTAACATGGAAAGGGTGTTGTTGGTAGAAGAAAAGGCATGAAAGCATTCTAGCCCATTTCTACCTTATCTGAAATTTGAGTTCTTATCTGTCCCTCGTTGAGAGCCCCACACTCTTGTTATCAGAGCCAACAGCTACCTGAAAGCCAAATGTTCTGATGACCTGGGCTGAGTAGCAAATTTTTGCTAAGAATTTAAAGGAGGAAAGAATCTAAAACATGTCATTAGACAGCAGTGCAACTTGTAAGCAGGAAAGCATGCTGAACTGTGGTGATTCAAGGCTTCCTCTACACAAAGGAGCCCCATTACTGCTTGCCTGGTACTGGCAGATTGGAGAGAGACCCAGCTGCAAAGCTTAGACAGTCAGGGCATTCTCATCTCCCAAACAACAAAGGCAGGTGAGAGAGGGGCCCATCAGCAGCAGAGCCTGATTATTCCCCTGCATTTTAACAACCTAATTAACATTACAGTAGTGACAGATGCATGAAAGGGGCGAGAAGTCAAGGATTACTGAGTACTAAATTTGAAAATACTGCTTCGAATAGCACAGCCGTTGACAAAATATTATTAATTTTGTATTTTGTTCACACAATATTCTGATTAATTTTCCTGCTTGAAAAAAAAAAATTGCAAAAGACAAACCATTCCCCCTACTTTGGTTAAGAAGAAATCTAAATACTCCAATTTAGTTCAAGACTACAAAATTATATATTTTCAGCTAAGTCCGCATAGGTCTGAGGTTATAACAGGAGAGTCCGTTGCTGGAGAGGGAGGGGGAACAAGTATCTTCAGACACGGCTGGTGGCTCTGGTTAGTTAGGGACAGCTCTTCCGGAAAGCAACTTGACAGCAAGTACCTAAGGACTTAAGATGTTTGTAGCTTCTGATTAAGTCACTACACCTCCGAGAATCCTCAGAAGACAATCTGGGGTTTCATCAAAGTCTTTTCACTGGGCAAGGTATGTTTCTAACAACACAGTTTATAAAATCAGTGATAAAGAGAACAGTAGCTAAAAACATTTGGGGGTGGGGGGGAAGAAAGCATATAGAGTGCTCTCAAAGCATACCATCACAATGTAAACAATACAATTAGGATGAATGCTGATTAATTGAAACTAAAAAAATGAGTCCATCAGAGGAAGGAGGCAAAACAAAAAACAAACAAAACCCAGCGCTCCCGGCACAGTGGCCTGGGAAGGCAAGCCTTGCATTGCAGCCACTGTAAAATCATGCAGACCACTTCCCTCTCTGGCTTCCCATTCCTGCATGAGGCAGACAGGGAAATACCCACTATAAGGACCATTGTAATCAAAATCTTGGAATATCACCTACCATGAAGGTGGCACTCAAGAACCTGTGAGGGAAAAAAAAATGTACACAAGCACGCAAAACCATGGCAGTGTTTGCTCTTTGCTTTTCCTCCAACATTTTTAATATCTTCTGTACTAAACATGTTCTACTCTTGTAAGAGAAATGAATCTCAACAAAGCTGAAATGGACCACTCAGATATCCTGAACGGATAGTACAGTGGAGATGTTATTAGCACGTTTGCTTCAGTCAGTTGCTGCCTTCCGTGGGAGCCAGCTGTTCTTAATTCACAGATAATGGCTACCTCCATGGCTAAGTGTCTCCAGCACTGCTATAGAAACTGCACAATGCATAAGGGCCTGCATCCGAGATTTATCCCTGAAGCTGCCTTTCCAGAAGGACAGCATGAGCAGGGGAGGAATAAGTGACAGCTGTGCCTACCCCCAGGGCAGGGCTGCTCTCTCCAGCACAGGTGGATGAGATCCCCAAGGCCCTTATCAGTGAACAGTAATGAAAAGACTTTATTATTGGCCACAAGGTACATCTGTCTGTCTATCCTGGCTTTAGAGCAGTGGTTCTCAACCTGCCTGACTTAATCCCTTTGGAGTAGCACCAGATATCTACATATCGGATATTTACATTATGATTCATAACAATAGCAAAATTACAGGTATGAAGTAGCAATAAAATAATTTTATGGCAGGGGCGGTCATCACAACATGAGGAACTGTATTAAAGGGTCAGAGCATTAGGAACCACTGCTTTAGAGAATATAATAACCAACATCTTTTCCTGCCTAGGGAAGATTTAACCAACACTAGAAAGTACCAGACACAGAACTAAGCTCTGGTCTAGTACCTTCTATTTCATCTCATGCAAAACATCCTGGAAGCAGGGTCATCCCACAGAAAGGAAACTGATGTCTGTGGAGGTATGAAAACCCATCCAGCATGAAGGCTGAAGTGACAGCTAGGGTGAGGCCAGAGCCTGGGTCTTGGCCTGTCACATGCAGACAGAAGGTGGTAGCATACCAATATGTCGATATAGATCCAGAAAGGCCAAACCTTATCTCAGCCTTGGTGGGTAGGACACTCTCTAGGGAACAGCAGAGACCATGTGACTGAGACTCCAAGCACCTCAGTGCCTACTTCTGACAATGCAACTTCACACATGACTGTGTCACACACTGCATTCTCTTCATAATGTTGTTTATAGAAAAGAAAACAAACAAACAAAAAAAAAAAACCTACTACTAAAAAAAATGCTTGGAATGACTGGTGTGAAAAAGGCAAATTGCAACCTTCTCTATGTTTACCATATGGATAAAACATCTCTTTCTGATGCAGAAGAACATGTTTCTTAAAGGGGACTAACTAAATTCTCTTCTGAAAAGAATTTCTGCAACAGTTGCTGGATCGGAGTGTGAGCGCCCTGGATGTCAATGGAGGGGTGTGGGGCTTCAGGTTCTAATACATGACCCATCTGCTCTATTTCAAAGTGATCATCTTAACTCTTGTTCTGTCCCAGCCCCCACCACCACTTACAGAGAAAAGGACCTCCCTGCTGACCAAAAGCAGGTCTTCCTCCATAACTCCAAGAACAGCCATGAGCTGGTACCTGGCTGACCTTAGCCTGATGTGGGGCCCCAGGGCAAAGCCAGGGCCTGTCTCCAGCATGTTACCTATCCTTCCTTCCTCCATCCACTGTGAAAAACATGTCTTCCTCTCCAAAGCCTGACAGAACTCTCTTCTGAGGCCAAGGCCTTGTAATCCACACACCCAACCCCATCTTCTCTCCCCTTGGAGTCACTGACACCTCATAGAAGGGGAAGACAGGAGAAAAGAAGTGAGGATGAGGATGGCCAGGTTTCCATAGACACTGCTCAGAGGAGGGACTTGGCTTTCCCCGCCTGAAGCATGAGGCAGCCTGACGACCAGCATGCCTTCTCTCTAAGAAAATACAGGCGAAACTGGAAACACGGTTAGCTGGAGCTAAAGCTGAGACTCACAGAAGTGTGTGTGCTGCAAGTGGGAGATGCACAGACCCAAAGAAAGATCAGAACATGAGGATAAAGGCAGGGAGAGCTGGTGGGGTACAAAGAGCTAAGGCCAACCCTCGAAACCTTCCAGGCAAAGTCAACAGAAGCCATGAAGCTCTTAGGTCCAATTTCCCCTGTACCCTCCCATGGCTGGCTGTCAGAGTCCCCACATACCCTTTGCCCACCTGATGCATACGGTCCTCTCCCCACCCACCTCCCTCCACCCAAAGCTTCTCTGTTCTTTGCTGTGGAACCCTCTAGAGCAGCGGCTCTCAAGCTTCCTAATGTTGTAACCCTTTAATACAGTATCTCATGCGGTGACCCCAACCATAAAATTATTTTTGCTGCTACTTTGTAACTGTAACTTTGATCTTGTGAATTGTACCGTAAATATCTGACATGCAGAAATTCTAATACCTGACTCTGTGAAAGGGTTGTTTGACCCCCAAAGGTTAAGAACCTCTGTTCTAGAGCTGGAGGGTTCCTGTGTACTTCCCCCATAGCCACCCAACAAGGCCTGTGATTGTGCACACAGCCAACAGTAGCTCCTTTGGCTTTTCTTCCCAAGCCTTCAGGAGATCTCTGCCTGGTTCACTGTTTCCATTGTGGCTTCTTCTCAAACTGCTGTACCATCTTTCCTCCAGGCCCAGCCTATAAGGCCTATGGGAGGTGCCTATTGTTCTCCATCCGTCCCCTACCTGTCCCCTGGCTTGACAATTCCACCCACAGCATCACTACCCAGACTCAAGAGCAAGCACACCGTTCGGGGTCTCCTGTGACATCCCCAGTACCCCAGGCTCTGACTTCCCAGCTCTTTGAGAACCTAGGACCCATGTCATGCCTGGACTGTCATTTCTGCCTGAGAGATTTATGCTCACCTGTCCTATCTGAACTAGCCTATGCCTCGAAGTGCTACATGCCTACTTCTCTTCCTAGAAGAGCTGTACTCAGCAATCACTTTCCTGTTTACTCCATCACTTTCCCTCTCCCACTAAGCTGTAAGTCTGTGCTTGCAGGATTCTGTTTGTCTTGAACATCCTGTTCTATGCTCAATGCCTTAAAACCTGACACAGCAGGTCACTGAGTTAGTATTTAGTGACTGCCTTGTCGTATAGGAAATGTAGGAATTTGTCCCCTAACAGGCAGCCACCCTCAAACAAAAGCACCCTTAATGATAACTGAACAGGCACTTAGAGGCTGTTTGCTAGGAAAAGCCACTCCTCACTCAGGCACACAGGATTACAGCTTGGTCTCCACCTATTCTGTGTCTGTCTCCTTTACTTTGGGCCACCTGCTTACCTTGCAGGCTGAAGGCACAGAGCTAACATCACTGTCTTAAAACCTGCAGTCACACAGCCTCAGAGGACAGACTACCCCCAGAGGAAGGCAGCTGTCCACAGGGCAAGGCTACACTGGAGGACAGAAGCTACCACCTCCTGAGGACCAGTTTGCACCATCAGCACTAAGGACTTTAGACACATCTCAAGACCTGACCTGAGACAGGCATGGATAGGGACACCATTGCTTACTTAATGTTAATAAGCACCTCCTGCCTTGTGATCTTGTTCCTCTATTTAAACCAAAATCTCATGTCAATACCACAAAGACAACTTAAGATCACTGGACCACCCAATGTGACCACACTCAATACATCTCTCTGCTTGTCAACATCATTTGCATCTTCAACTGACCTATTAGAAGAGGCGACCAAGCCTAGCCTGTTGAGACTGCTGCAGCCTTTTTCTCTACAAATTACAGTTACAATAAGATTCACACACTCAGAAAGTCAAGCAACCTTGGGAATAAATGGATATGCCAAGGGCAGGCCATGAGTACCTCCCCACTTCACTGAGAAAGGGGGCCAGAGATCTTGTGAAATCATGAACTCAGGACATTATCAATCTTGTGAAATCATGAACTCAGGACATCACCAACAACATAAAATTTAGCAGAGACAAAATGAGGTGGAGGAGAAAGGGAGAAGAGAGGAGTATGGGGGGGGGGGGACATTTGTTTTTCCTAACAAGAATTAATTAGGCAGGGGTTGGGGAGCGCTGGTGAGATAGCTCCATAGTTTTAAGATGATTGAGTTCATACTGTTCCTGCAGAGGACCTGAGTTCTGGAATTTGGTTCTCAGCCCTCAGCTCAGGCAGCTTATAACCAACTGTAGCCTCATCTGAGGGGGATCCAATACCTCTAACAGGCACTCACACTCCCATGCACATATGCACATACAGACACTTTTATTTAAATATATGTATGGAGTAACGTCGAATTGGGAGAAGTGTTCCTCTGCTGATAATGCTCTCATCTGGCAAACATAACCAGTAACAGCTGCTGTCCCTGGGAACTTCGGTTGGTCTTTCTCTAGGGCTTGTATTTTTAAATTATTTTTGATAGGCATATGACAATAATATGTATATAATAACAATAATACACCTACAATAACAAGAACATACAGAACATCATTTGGATTCACACAAACGCTCAGCAATGGTCAGCCAGGGACTTGGCACCTTAAACTTGGATCCCTGCTGCATTGGACTTCCAGCCCCCCTCCTGACTGCTGAGAGACACTGCATTATTCTTAGCAATGTCAGCCCTGTTGTGTGACCCATTCCTCCTAATTCTAACTTCCCAAGTGTCAGTTTATCCCTGTGCCCTGGCCACCACGATCTACCCTCTGCTCTGTGAGATCAGCTTCTTTAGGGTCCGCATATGAGTAAGATGGTACAGTGTTTGTCATTCTGTGCTTGGCTGACTTCACATGACACAAAATCATGTGCTATGTAGATATAGTGTGTGCTACACATTGGCCCATCCTACCACAAGTGCCAGGATTACACCCTCTTCTGCGGCTGCACAGTATCCTGTTGTGTACATATTACACATAGCATTCGCCCTGTTCATCCTGTGAGGAACATTCATTTTGCCTTCACACCAGGTCTTTGTGAGCAGCGCTGCACTCAGCACAGGTGTGCAGGCATATCCACCATGAACAACTCTCACTTCCTTTGGGCATGCACCCAGCAGGAGGATGGCTAGATCATAAAGTAGTTCTATTGTTAGTTTTCCACAGTTGATGCAATAATTCACCTTCCCACCAAAAGTATAAGGTTACCTTAGCATTCTTGCCAACATCTGCTACACCTTGTCTTTTTGATGGTTGCCAGTCTGATGGCTTGAAGGGCATCTTCACATGGTTTTGACTCACAGCTCCCTGAGAGTGAATGAGGCCCAGCATTTAAAAACAGAAAACCTGTAACAGCAGCCTCTTGTCAATGGCAAGTCCCCTCTGCACTATGGTGGCTCAGTTTCCTCCCAAGCCCCCTCACCCTGCTGATGCCTAGCCAAGCTTGCTGTTCTTCCTCTCACCTACCTTAAAGCCTAACTCAGAAGCCATTTGCTGCCCACAGCCTTCCCTGACCCAGCCCCTGACTAGTGCTTCTAGTCAGGAGGTGTGTCTACTCCCTCTACACCAAATTCCCTAGGTCAGAGTCCATGTGGATTCCATGAGGCCAAGTGTTTGTTCTTCAGAAGTCAGAAAGGCCATGGGGTACACACACCATATACCTGGGCACATATCGATCAGACCCACGATGTGTCCATGACACAGGTAGACAGTCCCAGTCAGTGGAATTCAGGTGCACACTAACAGGCCCCCTGTGAATGTGTGCCAAGCTGCATGAAATGAGCTTGATACTGTCCCCAGAGTGAAGCCTTTTTTCCTGGGAGCTTTCCGTGTTTAGAACAGGCAAGGACCATGGCTGTCACAACCATCTTCCCACCAGCCTCCCCACCGAGGACCAACATACAAGAAGAGCTCTGTATGTGATGGACAAGGAGGCCAGGAAACTTGAGACCTCAGGCTTAGAAGCACAGCCCATGTACACCATCGGAGCAGTACAGGAACACTGCTGTTTCTATTCAGCGCTGGAACACATGCAGGCTGGCAGGGTTTGAAGTCCACTGGGCAATGCTGTATGAACATAGGCGCTGCCGCGTCCTCCCCCTCCCCCCAAGGAAAGACGCACAACACCACATACATCTGTCAGCACTGCTGCCTGCCCCTCCAGCAACTCCTACAGCAGCAGGGATAACAGCTGCTCAGAGCCACAGGGACTCTGCTCCTCACAGGTTCTGTGTTGACAGTAAACTTGCATCAGACAGAAACCTGCTGCTGCTGCTGCTTCCTCTTCTTGCTCCTCTTCCTCCTCCTCCTCCTCTTCTTGCCTGACATTAAACAGCTGCCACTTTAAAAAAAAAAAAAAAGAAAAAAAAAACATATCCCCCACGATTTTATCTCTGCTGGTGGCATCATTACCAGGTGACTCATTTCCAGTTTCCCTGGGAGACCAGGGGATTGGGGCTAAACCATGTAATTCCTTGTTTACTGGCCATCCAGGCTGTGCAAGTCCAGCACTAGGACCCTTGCACACTTCATCACTGGCCCTGAAAACTATCATCCCACTCTTCAGGTGACCTGCCCTGCCCCAATGTGAAAAGTGACAGACCAGTCCAGGCTAGGGTGGGCAAACGGCTACACAGCAGACTTGGTCCCACTGACTGCAGGCTACATAGGAGTGGCACTGTGCTTGCACTGGCGATGCCAGCCAGCTTGGGGCAGAGCACAGGGGATCCCAATCCTAGAACAGACTGAGCTTATGTGCCTGTTACAGAGACTCATTGACTGGGCGCTAAGAAAAGGAAGGGTCGGAGGCCCAAAAGATCAAAGCCCAGCCTATAGAGGCTGACAGACACACTGCACAGAGAAAGAGACAGAGCCCAAACAGCAGAGTGACTCCTGTGAAATTCAAATGCTGGATAGGAGCCCATGCCATCCCCCTACCCCACCCCCTTTGCCACTGAAAACAGAGCCAGATGAAGTTCCCAAGCCCATAGCCAGGCAATTTATCTCCCTTACCCATACCTGCCCACCTGTCCCAGGTCCTCCCTCTCCTGTCTGTCACTCCCCCACGTCTCCCTAGGGAGTCAGCCTCCTTGTCTCCCCTGTGACTCCTGTACACTTTTTCTATCCCAGAGCTAAACTAGAGCCTGATGCATATAAACACCTAACAGAAGAGGCTAAGAAGGATGGAACAGGCAGGGAAGGATGAACCAACAGCTGTGACTCTTCCTTGCTCTTGGAGAGACAGATGGAGGCCTCCGGAGCCCCAAACACATTCCCACATTCCCGGGAGAGTGAGCGCAGGGGAACAACCCTGGGCATCATGCTCAGATGGGTGGCCACTCTGATGCCTCTGCTTCTTGAGGCACCAAAATCTTGCTGCCAAGGGTGTTTCCTGCAGAACCCACAAGGTTCTCCTGGAGAGATGACGGAGTTGCAGGGAGACAGAGCTAATATTGGGGGAAATAATTAACTATAGTGATCTAGATAAGAGCAGAGATGAAAGACACAGGAAGTGGGGAGGGGGTGAAGTGGAGGCCACGGGCCTCTGAAGTCGGCTTCAAAGGCTTCTCATCTGCCGTTCTGCCCGCTGCGATTAAGTTACAAAAATAACAGAGAATTGAAAACTCTAGAAATGCTCCCATGCAGCTGCCTCGATCAACTGCCAGGGACTAGGGCAAACCCCAGCTTAGCTTCCAAGGTCTTCCATGGCTGCACCACCTCACATCCAGTGAGCCCCACAATCCCGCCCCAGAACCCTGGCCAGCCCCACCTTAAGTCTCCATGACTCCCTTAGTCCATCGGCCTTCTTTCCTGATGGCCAGCTCCAGACACTTCACAGAGCCTATAGACAAAAACATGATTCCTCTGACCTTCAGAATTTGGGGCTCTATGGGCAATTCTTTTTCTTATTTTACAAAGGAGAAAAGCCCTACCTGCAGAGTTGAGTGGACTACCTACTAGCCAATGAACCTAAGAACCAGGAGCCATCTGTTCTCACATCACCCCCTTTCCTGGTCCCTTCTCTCTGAACATTCTGACCAAAAAGTACCACTGGTCTGGTAGAAAACGGATGAGACCCGTGGAAAGGGTTGGTAGACCTTGGTCTCGCCATGCTTCCATCTCTGCGATGATAAACATTCAGTGCTGGGTTTAAGAGGATGGACTGTGAGTAGGAAAGATCCAGAGTGTCAGCAGCTCAGAGGGTATGAAAAACTGGACTGCGTATGCCCCCTTGCCAATCTGCTCAATGGGTGCCCAATAGTTACTTCATGATTATGATAGAAGTGGCACTTGGCACACAGACTGCACATCAGCCCTCACCACTGTGTCCTGAAAGAATTCCTCCTCAAGCCGGGCAGTGGTGGCGCAAGCCTTTAATCCCAGCACTTGGGAGGCAGAGACTGGTGGATTTCTGAGTTAGAGGCCGGAGGATAGCCTGGTCTACAGAGTGAGTTCCAGGACAGCCAGGGCAATACAGAATTCCTCCTCTGTCAACACTGACTTGTGCCCAGACCACATTCAGTTCTCTCCCAACTCTGAACTACCTGACCCTCTCTGGAATCTGCAATGTGGGTTCCTTGTGGGAAGGTACCACTAAATTTCTAGCTGACTTAGGTATCAACCACATCCTTGTCCCAACTTGGAGAGGCCAAGTAATGGCCAACAAATAGTGACCTGCATGACAAAAACTCCAGAGATGGAAGCGAATCCTAAGACATGGGCACCTGCCTAAGCACACCATGGCGCTGGGCTTAGACACCAGCTGCAGCCACAGGTCTGAGTTCCCTAGTTCTTTCACACCATGGCGCTGGGCTTAGACACCAGCTGCAGCCACGGGTCTGAGTTCCCTGGTTCTTTCACACCATGGCGTTGGGCTTAGACACCAGCTGCAGCCACAGGTCTGAGTTCCCTGGTTCTTTTTCAGCAGATGTACATTTGAACTGCTTGAGGGCCCGGTAATGACTCAGCCTGTAAAGTGCTTGCCCCAGAAGCATGAAGACCAGAGTTTAACCCCAGCACATTTATAAAGTTGGATATGACAGCATGAACCTAAAATCCCATTACTAAAGAGGCAGAGCCAGGAGGAACCCTGGGGCTCCCTGGCCAGCCTTGTGGCACATATGCACACACATATACCCCCCCACACACACCCCACACCCACACCATATAACACATACCACACACACACACCACACCATATAACACATACCACACACAACATATACCACATACCACACACACACCATAGACCACTTACCACACACACACACACACCATATCCACATACCACACACACACACACACCATATCCACATACCACACACACACACACACACACCATATACCACTTACCACACACACACACACACCATATACCACTTACCACACACACACACACACACACACACACACACTGTAGAGCTGTATCTTCAGCAAGCTATGGTTCACAAAGACAGCAAGTAGGGGTGAGAAAGGAGCAGGAGAGCCCATTCTTCCTAAACTCAGTACAGATTTCGGGCCTCCAACCAGATGAGACCCACGAAAAACTCCCTGTTCCTTACTGGAGTGAAGGACCTAGCCTCCAAAGAACATTCCAGTGTTCCTCAGGAGGCACACTTGCAACATTTATTTATTGAAGATACAATATAAAAAACACATAGAACACATCAATGAATCAAATGGGGACACCCCCCTCCACAGGAAGCTTACCTAAAAGCCAAGGGGAAGGAGCACAAGCGAAAAATAGTGAATATAAGCATACTGACTACTGTGACAAACTCAGGGAGCTGGGGCGGGGTGCTGGGAGGCAAGAGTGTGTCTACGATGCATGCCTTGCTGCTGCACTGACTGGATTAGAGTTGAGCAAAGCCTGTCGGAGGGAGGGGAGGAGGCAGCCTCATAGCTACCCAGAGAGAAACATTTTTAAAAGGTTTCCACAGAGAAAATAAGGTGGACACATACCCACATATTCCTTCAACCTCTTCAGCGAGGATGAGCTAAATAGGGCTAAATGTCAGGGGGTGGGAAGGAGTGGGATAAATGTGGGGGCAGAGGGAAGGGTTTGAGACAGGTCATAAACAGCCTGCCTGCCATTGTAAGGGCTGTGGGGTTTATTCTGAGTAGCTAGAGAGGCACAGCTGGGAAGTTTCACTTTGGTTTGAATGGGATGACTATAAACAACAGACTATTGGGGAAACACTAGAAACTAGTTAGGGGGCTGTGGACAACCCAAGCTAATTGTCTTGGGAGAGAAGAGTGTGGCTACAATACATGCCTTGCCGCTGGGTTATCAAGGTTATAAAGTTCTGCAGAGACCTGGCTGAGCCATGGAGGCAGCCTTGTAGCTAAGTGAGGAAAAGCAAGTTCAGAAGAAAAAGCTTTCACAAAGACAGTAAGGTGGGCATGTACCCATCTATTTTAAAAACCTGTTCAGCTAAGATGGGAAAAGGATAGTGCCAAAGGGAGGGAAGGAAGGTTGGGAAGTAAAGCACAGGGGTGGGGCGGGAGTAAGTTCAAAGCTGCTGAACGCTGGGAACATTAAAAACGCAGGGAAAACACAAGTTACTAGAATATTAATCACGAGGACTAAAGAGAAGAGTTAAACACGACTCCAAGACATCCAAGACTGGAGTTTTCTTTAACGGATCCTGAGAAGACTGGAGTGGAACCTGGTTGAGTTCTGAAGGGACTGGGTACAGGAGAGGACCTGCACGCTGGAGAGCAGGCCTGTCTGAGCCCCCTCGGAGCTCCAGCAGTGCGGAAGCCTTCTCCTCCAGTCAGTACTGAAAGCTGTGAGTGTGCCACAAGATCCTTGTGAATGTGGCATGGCAGAGAGGACCGGGCAGCCCCCATGGGTGGGCGCCCAGAGAGTGCCTCACTGCCCACAAGCAGCAGCTACCACTGCAAACACAGGCCAACAAAACGCCTCCCAGATCCTCCCCAAGTGATATGATCAAGACTGCTGTGGTCCTCAGGGCATGCTGGGAGTCCTGCTGCAATCCAAAGAGGAAGGCTAAACACCTGGATCCTTGATGCATCCCCCCCCACAGCCACAATCCAATTTATGCCGTTGGGTCTTCAGTAAACACCGCAAAGTATAGCACTCTTCGCTGGGCAAGGATACCCAACCATTTCCTTGGAGCTGAAGCATCCATCCTAAAATCCACAGCATGAAGAAAGCCAACTGCAGGTTAATGGGTCTGCAGGTTCTCTGTGTCGCCATCCTCTGCAGATGTCAACCCAGGAACTCAGCGCACAGATACCACTGCCCAGTAGAGGACGCCTTCTCTGCAGATAGCTCCGTTCTGCCTCAGTAGCATGGTAAGGACATCTGCCTGGTCCCTTCCACACAGCCACAGCCGTGAGAGCATGAGGAACTCAGGTGGAGTATCAATGTACAGCTCTGCACTTTCACCATCTTTGGGACAAGGACACCTGCCAAGGTGATCGGTACCCTCACAGCCATCTACAAGGCAATGACAGCGGGCCATGCTACTCCCTTGTGAGACAAGGATTGCTGGCAAGGTCCTTGATCAACCCTTGACCGCAGGGTAAAATCCTCCACCAGCATTCTTGGCGCTCTCTCAGAGCTGGGCCGCCATCACAAAGAACAGAAATCCAATTACATTTAAAATGGGATACACCATGGCTTCCTGATGGCAAGGAAGCCCTCTTGGGTCCTCCACATGTAGCAGCAACCAGACAGAAATCTGACTTGGTTTGTTCACACCATTGCTGTACCACCATACTAAAGACGAAGGTGTCTGCCCAAGTCATCTCGGTGCCTATGACGCCCATGCAGACGCAGGGAGGTGAGATGCCCTTCTGAGTTATTATCATAAGCCAGTGCCACTGTATAAACCCCAGAATAAAGATGTCTACCCTCGGTCTTGAGGGTAGGGGTGCTAATGCAGCCACTCAGTAAGTGCAGTAAGCTCCTCAGAAAAACCATAAAAACCATCTACAGTGTAAGATGCCTCGCCAGGGTTTGGGTGTTTGAGTGCAGCTGTGATGAAGTCTGCAGGGCTACAGAGCCTGTCTGGGTCCTTAGCATGCCACTCAGTGTGGCTATCCAGAGTAAAGGCTCCACTGGGTGACCCCACAACCCTTGGGACAAAGCCATCTGCCCAGCTCCTTGCTGTGAGGCATTCTGTGAGAATAAACTGCCCTTGATCCTCACGAACAAATACACCTGTGACACAGGTTGGAGGGTTTGAAATCGCACCCACGTTCTTAGTCCGTAGAGTGTGGACCCAAGAATACAACTATTCACAGAATAAAAGAAATCTAGTGGGTTACCAGGTAGAGGGCTCCAAGGTAACACAGTGCTGCACAAAGCTGAGGTCATCGATCCAGCTTCCAGCTGTGCCTCCACCTACATACAGAGCAAAATGATCTGCCCAGATCCTGGATGAGCAGATGTAGCTGTGACGCAGCCTTAACAATTCCAGATCTTAATTTGCAGCCATAACAACGAGGCTACCATCTGGGTGAGGGCGCTCCATTGTGCCTTCGTCCCCAAGATAAGGGTATCTGTCTAGATTCCATCCGCGCAGCCAGCACAATGGGACAGTAAAAGGACACGTTTCATTGTGCCACCAGCTCCAGAAAAACATCAGCCCGGATCCTTAATGTCCAGCTGCCGTAGCACATATATCCACATGATAAAGGTGCTCAGCCTTACCATACCCAACCTTTGTGTGCAGCTGTGGCCACAGAGCTGCCTGCGTGTTCTAAATACTCCACCTCCATTCCCAGAATAAAATCTTCTCTGATCCTTAGTATGCAGACATCACAACGCAGCTGCCCACAAAGTAAGGAAGGACGTTTCACAGTGCCCTCATCCCTAGGGCAAAATAAATAATAAATACATAAATAAATAACTAAATAAAGCCCAAATCTTTAGTGCACAGCAGTCGCAACGTAGAAACACGCAGGGTAAGGACGCTCAGAAACACCATCCCCGAGATAAGATCCTCTTAGGCCTCTCAAACGCAGCTGTAACAACGCAGTTATCCACAAGTAAGGGTTTCTGCTATACCAACATCTCAGGTTAAGATCCACTCGGGCATTTGGTGCTCAGTCAGCACAATGCTGGCATCTGCCGAGCAGTACAGACTCTGTTAAACCATCATCCCAAAATAAGGATATCCACTTAATTCCTTAGTGCTCAAGCAGCAGCCATATAGGGTGAGGCACTCTGAGGTTATCTGTGCACAGCTCTGCTGCGCCACCATCCGCGGGAATAAAAATACCATGCAGAACCTTAGTGAGCCACCAAAACCATTCAAGTGATCCACCCTCTAAGGTTGCTTTGTTGGGAATCCGTGTGCAGCTCCACTGTGCCTCTATCCCTAGGATAAGAACATCCGTTCAGTCACTGAAGTGCAGCCACAAATATGTGTAATTCCCCAGGATTAAGATAACAAAGAGCTGTGCTGGCGTTGGCTGGATAACGGTATACGCCCAAGTCCCAGCCAAGCGGGGAGACCTCCATGGCTCATCATTGTGCGACGACCACAATGCGCCTATCCACAGGGTAATGGCGAGCCTCTGTGTCAGCGTCTCCAGGGTAAAAAGATCGGCCAAGCTCTCCGTTGCATCGCAAGCTTCAGGGTTCTGTGCTCGAAGGTATCTCAATGCTGCCCTCGCACGAGCCGCACCAACACAGATATCTGGGTTTTTTCTGCGCCTTCTTTTGCCCATCCCTCGGTCATATTGGTTTAAAAGACCACCCCAAGTGAAAAACTCCTGGCTCCTCGGCAGTGTCGTAGCTCTTCTATCCAACCATTTTCAGAGTAAAGGCCGCGGATCTTCCCAGAGAGCCGCGGCAATGATCATCTACATAGCACCGGCACTTGAATGGGCAATTACACAAGGCCTAAAATCACAATAAGATGGGATAACGACGGCCACCAGGTCCTCTTCGAATCGTGGTCACAGAACCGTAGTAAAGTGATTCGCTCAGCTCCCAGCCGTGCCGCAGTCTGCAGTCTTTAGAGACGTCCGTGGAGATCTGGTACACAGGAAGCTGTGACGCAGTCTGCTGGGCGAGTCTGCTCAGACTTCAGTGCGCAGGTGCGGCAATGCGGCAATCGGCTGGGCAAGAGACACTTTCTGCTGCGCCACCTACCGGGTAAGAATGCCAGCCCACAGAGGCCGGCAGCCCACACAATGAGGGTGCGAGGGGCTCACAGTTCCTCAGCATCGCTGTACTGTGGCAGCATCTTTAGGGAATCGGTGCGCAGTCACACTGGGTCGATATCTGCAGCCTAAAGATGCTCCAATGAGTTGGCAGGGAAGGATATCCTTACAAATACTCAGTACATCGCGGCCACAACCACGAGGCAGTAAGCGGATCTCAGTGCGCAGGCGTGGCAATGCGACAGTATGCATTCTGTGGTGCCATCTAGCGGGTAAGAATGACTCTCTAGGTCCTTGGTGTGGAGGCACAGAGAGAGAGAGAGAACGTGGGTACCCCCTGGCACACGGCCCCAGTGGTGCAGCATCTACCTGGGTGATCCACGACTGTCACACAGGGTAACGATCCACAGCCTAAGGATGCCCTCCCTGCTGGGTCTTCAGAGTGAGGGTGTCCAAGCAGTAATGATATGACAAAAATGAATTCCCACCATGTCTGCAGGGTGAGGGTGACCCACATAGAACCAGGCTGAAGCAACAAAAATGCTCAACATTAGGAACGGAGCCAAGTCCACAAAAGAAGCGTGGTGAGCTTCCAGCATTGCCGCGCAAGGCCCTGCCCACAGCTCTCCCTGCTTGGCCCCGCCTGTGGGGGAAATTCAGGCTGCCTCACTGTTGCTCAGACTGTGAGAGCCATGGACTCTTTTGCAGTGGTAACCTTGGTGCCCTAGTGACGGAGGCCAGGGGTGACTGGTGTACCCTTACTGACCTGCCGAACCAATACTTTAACCCCGATTCATGTGCAATTTGCTAACAGGAAGGACTATGTCCTTCAAAATGAGCTTTTGGAAGCCAATGAGTTCTATTACCGGGAAGGGCCAAGCAACGGGGGTTTCCGAGTGTTCATTAGAGGGCAATTTGTGACGCACTAGTTATTTTGAACCAAAAGCTGAAAGTTAAAAGTCCCACCTTCTTATATTTATAAATATTCCAGCAATATGGCATTTGTAGCAAGGAAGCAAAGTATTTTCTTTTTATTTTTCGATCGATCGCGCTAGGGAGGCAACCACCAGCAGTGGCCCCCTAGGGAAGAGCCCCGTGTCCTGGATGCTCCCGTTCATTCTTCAGTATTCACAGAGAAGAGCCTCTTGGTTAGTGAGATTCACACATGAGGCAACAAGAGGCTAGGAATCAGAACCTTCCGTAAGAAATTGAGTAGAGATTTTACGGCTGTGTTTGTTTCCTCTTTTTTTTTTTTTTTTAAATGTGTGTTGGGGGAGGGTAATTTTATAACTATGTTTGTTGGGTTGCCTTCCTGCCTTCAGGTGGTCAGTTATCTGACCCCAGTAAAATCTTAGATTGCCTTCTGCAGGGGCTACAGTAGGCTCCTTTTGTTCCATGGGGTTTTATATGCTAATTGTTATTTTGCATCTGCCTTCAGATCGTAATAGAATGTAGTTAAATCTTGCTATAATTCACACTGCCTTATAAAAGACTATGTGGTTACTAATATAATTCAAAATGATTGCGATTGTCTCTCAAAGGTTACAGCCCCATGTTAACTTTAATTTTGAAAGCACTGATGTCTTTTCCAGACTACATGGGTGAAAATAAAGGAAAAAGATGTATTAGGTGTGTGTAAATTTAATTGAGAATTCTAACCTGAGCATCAGTGAAATTGAAAACACTGTGTATGTGTGAAGTCAGAACCTGCATTGGCATATCCTGAAAATAAACATGTGTTTGTTAAGTAAAACTCAGAAAGCTGATTAGACAGGAGAATAAATGTGCGAAGAACATGCTTTCTTCGGTGCTAGCCAAGCTTACATTCCCTTGGTTTGGGGTTGAGGTTGGGGTTAGGGTTGGGTTGGGTTGGGGTTGGGGTTGGGGTTGGGTTGGGTTGGGTTTAGTTTGACCCAGGGCCAGCTTTACCTATCTCCTCGGGCTTTGGATCATGACAGGGTGAAGCTGGGATGGAGGGAAAGGCCCTGTATACAGCAGAGAGGCCCTCCCAGGAAGCCAAGCCACTTGGTAGCAGGAGCAGGAGAAAAGACTTATAGGACATTTGAGGCCTGAGTCTCGCTCGCTTACATCTCTGGTGCATCTGGAGGGCTAGTTCGGTGCTCTTTGCAACCTTCACAATGTGGCTGGGTCCCCATGTCCATTTCACTGAGCTGTGGTGCAGAATGTTTCTTAAGAGCCAGATTGCTATCTGGGTTACCAAGGGGACACAATGCTGACAGCCAACAGGAAAAACAAAACAACACTGGGGATAGAGCAAACAGCCAACAACCCTCTGCTACACCTCTCCCAAGGTGTAGACCAATGGCAGAGGCGAGCAGCGAGATCTCTCCACTGTGCTTACCTGTAAGCAGGGACTCCCTTCTTGGTCTAATCAGTTCCTTTCTAGACCACTTGGGAGAGTTTAGGAACCTCCTTTTTACAGAAGCATCTGAGATTCAATACTGTAGGGCTGTTTCTGCACATGTAAAACAGACTAGCAACAGGACCTCCTCAGTGCATCCTGGGGAATGAATGGAGGAGCACAGCACCCAGAAGCAAGGGCCCACCACACCCAAACCCTCCCCTTCCTCCCCTCCTCCCCAGAAGCTTTTTTTCTGCCCCCGGGGGATTTTTTTTTTTTTCAATATAAAGGCTAACAGTTAACAACCAATGAAGTTTGGGGTAATACAGCAGTACTGAGCAGAAGTCAAGGATGCTGCTAAGTACCCCAGGTTGTGATTTGAATGAGAAAGACCCTCTGCCTGCTCCACCCACAAAGACTTATGGGTTTGAACCCTTGGTCCCTAGTTTGTGGGTGTTTGGGGAAGATGTGGGATCTTTATCATTCAGAATCCTGCTCCTGCTACCATGCAATGCCTTCCCTGCTAGGATGGCTTCATCCTTCTGGAACCACAAACCAAAATTAATCCCCTTCTTCCTTAGCTGGCTTTTGGTCATAGTGTTTTATCACTGCAACAGAAAAGTAACTAGTACAGCCTACATCTTATAGTCTCCCACCCTACCCCACCGCATCCCTGGCCAACAAAAACTTATCCAGAAAAAATCGTGAGTGCTGCTGCTGCTGCTGAGAGACCCAAATATGAACTTCTAGAACAGCACACAGAGCGAGGGGGTGTTTGGTACACGGCCAAGGCTTGGTACTGATAGCACTGACTTCAGGACAAGAGACAGAGCCAGACCTTGAACCTGAGTGGCCTGGCTCCACAGTCTAGGAGCTATGCACCACTTGGCCCATCCATCCAAGAGAGAGGTGGAGAACAGCAACAGGGGATCATCTACAGAAGCAGGTGTCTATGAATATGTAAATGAGGGGATCCAGCAAGTAGTCTATCAGCATGCATCTCAACAGTCAGTCCCTAGGACCACTATCTCTACATTTCCTGAGTGCTTGGCCTATGTGCCACACAGTGTACTCAAGGTAGTGGGCGGGCACAGTTGACTGAGAGAGCAAAACTGCAAACAAAGATGGCAAGAGTGTGAGCGCCTTGTGGTGTGTGGGGGTTATATGCAGTTGGCCCAAGGCTGCAGACCAGACCGAAGGATGCTACCTCTGCCTGAGTGGGCCCTGCTAGGCTTATTCTCAAAGCCAGAAGACAACAAAGTTTGAGGCAGATCAAGAAAGGAAGACATAAGAGAGGGGAAGATACATGAAGTGAAGGACTCATCAAGGAGACACAGGTGTTCCTCAAGGATACCTCTCACTTGCTATAGACATACACATGGACCTCCAGTGATTTATGAAGATAATAGGTCTGTAGTGGGAAGTGGTGTAGGAGACAGTTACAAGCAGCTACAGAGCCAGGTGTGGTGGCACACACCGATCACCACAGGATTGGCTGAAGCAGAAGTTCATGTTCAAGGCCAGCCTGGACTATATAGCAAGTCTGAGGCTAGCTTGGACATACAGTGTAACTCTCCCAACAAGGCCATATATCACTGAAGACTTATTATTCCAGTTACTTAAAGGCCACAGCTCTGAAGCAGGCAGCTTTGATGAAGCTGTGTTCGGAGGAAAAGAAAGCTGTATGCCTGCTCTCCTAGAGGGCACCGCTTACCTCAGCATTCCCTAACAAAGAAGCTGACATGGTACTTCTTAGACTTTCCCCACAGTGCAGAAGCTCCACTCCTTTCTATCCTCTAGTCCTTTGAGGAACAGTGCTAAGCAGCCATATTGACCAAGTTCAAGCTCCCATAGCTACCTCTGCCCAGACTTGTCCCGCTGGTTCCTGTGCTACACCAGAACAAGGCTCCGCTCCATACGCACTAAACTTGCCTGCAGAGTCTCAGAAATCCCCGTTAGGTCATTTCTTCCCTCCTAGAAATGGGTGGCAGCCAGACTAGTGAAAATATGGCTTACAGGGAATGCAAGAGGCCCTTTCCTCCTCCTCCTCTCCTTCCCCAGTACCCCACCCTCCACCCCCTTTTCTCCTGGGCATCCTCTTTCCAACAAAGATGCTCTAATATTAGGCTTCCTGCTTCCTCAATGACTCAGTGACACAGGGATAATTAGTGACAGCACCCACAGGCTTCGTTTGCAGATCTCCAGGGAAAGGGTGACTGCTCAAATAGTGTCTGACATGTAATAAACACTCCACGAACATATGGTAAACTGACAAATGAATTGGAAATTCATTCTGAACAGTCAGTTCTTTGGAGCCCTCAACTAATGCTACTGAATGTATCTCCTCCCTGCCCCCATGTCACTAGGTATGAGTCTCAGAGCTTTGAGAACAACACTTTCTGCTGGAGGTGCCATGTCTTCCTTCTCTGGGACTATGTGGCTTCCGTATCTTATGGAAGGCACCCTGGCACATCTTTTCTTTGTGCCTCCCCCCTTTGAACATCAAGACCTCCTTCCTGGGATTAGTTCTTTGATATCTTCCAAACTTAACTTCTACTGAGGCAGCTCTTCCTTCCTTGTATGGAAGCCAGTGAGGCAGCCTAGGATGGGCTACTCTACTTCCTCAGTCTTGAGTGGCCAGGAGCTTCCACTCCAACCTATCTCTGGAACAGCAAGGACAGGGGATGATAACTCACTGGGTCAAATCAGACTTTGTAGTCATTACTTTAAGAAGAAAAAAAAAAGAGTCTGGTATTCAGATCAAAAGGAAGCACAAAGGACAAAATGGGTTGAGTTCAACCTTGAGAACAAAGTCAAGGCTAGCGTTGTGCTATTGAGAGCCTCCCTGCCTCATTTGGCACCTAAACAAAGGTCAACCATGCCATCCAAGCCAAGGTCTGGGCCCTAGGAAATGAGCTAGGTTTTTAGTTTATTCTCACTATGTACCCCCAGGAAAGCTGCAACTAAAGAGGCACCTAAGAAACCTACCCCATAATGCCTGTTAGACTTATCTGAGGAGTAGGCAAGATGTCTGCCATGGGCTCCTGGCTGAGGGACCTGTTCTCACTGCAGCCATCCCAACAGGAAGCAAGTTGGACTGACTGAGCCTCCCCATGAGGCCTAGAAGGTGAGTCAATGCCAGCCGTGGGGAAGCTGTTGGGTGGGCACCACAAACAAGCAACGGTGAAGGGAGAGAGGGGACTCCAAGCGTTTGCACTCATTGTCTTCAAGAACAAATGTTCATTAGAAGACGCCTGCCAAGCAACCTCCATAGCAGGCTTCCCAGGCTCAAGTCCCACTTAGATGCTAAAAATATCAACCTTTCTTCTCCCCCATCCCATGGGTATAAGTTTCCCTGCATCCCTACACCAGCACAGCACCTGGCGAAGAGTTCAGTAGGGAGAAACATTCGCTGAAGCCCAGCTCTGACTCTTTCTCAAAGAGGAGTTCTTGCCCTGAGTTCCATGGGCTCTGGGTAGTAACAATTCCAAAGCACTATAAAGAGGTATAGTAGGAGCAGCCAGCAGCCTTCCTAGGAACTCAGGCTAGGCTTCCGCCATGGAACACCACACAGAAGCCACGCAGAAGCCTCACCAGATAGATACCTACCCTTTCTTCCACTCAGATGTCAAGCCCAGATCACCTGGACCCCTTCCCTGATGTCTTAGGGCTTTGACTGGCTGGGGTCTTAGGCCCATTAGTCCTCCTGAAGGCTATTCCTTCCCTGTCTCTGTCTCTGTCTCTGTCTCTGTCTCTGTCTCTGTCTCTCTCTCTCTCTCTTTTTCTCTGTCTCCAGACTAGACGTGGGGTTGTGTGTTGAGGGGAAGCACATACAAAGGAAAACCCTGCCTCCCACTGTGAGGAGTGACATCTGAGGACTCAGTGCATATCAGTGTAGTGAAGGATGCTAGGAGGTGTGCCTGTTCCAGGCAAGTGACAAGCATGTACTATGAAAAGAGATGGGGCTGGCCGGTAAGGAAGGAAGGAGGCCTGGGAACCCTAGGGGGCTTTACTCTGAGAAACAAAGAGTCTCCAAGAGTGAAGTGAAGGAAGGGCTTAGTGTTCAAATGTGAAGAGAAATACAATTACATAGACATATACACATGGGTGTACATGCATGTAAGCTGATAGATCAGATATACATTACATAGCAGACTTTCTCTGGGTAGCATCTGAATCACTGATTCATAAAATGTGTGAGGATGAATTGGGAAGTGGGGAGGTCAGGAATTTAATCCACATCAATCCTCTGTTCCCACATAAGGAAACTGAGGCTCAGTATAACTAGTTCTTCAACAGTTATCCCATCTGCCACACAGCTATTTGAAAATAATGGGCCAGAATAATGGGCCAGGCTGAATGTATCTGGCCTGCATACCCAGTGGCTCCAAGGCTCAGCTGTTGTTACCCTTCTTGAAGCCATGCAGCCACATATCACTGACCTTCCCCTGACCAACTGATCACTTCGAGGCCCCCACAGTACTTGACACAGAGAAGGCACTGAATAGAATGCATCTGTCTGGGCTTCTGGCATTTTCTATGACATCACATCTACATAGCACCCTAGAATGCATCTGTCTGGGCTTCTGGCATATGCCCATCTACATAGCACCCTTTGCCTTGAATCTACCTCCCTCACCTCCTCAGGCCCCATTTACACCCACTGCAATTCCTGAGTAGGTGGGTGTTCTTAAGTGCCTGAACTCTGCATAGCACATACAGACTCACAGCAGACAAGTGCACGGTTAACTGGAGCTCGTAGTTCATATCTCTACTGCCCGCAGCACTGGACCTTTGTTCTACATTAAAGCTGTGTGTAAAGGTCCTGCTGTGAAAGGTCACTTGGCAAACATCCTATAGTTACAAAACTTTCAACAACTACCCACTGGGGTAGATTTCTTTCTTTCTCTTAATTCAAGAAGCCATTTTACTCACTAAAAGCAGGAACATCTACAAGGCAGCTATAGATTTCACTTTTCCAATCTGGAAGGAAATGTGATTCCTAAAGGCCTCTAGGTACATGTTCAAATCTTACAGAACTTACATAATGATAGGCAGAGCATATGGGCAGATGTGGGCAAGCTCAGCAGAAGGTCTTCCCTGTGCAGGGGACCCAGCCCAGAGATGGCTAAGGCTGAGCCCCTTGTCCATGCTCATTTCGGGAATGCCAGGAGCTGAGCCAGGTGAGAACAAGCTGAGTGACTCTGGAAAAGCAAGAGTGGACAGGGCCTGTACTGGACAAGAGGCATGTGCAGCACACTCTAGTTACACAAGGAGATTATTAAAGACAAAGATGCTGCCACCTGCCCACAGGTTAGGCCAGCAGGGCAACACCAGACACTTCATTTTCAAAACGTGAAGGGAAAAACAGATATACCATTTATCTATACCAATACAGTGTGTGTGTGTGTGTGTGTGTGTGTATAATATGCACGCGCATGCATGCATGTACACTCATATAAACATATGTATCATATTTAAAAGATCATCTGGGCAGGGACTGGGTCTAGTCCTAACAAACAAGAGCTGTGTGTCATTAAAATTCTAAAGAGGCCTGGGGAGATAATTCAGCTAGTGAGGTGTCTGTTATGCATTGAGGAGCTGAGTCCTATTCCCAGAACCTTCTCTTTCGGGGGCTGGGAGGGTCTCAGAGATGCTCAGTAGTTCAGACCATTCGCTGCTCTTGAGGAATACCCAGGTTCAGTTCCCAGTACTCCCATGATGGAGGCTCACAAACACATGTAATTCCTGGTCCAGAGGATCTAACATTTTCTGCTGGCCCTCACGGGCACCAGGCACACGTGTGGTGCACATGCATACATGCAGGCAAACCACCAATACCCATAAAGTAAAAATTAAATGAAACTGTTTTGTCAATGCCTAAAGTGGCAGCACAGCTTTATAAATGCAGTGCTGGGGACATGGAGATGCTGGGGGGGGGAGGGGTCTTGGGGCTTACTGGCTGGGCAACCTAGCCAACTTGGCAAGGTCCAGGCCAGTGAGAAATCTTGTCTCAGGCAAACAAGACAGAAGATATCTGAAGAATGACACCTCAGGTTGACCTCTGGTCTCTATATGCAAATGTTCTCTCTCTCTCTCTCTCTTCCCCCCACTCCCACACACATACCTCCTAAAGAAAAGACAGGCTGTACAAGTTAAGAAGTAGGTAAGAAAACAACATCCACTCTATGCTGTACCCTGTGCATACAGAAGGTGTTGGGGACAGTGGGGACGAACAGAGAAGCCAAATCAGCATCCAGCACATCCCATCCAGCACATCCCCTACAAAAATCATGGGATGCTGGACAACCTAATAAAGCTCTCAAAACATCTGTCTCCTCATTTGCCAACCCAGAATCTTTCCACCTGACAGCATCAGCCACATGCCACATCTTGGGACAAGCCTGTTTCCTACTCTAATGAACACTGGGGAGGGTCATTACAATCCTGCTTGGTAGATTCAGCACAGAAGCCTTGTGAAAATTAATGACACTTAAATCTTTGAGGCTAAACATGCCCCCTGTGTCCCTGCAGGCCTCTGGCCTGCACTGTGCTGAAAGAGGAGGGCTTAGGCAAGAGTAGCCCCAGGCTTTCTGCACTCCGCTTTTAGCTAGACCCAGCCTGTGCATGAAACCAGCAGAAGACTAGACAGGAGAATGAGCATGGCCAGAAAAGAAGCCCTACAACCCACATGGCTAGCATAGAGTACTAGTGGCCTGGGGCCAGCTGGGAGAGAGAATACCCAGAATACATAATCCCCATATGCTGAACCTAACTGCACGTGGGAGTCAGGTGACAGGAGATCATCGGATTCCTGGGGCTGGGGCTAAGAATCTTCCATATGAACTGATCCAGGGCACAGAGGGGAAGACACTGATGGTGGTATATGTGCCTCTCTGGTGAGAACCAGGAATGGTACTTAGTCCTGAAAAGTGATCAATATGGCCAGATTAATGCACAGAAAAGAGAGAGCAGATGAAAAGCCCTGAAATATTTGACATCCGAGTGATTTGTAAACAGAAGCAAGTTTTCCCTGTGCACCACAGCCCACTGCATCAAAAGAACACTTTAATAAGGCGAGTTCTGCAGGAGGCTCAGCACGGGCATCACAGCAGGACACAGTGGTGTGTTTCATAAGACATTCATGGTTCTCTCTAGAAAAGAACATTTTGGGGGAAGTGGGAAGCCCTTCTCCTTTATCAACCTGGCCATTTTCATAACCAGAGAAGTAATAATAGAGCAGATGTACCAGAAGTTTCTGCTGTGTTTGCCTTAAGGGAGAAAGGAGGTGGTGGGGAATTCTGGGTGATGAGAGTACTATAATATATTAAACCTGATGTCATACACCAAGTGATGGGCAAGGAGCTGTGATGGGTGACTTTTAATCTGCTGGGCTCCCAGTCTCCACAGGAGCTATGGCTCCAGTCGCTGAGAGCTACCTCTTGTCCTGGCCTTACAATGTGCTGTTAGAATGTCCTCTCGAGCCCACTCCTTTCTTTGCACATCACCAGCCAAGCCTCAGGCTGGTCTGACTTGAGACCTCTAGGTTCTGTGCTGCCTCGTTTTTTCAGTTGCTCAAAAATAGTCTTCACCAACTTCTGTTTGCAGTTTCTTACCAGTCACTTGTTCACAGCATGTTCACTGAGCCACTATAGGCCATAATTTAAAAGTAGTGTCCTGTGCAGGACTATGTGTGGAGCAGTAAAGTGGGTAAAGAAAGAGAAAGTGGTGTGACATGGGACACAGACCCCTGGTTAAGAGACGTTCATTTTTGGGAGCACAAGACAGTATCATCCTAGGTAGTAGATGCTAGTGTCTTAGAGGAGTGTGCCTGCTTCCAGATCCAGAGCAGCGTGGTAAAGTCTCAAGATGCAGACAGAACATGGGCACGTGTGATGCTGTGCCAAATATGTTTGGGGCTGAAACAGCAAAAAGGACTGTAT
The DNA here is from genome assembly GCF_008632895.1 of Mastomys coucha. Taxonomy (NCBI): domain Eukaryota; kingdom Metazoa; phylum Chordata; class Mammalia; order Rodentia; family Muridae; genus Mastomys; species Mastomys coucha. Next base: position 3,585,497 of record NW_022196893.1, read on the forward strand.
GTGCCCAAGTATGATGCTGGGAAGGCAGAAATAATGAAGTGCTGGCCTTGTGCCAGGACAGCCAGTTTGCACAGGTGGAGTCTGGGTGAGGCCTATACTGTGAGGATCCCACAAGAGATCTGTGCACATCCATTGGCAGGAGCGCATAGCTGTGTCAGACAGACATGAATGGGGTTCAGATGACTTGCTGTTACCTCCCTTTTGAGGATGGGGAAAGAGATCGCCCTTTCCCTGGCTATGCTGGTCTCTGGCTCCACTAGAGGCCCTGCGGGAGAAGACAACATGGCAGGAGGCTTACTGGCAATGAACCTCTCTTCTGCTTTTCTGCACCATGGATTCCTCCTTCCTACACTAATACAAGGTCAGCTCTTCAGGATTCTAATTAAAAATAAGCAAGTCCCTAAAACTCCTCCCTTTCAGATAGATCTGAATACTTCAGGCACCCTTCATTCACATAGCTGTTGACATATCCAAATCCCACACAGAGGGCACTCTGCTTTGAGGCAGAACTTGAATATGTCTTTCTCATTCCATCACCTGGCACAGCCCTTTGGGGTAGAGTGGGCATACACGGGTCTTAGTTAGGGTTTCTATTGCTCTGAGGGGTGATCAGAGAAGGAGTGGTTAGTGAAGAGTATTGAGAAAGCAGCCTGGGAAGGAGAGAACATGAACTTGCAAACCAGTCAGGCTTACCATAAGGCAACAAGTTCAGGACTCACTGTGGTTTTGGGACCCTGTTTTCCTCCAAAAGCCAATAGAAGACCCCCCCCTTGGAGGGACCATGAGGATTGAATGTTCACTCACACACCTAGAAAGTATTATTGCTGAAGGAAGGATAAACAGCAGAAGGTGGTGAGAAGGGGATCTGAAGGCATTCAAGGTATGAAAGGGAGGCAGCAGGCTACTCCAAGTAAGATGTCTGAAACACAGATAAGACCAAGGGTCTTCATGGCCTTTCACCCTAAAGGTGATGAGGAACAACCAAAGGGCATAGCATGGGATGAGCAAATTGTACATGTTCTTTAGAAAGAACATGCTGTCAGCTGTAGAGAAGGTGGCCATGTCTTATCTTAGCACAAACTTTCAGAGGCAGGAGTTTTGCACCTGAAGGAAGAGCAACTCTTGGGATGCTTCTATGTATGTGGCATTCTCTCCCTGGGAGAATCATCTCAATCCAGTAATACAGTCAAACAAGTACTTATTTCCACTTTTGAGTGGAAGTGAGAACCTAAGTGAATAGGTGAGTGGCTACCTTGGCATTGTTACTGACTGATGCCCATGCTATAAGTTTGAGAGAGTCACACTTATCTCTCAAGCATTAGAATGGATTCAGAATGCTATGCTTCTGTTATGATAATGCCTGATGTGGCTGAGTCTAGCCTCCTCCAAGATGTATTCCAGCCTGAGGATCACCCTCAGGTGGCAGGTGAGGGTCCATGATGGAGAAGAGATATGGGCTTTCCAATTCAGTCCACAGGTTGCCTCAAACTTCCTGGAAATGAGTCCCAGGCCTGGGGCTGGGGGGGCTGGCTCTTAAAACTGTCCAAATGCAGCCAGAACAGGTGATAACAAGAGGGAGGCCCCACAGAAATACAGGGGTCATTTCTATTTCCTCTTCTTCTTTTTCTATTTCTTCTTCTTTTACTTCTCCTCCTCTCCCTCTTCTTCTCTTTATCTTCATTTCTTCTTTGTTTCTCTCTTTAAATTTTTTCATACAATATATTTTGAACATGTTTTCCTCTCTCCCAATTTCTCCAAGATCCTCCCCACTCAACTTTATGCCTCTCCATATCAATTCTGATTCAGAGATAAAGCTGTGTTAAAAAACTGAACAGGCTCCTGGCCTATGTGGCCTTTGGTAACTACACAGTATCCTATACCAAGCCCATCTAGTGTGCCCTTCAAATTTGTTCTAGAAACCCTGCCCCCAAACCCTACTACATGAAGTAAATCCCCACGCTGCTAGAGAATCTTGCTTCAGGCACCCTGGCCACAGGTCTCCTCTATCTGGCCCGCCTATCACTACCACTTCTAGGAATTTTGCTCCAGGAGCCCAGCCTGCATGGCCTTCTGCATCAAGTTAGACAACAGGGCTTCGCGCCGCCCTGGAACCTCTTACACCAGGTAAGGTCTCCCCTATACCCACTTTCCACCTACACAGCCTGGGAACTTTGCCCCAGTGCCCAGGTCACATGGCCACTTGCATGAACTGTTCCCCAAGAACCTCACTCTATGAACAGACAGTATCTGACTCTCAGAGGGGGAATTAGGGTAGAGTTTGCAACTTTCAAATATCAGCCCCCCCTCCCCCAGAAAAAGTACATCTTAACACCACTAAGTCTTGGTCTGCAGCTGAAAACTATAAATGTCTCCACTGAAAGAAGAAAAGTGACATGAAGAGAGAGGGAGGGAGAGAAAGAGACAGAGACAGAGACAGAGGGACAGAAAGACAGAGAGACAGACTAACATGTTACTCCAGATGCTCAAGTCCCAGGACCAAAACAAAAACAGGAAAAACCAAGATGACCCATCCCTACCAAAAATTATTCATCCCATAATAATGCCGCAAATAAGAAAAATCTGGAAGGACTCCCAGATGATAAATTCAAAAGTATGATTATAACCATTATCTTAGTTAGGGTTCCTATTGCTACAGTAAAATACCATGACCAAAAATCTAGATTTGACTTACATGTACTTATCATGGTACATCAGCAAAAGGAGTCAGGACAGGAATGGAATCAGGGCAGGTACCTGAAGGCAGAGCTGATGCAGAGGCCATGGAGGGGTACTGTTTATTGGCTTTCTCTCCATGGCTTGCTGGAACTGCCTTCTTAAAGAAACCTAGACCATGAGCCCAAGAATAGCAACACCCATAGTGGACTGGGCCCTCCTTCATCAATAACTAATTAAGAAAATGCGTTACATCTAGAGGTATTTTCTCAAAGGAGGTTTCCATCTGTCAGATAATTCTAGATTATATCAAGTTGACATAATGATATCCACCACTCTTCAAGGAACTCAATAAAAACATGAATATAACCCAATAGACCAGAAAGAACTAAATGAAATAAAGTCAGTATAAAGCGTTCTAGTTTCCACCTGTGCTGGGACCAGAGCCTTAGCTCTGGATCCCCACCCACTCAGCTCATATCCCAGTTGCAGTTCAACCCCCCACTAGGGGTTCTGACATATCCAGGATCACAGGAAAGACAGGCTCCAGTCAGAGACAGAGAGGCCAGATGACACCAGAGATAACCAGATGGCGAAAGGCAAGCACAAGAACATATGCAACAGAAACCAATTTGACTTGGCAAAAAAAAAAAAAAAAAAAAAAAAAAAACAAGTCCTGGATACCCAAAACACCTATAAAGCAAGATTAAGATCTAAATTCTCATTTTATGATGATGATTGAGGACTTTAAGAAAAACATAAATAACTCCCTTAAAGAAACACAGGAGAACACAAGTAGACGCCCTTAAAAAGGAAACACATAAATCCCTTTAAAAAAATACAGGAGCACACAATCAAACAGGCAAAAGAACTGAACAAAACCATCCAGGATCTAAAAATGGAAATATAAACATTAAAAAAACACACACACACAAAGGGAGACAGCCCTAGAGATGGAAAACCTAGAAAAGGCAACAGGAGTCACAGATGCAAGCATCACCAACAGAATACAAAAGATAGAAGAGAGAATCTCAGTAGTAGAAGATAACATAGAAGACATCAACACAACAGTTAAGGAAAATACAAAAAGCAAAAAGTTCCTATCTCAAAACACTAAAGAAATCCAGGACACAATGAAAAGACTGAACCTAAGAATAAAAGGTATAGAAAAGAATGAAGATTCATAACTCAAAGGGCCAGCAAGCATCTTCAACCAAATTATAGAAGACTTCCCTAACCTAAAGAAAGAGATGCCTATGAATATACAAGAAGCCTACAGAACACCCAACAGACAGGACCAGAAAAGAAAATTCATACCATCACATAATAATTAAACACCAAATGCACATAACAAAGAAAGAATATTGAAAGCAGTAAGGGGAAAAGGTCAAGTAACATATAAAGGCAGGCCTATCAGAATTACACCAGACTTGTCAACAGAGACTCTAAAAGGCAGAAGATCCTGGGCAGATGTCATACAGACACTAAGAGAACACAAATGCTAGCCCAGGTTACTATACCCAGCAAAACTCACAATTAACATAGATGGAGAAACCAAGATATTCCATGACAAAAACAAATTTAAGCAATATCTTTCCACTAATCTAGTGATACAGAGGGTAATAGAAGGAAAAGTCCAACACAAGTACACCCAAGAAAAAACAAGAAACTAATATTTTCACAAGTCCAAAAGAAGATAGCCACACAAACATAACTCTACCTTTAACAACAAAAATAACAAGAAGCAACAATGATTGGTCCCAAATATCTCTCAACATCAATGGACTCAACTCCCCAATAAAAAGACATAGGCTAGCAGACTGGATATGTAAACAGGATCCAGGAATGTTGCTGCATTCAGAAAAAAACACCTCAGTGACAAAGACAGACACTACCTCAAAGTAAAAGGCTGGGAAAAAAATTCCAAGCAAATGGTCCCAAGAAACAAGCTGGAGTAGCCATTCTAACAGCCAATAAAAAGATTTTCAACCAAAAGTTATCAAAAAAAAAAAAAAAAAATGGGGAAGGACACTACATACTCATCAAAGGAAAAATCCACCAAGATGAAACTTTCAATTCTGAACATCTATGCCCCATATTCAAGGGCATCCACATTTGTAAAAGAAACATTACTGAAGCTCAAAGCACACATTGAACCTCACACAATAATAGTAAGAGATTTCAACACCTCAATTTCACCAATGGTCAGATCATGGAAACAGAAACTTAACAGAGACACAGTGAAACTAAAAGAAATTATAAACCAAATGGATTAAATAGCCACAGAACATTTCACCCTAAAACAAAAGAATATACCTTCTTCTCAGCACATCATGGTACTGTCTCAAAAACTGATCATATACTTGGACACAAAACAAACATGAACAGATACAAGAACATTGAATTAATCCCATGTATTCTATTGGATCATCACAGACTGAGGCTGGTCTTCAATAACAACAAAAACAACAGAAAGCCCACATACACATGGAAGCTGAATGACTATCTACTCAACGATAACTTGGTTAGGGAAGAAATAAAGAAAGAAATTAAAGACATTTAGAATTTACTGAAAATAAAGGCACAACATATCCAAACTTATGGGACACAAGGAAAGCAATTCTAAGAGGAAAACTCATAGCCCTGAGTGCCTCCACAAAGAAATTGGAGAGATCATACACTAGCAGCTTAACAGCTCATCTAAGAACTCTAGAACAAAATGAAGCAAATACACCAAAGAGGAATAGATGGCAGGAAATAATCAAACTCAGGGCTAAAATCAACCAAGTAGAAGCAAAGAGAACTATACAAAGAATCAACAAAACCAGGAGCTGGTTCTTTGAGAAAATCAAGGAGATGGATAAACCCTTAATCAGAGTAATGAGAGGGCACAGACACAGTATCCAAATTAACAAAATCAGAAATGAAAAGGGAGATACAACAACAGAAACTGAGAAAATTAAAAAAAAAAAATTAGATCCTACGACAAAAGTCTATACTCAACAAACCTGGAAAATCTGGATGAAATAGATGATTTTCTAGGCAGATACCAGATACCAAAGTTAAATCAGGTTCAGATAAACCATCTAAACAGTCCTATAGCCCCCAAGGAAATAGAAGCAATCATTAGAAGTCTCCCAATCTAAAAAAGCCCATCCCCAGATGGTTTTAGGGCAGAATTCTATCAGACCTTCTAATACCAATACTTCTCAAACTATTCCATTAAATAGAAACAGAAGGAACACTACCCAATTCTTTCTATAAAGCCTCAGTTACACTGATACCTAAACCACAAAAAGACCCAACAAAGAGAACTACAGACCAATTTCCCTTATGAATATCAATGCAAAAAATACTCAATAAAATTCTCACAAACTGAATCCAAGAATACATCAAAATGATAATCCACCGTGACCAAGTAGGCTTCCTGCCAGGAATGCAGGGATGGTTCAATGTATGGAAATTCATCAATGTAATCCATTCAAAGAAAAAAAAAAACATGATTATCTCATTAGATGCTGAAAAACCCTGTGACAAAAAACAATACCCATTCACATTAAAAGTATTGGAGAGATCAGGAATTCAAGGTTCATTCCTAAATATAATAAAAGCAATATACAGCAAACCAATAGCCAAATCAAACTAAATGAAGAGACACTCAAAGCAATCCCATTAAAATCGGGGTTGTGACAAGGCTGCCCACTCTCTCCCTTCCTATTTAATATAGTACCCGAAGTTCTAGCCAGAGCAATTAGACAACAAAAGGAGGTCAAAGGGATATAAATTGGGAAGGAGGAAGTCAATGTATCACTATTTGCAGATGATATGGTAGTATACATAAACAGCCCCAATAATTCTACCAGAGAGATTCTACAACTGATCAACAACTTCAGCAAAGTGGCTGGATATATAATTAACTTTAACAAATCAGTAGTCTTCCTCCACTTAAAGAATAAAAGGGCTAAGAAAGAAAGTAGGGAAACAACACCCTTCACAATAGTAACAAATAATATAAAATATCTTCGTGTGACTCTAACCAAATAAGTGAAATATTTGTATGACAAGAACTTCAAATCCCTGAAGAAAGAAATCGAAGAAGACCTCAGAAGATGAAAAGATCTCTCATGCTCACAGACTGGCAAGATTAATATAGTAAAAATGGCCATCTTACTGAAAACAATCTACAGATTCAATGCAATCCCCATCAAAATTCCAATTCTTCATAGAGTTAGAAAGAGCAATTCTCAAAATTCATTTGGAATAACAAAAAATCCAGGATAGTGAAAACTATTCTCAACAATAAAAGAACTTCTGGGGGAATCACCATCCCTGACCTCAAGCTGTATTACAGAGCAATAGTGATTAAAAAAACAAAACAAAACTGTACAGTATTGGTACAGAGACAGGCAGGTAGATCAGTGGAATAGAATTGAAAACCCAGAAATGAACCCACACACCTGTGGTCACTTGATCTTTGACAAAGAAGTTCAAACCATCCAGTGGAAAAGGGACAGCATTTTCAACAAATGGTGCCAGTTCAACTGGCGTTCTACATGTAGAACGCAAAATTGTTCCATTCTTATATCCTCATACAAAGCTCAAGTCCAAGTGGATCAAGGACCTCTACATAAAACCAAATATGCTGAATCTAATAGAAGAGAGTGGGAAAGAGCCTCGAATACTTGGGTACAGGAAAAACTACCTGAACAGAAAACCAATGGCTTGTGTTCTAAGATTAACAACTGACAAATGGGACCTCATAAAATTGCAAAGCTTCTCTAAGGCTAAGGACACTGTCAATAGGACCAAATGGCAACCAGAGATTGGGAAAAGATACTTATCAACCCTACATCCAATAAAGGACTAATATCCAAAATATACAAAGAACTCAAGAAGTTAGACTCCAGTGAACCAAACAACCCTATTAAAAACTGGAGTACAGAGCTAAATAGAGAATTCTCAACTGAGAAATCTCGAATGGCTTAGAAGCACCTAAAGAAATGTTCAACATCCTTAGTCATGAGAGAAATGCAAATCAAAACAACCCTGAGATTCCACCTTACACCAGTCAGAATGGCTAAGATCAAAAACTCAGGTGACAGCAGATGCTGGTGAGGTTGTGGAGAAAGAGGAACACTCCTACATTGCTGGTGGGATTGCAAGCTGGTACAACCACTCTGGAAATCAGTTTGGTGGTTCCTCAGGAAACTGGACATAGTACTACCTGAGGACCCAGTTATACCACTCCTGGGTATATACTCAGAAGATGCTCCAACATGTAATAAGGATACATGCTCCACTATGTTCATAGCAGCCTTATTTATAATAACCAGAAGCTGGAAGTAACCCAGATGTCCCTCAACAGAGGAATGGATACAGAAAATGTGGTACATTTACACAATGGAGTACTACTCAGCTATTAAAAACAATGAATTTATGAAATTCTTAAGCAAATAGATGGAACTAGAAATCATCATCCTGAGTGAGATAACACAATCACAAAAGAACACACACTGATAAGTGGATATTAGCCCAGAAGCTTGGAATACCCAAGATACAATTCACAGACCACATGAAGCTCAAGAAGAAGGAAGACCAAAGTATAGCTACTTTAGTCCTTCTTAGAAGGGGGAACAAAATACCCACGGGAGGAGTTACAAAGTGTGGAGCAGACACTGAAGGAAAGGCCATCCAGAGACTGCCCCACCTGGAGATGCACCCCCTATACAGTCATCAAACCCAGACACTATTGTGGATGCCAACAAGTTCTTGCTGACAGAATATAGCTGTCTCCTGAGGGGCTCTACAAGTACCTGACAAACGCAGATGTGGATGCTCTTAGCTAACCATTGGACTGAGTACAGGGTCACCAATGGAGGAGCTAGAGAAAGTACCCAAGGAGCTGAAGGAGTTTGCAGCCCCATAGGAAGAACAACAATATGAACTAACCAGTACCCCCTCAGAGTTCCCAGGGACTAAACCACCAACCAAAGAGTACACATGGAGGGACCTCCAGCCGCATATATAGCAGAGGATAAAAACCTTGTCATTTATCAATGGGAGGAGAGGCCCTTGGTCCTGTGAAGGCTCTATGACCCAGTGTAGGGGAAAGCCAGGCCAGGAAATGGGAGTAGGTGGGTTGGTGAGCGGGGGGAGTGGGTAAGGAGTTTTTGGAGGGGAAACCAGGAAAGGGGATAACATCTGAAATGTAAATAAAGAAAATATCTAATAATAAAAAAAAGAAGTTTATCCAAGAGAAGTCCTTGACCTGACAATCTAAGGGTTGGCTCTGAGAAGATCTGGCTGGTCAAAGCTGCTTGTTTTACCTGTAGTGCTATGAGGTGGGGACTTGGATAGCCATGGCTGGCAGACCATGGTTTGAAGAAACAGAGAAACCAGTGACTAGAAAAAGACAGGGCCAGGCAACTGGAGAGAACAGACACGGAAAACCTGCAAGGCTGGCTCTCCAAGATTCGTCCTGCCCATAGCCTTGTTCTTCAATGAATGTGTTCTCTCTCTGCCTGCCCCCCCACCCTCTCTCTCTCAATTACACAAGCTTCTCCCAAGTACCTTCCCTTCTAAACCAAGACAATTTGCAAATAGTTTTAGAAAACACGGTCACAAGATTGCATTTAAACACTGTCAAATTCCATGTCAGAGCCATAGGAACTAAGAGTCCCCAGCTGTGTTCTAGCAAGATGAGTCAAGATGATGACCATGGGGCCAGGGTAACATCAAGGCCAGAGCAGAAAGGAGAAAATCTTTACAGTCTGCCCCTGCAGCTAGCAAGCCTGTGGGACACAGGACTATCATTTGGAATGGACTCAGGAAACCCAAGCTAATATTAGCCACAGCCAAAGAAAATCATGATCAGGATTATAGAATGCCGAAACTCGCATATGACTAAGTAGAACAGGAGCCCAGTGACTGATCCCTTGAATCAATGGTAACCATACACTAATAGAGAGCAACATCTACAACTCCAGTCTCATACCTGCCCTCTGGCTTCAGGACCCTTCTCCCTGATCAACTCTACCATCCTCTTGGGACCCAGGGTCACTTCCACAGAACTACAGAAGTCAAGACAAAGTTGGGGTGATAACCCAGAAAGTCAGTAAAATGTCTGCCCTGTAAGCACAACGACCTGAGATTTATCTCCAGACACATTAAAGAAAGAAGGAGAGGGAGGGAGAGGAGAGGAGAGGAGAGGAGAGGAGAGGAGAGGAGAGGAGAGGAGAGGAGAGGAGAGATATGAGATGAGATAAAGGCATAATAGTGAGCACTTATAATCCCAGTGCTGAGGAGGTAGAGACAGGTGTATCTTTGGGGCTCACCAGACAACCAGCTTAGCTTACCCAATGAGACCTATCCAATGAGAGACACTGTATCAAAAAAAAAAAGAAAGAAAGAAAAGAAAAGAAAAGAAAAAGAAAGGAGGGAGGGAGGGAGGAAGGGAGGAAGGAAGGAAGGGAGGAAGGGAAGAAGGAAGAAAAGAAGGAAGGAAGGAAGACTGGATAGTACATCAGGGATGGCAACCAAGGTTGCCTTCTGGCTTCTGTGTGGGAGGAGAGGGAAAGGGAGAGGGAGAAGAGTATGTGTGCATGTATGCATGCACACTTGTGAATTATAAACCCATCAGCTCACATGAACACACAAACATGCACACAACACATATGAACATACAAATATATACAAAGAAGTAAAGTCGGTTCCCTGAGGGTCTCTCATATATTTGAGCACCACAGGCACACTTCTGTTGGCACTACTATTCCATCCTATAGTCAGCTTTGGAAAACTGAGGTCAGAGGGGGTTGAGCAAGTGTTCCCAAAATGGGAAATGAAAATCCCAGCAGGAATTTTAAGACAGTCAGTCAATTTCAGATCCCTCCAACTCATATAATGGGAATGGGACTCTCCAAATGCAATCTCCTTTCCACTAAAGTCCTGAGTTTATGGAAGGAAACTTCCTCTTGACTGGGCTCATCAGAACTGCCTGTGGGCTTCTCAGAAGATTCATTTCTGTTGGACTCTACCAGTTCCCATTTCTGTGTTTGTCTCAGCTCTCATGAGACTGTATTCCTGGACCCTACATCTTATCCAGACTTCTGAAGGTGAACTTCACATAACCAGTGGGTTAATGGATTTAGAGGCAGCAGATGGAGCTGAGTCTGACACAGAAGAGTCCTTTGGCTGTACAGGCTTTAGCATGTGTACATTTAGCCATGGCCTGGGCACTGTGGCAGATGCCCAAGGGAGAAGAGAGGTCTCCTTGCCTTGTATTAGATAGCACCTAAAGTGTACCCACAAACTAGAAATTAGGGCAGCTCTGGACTTAAGTGAAAATTCTTCAACTCACAGTATGGTGTAATTTCATTTCCTTTCTTACCAGAACAACAAGCATAGCCAAGCCTAAGCTGAAAATGATGAATGAAGCAGGTATGCTGCCAGCTCCTTCCTTCATTAGCATTTTCCTGATTTGTAAGCTTCTGAGTTAATTAATACAATATAGAGCATTCTTCCATAAACTGATTTTAAATAGATTTTTGCTTCTCACATTTTCATTTGCACCCAGCTCTAGTGGAGTACCTTCATCCACCCATGCATCTACCCATCTGTTTACCTACCCATGCATACCTTCATTCACCCACCCACTCCTCACCTATCCATCTATCCGTCCCACTAACCATCCATCCACCTGTACATATATCTACCCACCTGTCCATCTATCTACCTATGCACTCATATATATTACACCTATCCACCCATCCACTCATCCGTCCATAAATTCATCCACTCATACATCTTTACACACACATACACACACATATACATCTATTCAACTACCTGTCCATGCCCCCATCCACCCACATATCCATTGGTCTACCTATCCACTCACCCATCTACCTAATCTGCTCATCCATATCTAAAGATGCATCTACTTATCCATGTGTCTATTAATCTGCTATCCACCTATCCATCCCTCTGACAATTAAAATGTATGAGAGACATGCTGTCAGCAAGTTGAATGGAAGATCCCTCAAACACTGAGATGAGGGCAAGGATCAGTGGGGATGAGAGAGGTAGCAACAATATAAAAGCAAATTACTACGTGACAAGTTGAAAGGTCATCAGAAAAGCTGTGCTGGGCTGGTGAGATGGCTCAGCCAGTAAAAGCACCAACTGCTCTTCCAAAGGTCATGAGTTCAAATTCCAGCAACCACATGGTGGCTCACAACCACCCATAATGAGATCTGATGCCCTCTTCTGGTGTGTCTGAAGACAGCTACAGTGTACTTATATAATAATAATAATAATAAATAAATTTTAAAAAAAAAGAAAAAAAAAAGCTGTGCTGAGCATATCTGGACAATGCCTGGCAGGAGAAAGAGGACATCACTATGTCACTGTGAAAAAAGGCAAGAAAAGGACACACAGCAAGAGAAATGCAGTGGCTCCAAGGGCAGAAGCCTGAGCAAAACTCCTAGGAACTGGTCCTGCCAACAACTGAGCGGTAGCATTGGTACTGCTGCACCTCACATGGTGAGGGGTGTGCTAGGAAACAGGGCTGAGCAAGGAAGAGTAGAGAGGCTACTAGAAGCCTAGGTGTGGGAGCACAAAGCCTGGGAGTGGGAGCACGAAGACTTGGTATGGGAGCATAAAGCCTAGGTTTGAGAGCATAGAGACTAGGAATGGGAACACAAAGTCTGGATATAGGAGCATGAAGATTGGATGTGGGAGCATGAAGCCTGGGTTTGGGAGCACAGAGACTAGGTATAAGAGGATGGAGATTGGGTAGGGATGCCGAAAGCCTGGGTGTGGGAGCACAGAGATGAGGTGTGGGAGTACAGGGTCTACTACTGAGTCACATGAAGAAACAGATCTTCAGTAGAAGATACTTGGGTGAGGGAGGGCAGACAGCAGAATTACTGCCATTAACCAAGAGAGTGGCAGAGCCCAGCCAGGAAAGGAGTTGCTGTGGTAGTAACAGCAGAACACAGCAGAACAGAATTCAGAGATTTTCCTGGTATTTCCTGCCAAGGCATTGCCATGGGCACACTGGGGACTCAGCCTTAGAGGTAAAACTGGGTGCCTATCCTATGGCAGGCCTGAGGTCTCTGATGGGGGAATCTCTATCCCTTACATAAGACTGTGTCTGCTAAGCTCTGGCTTCTTGAACATGGCAGAGGGGAAAGGATGCTTGTGACTGGACAAACTCTCACCTCACAAGAGTCTCTCTCCTGCACTGTGAGAGAGGAAACTATAGCCCTTGGGAGAACCCAACATGGCAGACTCCACATGACACCAAGTCAAGAGCCATCTTCAGCAGACAGCAACTAGCAACTAAAGGTTTTTTTATGTCAAAGACTGAAAGGAACAAGATGCTGCCAACAACATGGGAAAGCTGGAAACACTGTCCTGGGCTGGGCTCTGGATGCACACATGGCCCCAGCAACACCTCAACTGCAGTCTTCTGAGACCTGAACTCAGGGCAAAGCTAAGGGGCTCAAGAGCTACCCCATAAAAACTTGGCAGGAGCAGATATGTGTTTCTTTGAGTGGGAAGTTCATGTTAACCTGAGCAATGCCATAGATAGCGAATGCACTTAGTAGCATTAGCAAATGTCTCAGGTCAGAGAGAGACCAAAAATGTCCCAAGGCCTGCTCTGTCCCAGCTTCTGAGGCTGAAATGGGGAGCTCTGGGATCTGTGCCAGAGCCAAATACAGTGTTATTTGCCTTGTGCACACACTGGATTTTTGCTAAGTGCGAACACAGAAACATTCCCTGAGCCCTTTAAGTCCTCACTTTTATTCTGTATATTGAGCATGACTCATGCACACAGCTGTCAATCTGCCATCTCCCTGAGGATGTCAAGGCAGATCCTTGGTGGCAAGGCCTCCACAGCTAAATCTCCGGTCCCCACTTTAAGCCTGACTTCCATCCAGACTTGGCTATCTATAAACAGCCCGCTTGGAACTGGTCACCCCCTCTCACACCACAGCCACTTCTTTGTCCTTTGGAAATGTACTTCAAAGCCAAATAACGATGCTCATGGCTATGGTGACAGCCTGACTGTCACCAGACAGACACCCAATTCCAGCCTGGGCTCACAGCTGCCCCCACTGGCCTCCTGCTGCCACGTCTGCCCTCTTCCACTTAATCTCCAAACTCCAGCCAAAACAGCTATTTTCTTAAGTGAAATTGCAAATTTTAGTCCTACTTAAAACCTTCCTTGGCATCCAGTACCTCTTGATCAAATGAAGTCGCTTGACCCTTGAGTAGCCTGAGTCAGCAGGTCCTGCGGCTCTGGGTGAGCTAAGTCTACTTCTTCATCGTTCCCTGCAAACAGCCACAACCCTTCTGGGCCAGGAATTTCCAGGAGCTGGGACATGGTGTCTCCTATGCTAGCTAAAATATCCCACCTTCTTGTGCATCTCAACTTTAGCATCAATCCCTGTAAGAGGCCTTTTCTACATGGCAACCCTTTCCTTGTTTCTACATGGCATCCCTTTCCTTGCTGTGCACAGCAAGATTACTAAGCAGAAAATTACATATGAGCTTGTTACTTATGTTAATGCTTTCCCAATCAGACTGTCAGCTGCCCAGGAATCCGAATGGTAGGTATCCACACTCTACAGTAAAGCCAGCATGAAGTCTGGTCCCTGAGAGCCCCCAAAACACCATCCCAGGATGGGCCCTTTGGTTCCCAGGAAAAGTGTAGATGGAGTTCCCTAAGGATGAATAGGAGGTATGGGCAGTGGCCCTCTACCTAACTTCTTTCCTCAGATAGATCCTGGGCACTCTGGCCTGTCCCTGCATGCCAAATGGGTGGCCCTGAGTAAGTTATGGGAGCTGTTCACACATCTTAGAATCAGGGCTCCTCATTGCCTCCTCCAAGTGCTAGAGCAGTGCTTCTCAACCTTCCTAATGCTATAACCATTTAATATAATTTTTCATGTTGTGAACCCCAACCATAAAATTATTTTCATTGCTACTTTATAACTGTAATTTTGCTACTGTTATGAATCAATGTGGGTGGTGGTGGCGCACACCCTTGATCCCAGCACTTGGGAGGCAGAGGCAGGTGGATTTCTTGGTTCGAGGCCAGCCTGGTCTACAGAGTGAGTTCCAGGACAGCCAGGGATACACAGAGAAACCCTGTCTTGAAAATCCAAAAAAAAAAAAAGAATCAATGTAAATATCTGATATTTAGGATATCTGATATGTGACCCCCGCAAAGGGATTACATCGCACAGGTTGAGAACTGCTGGGTAGAGAGGAGGAGGAAGAGGAGCAGTGGGGTGTGCTAAGGCCACACAGTTGTGGTGTGTGACAATATCTACATTGTAAGCATGTGGCAGGCCATCCAGGACCAAATGAGCTGACCAGAGAAAACTGAAGGGAGAGTCGGAAGCTGCCTGAAAGCTGTTTGAGAGACAGGAGGAAGGGTTTATGGAATCAGGGGCCCCGTTGTAGAAGATACCAACAAGCAAGCACAGAAGGAAAAAACATATAGGCTGGCAGTGCTGGAAATTCCAGGCTCAGTTCATCTGGAAAGAGGGCACTGTTCCTTCAAAGGGAGCCTTGCCTGTGATTTCAGAAGGCCTGATAGCATTCATTGATGCATAAGGCTGAGGGGCAATAGGAAGTGGGCCGAGGAACTAGACTGATGGTGGCTTTCCAGATGGACGTATTTGTTAGATCCCATCTTCTTCATACAATGAAAGTGGGATATAGAGACAGTGCTAAGGGCTCTTGGTTGCAATGCAGGAATGGGGAGAGGAGGAAGGAGGGAAATGGCAGTTGCTTTAGGCTGTGTTTGGGAGTCTGTACTGGAGTTCAAGTGAAGGGAGAAGAGGCCAACGGTGGGCTCCTCTGTTGCACTTGACTGAGACCGTCTGTGGACATCAGACACATGAGAACAAACAGCTCCATGGCAGCAGCCAGGTTACAAAGCAGCCAACTGGCTAGCAGTACCATCACCGCCCACATCCAGGACCCTCTCAGCAGAAGGGGATCCACATACCCATCGTGACACTGGCAGAAACATAGCACTTCAAAACACACAAAAGCTTCAAGATGGGGTCCAATTTAGTCTGCAGTTGAATACCAGAAGCACAATGATCCTAAAATTAAATGACATCATCTGTCAAAACAGTGGCTTTCTAATTTGAATTAAGGCACTGTGGAATTTTATATGGAAAAGAAACATTTAATTAGGACGGTGTTTTCTGCCAGAGCAGACTTGGGAAAAGCAGCCAGTCAGTCTGGCCAGCTTTATTGAGGTTCTCCACCAGCCATCAGCGGCAAGGACATGGAGGGGAGTCCTAGTCACCTAAGAGTATACCAGTGGGAATCTACCTCACATATGCACTGGTGACCCTGGCTCTTTGGGTGACAGCTAACATGCCACACAACCAGGGGCCATGAGACCTAACATTCAAAGGGTATTTCCCAGATGATACTGGATGCCACTCTACATCCCCTGACACAGCAGGGCATGGTAGGACTCAGACCCTTCCAGTATCCACAGCCACATCTACATGAAATTAACATTTAGACTCACACTATCTTTATTTGTAACCAAAGAGTCAGGGCTGCTCTCCCTACTCAACTGAGAATTACAGTGATGGTGTCTTAGTCTTTTTTCCTATTACTATAATAAGTACTCAAATAAAAACAAGTTGAGAAGAAAGGTTTATTCTACTCACAATTCAAGTTACAGTTTACTGTGGTAGGAAAACAGAGGCAGCAGGAGCTTGAAGCAGCTGGTCACATGACATCTGCACTCAAGAAGCAGAAAGTGATGAGAACTTCTGCTGCTCAGCAATTCTCTCCATTCACACCATCCAGGATCCCAACCAGGGAATGGTGACGCCCACAGTGGGCAGGCCTTCTCATTTCAACTAACGTAATCAATATAATATCTCACAAGCATGCTGAGAGCCTTGTCCCCCACGTGATTCTAGATTCTGTCACATAGTATCACACCACATGACACACAGTGTCTCATTGTTTGTTCTCCTAGTCAGGCAGTGAGTGCCTCAAAAGAAAAAGTCATGTTTAGTGCATAGAACCCAGTCCCTGGCAGCATGGCTTTCATCTGGGATGCATAGGTGTTTCATAAACACTCAGTAAGTAACATAAACTAGAATCTTGAGCCTCCTTGATTGAGTAATTTATTTTTAAAAGGTGGGTATATCACTGGACACACATAAACTCAGGAAGACATTTGTACCTTTTTGTTTATTTATTTTTGAGACAGCTTCTTATGAAGACCAAGCTAGCCTCAAACTCACCAAGTTGCTAATGATGACCTTGAGATCCTCATTCTCCTGCCTCTGCCTCCTGACTACTGAGATTACAGGCTTGTACCATAATGCCTAGTTGATGCAGTATTGGGGATTAGACCCAAGGTTTCATGCATGCCAGGTACTCAACCTACTAACCAACCTATATCTGCTACCATCATCTCACATTCAACGCATCCTCTAAAGGATGTTCTTAGCTTTAAAGGGATTCCTGTCCCAAGAAACATTTGTCATAACCAGAATTGGCATTCCCACATAAATGATGCAGTAAGAGTCTACAACTATAATGATAAATGAAACCCCAGTTCATGAGTCTGCACTGGCTGGTGTACCAGGTTCTTGCCAAAAATAAGGTCCCAAGACTATAGGAGCCAAGACAGTATTAAGCTGAAGTCATAAATTCCAAGACCTAAATTCACCTCTATTATGAAAGTGGAAGTGATATCGTAACTTTTAAAGGGTGAGTTATTAGCCAACAAGCAAAGATAGTATCTACCTGAATCACTAAAATGATTCACAAAGAAATGCTAAATTGGCTTTTCAGCCAAAAACAAAGACAGGGCAGACAATGACTTACACAAAAGTAAAGATTCCAATTGATTTAATTTTTTGTTGTTGTCAACACCAAAAGCAGGAAGCATCACTTTCCTTTCCTTAGGCCCTTCCTTCACTCACCACTTTTTCCACAGGGTCACCATGGTACCTGTCAATCAAGACTGCTTGGCATCATGACTGCCAATGAATCACTTCTTTAACTTTGGAGAAGGGGGGGAAAATCCACATGAATTTTCACAGGGAAAAAAAAAAAAACCCTGAAGCCATGGACTATCAGGCTAACTACAGAGATGCTGGTACCCACAAAGACCATGGGGGCGGCTGGCTATGGGGGAGAGGCTGTACAGGCTAAAGACCTCTGTTGGGGATAAAGGCCAGAGTAGAAATTGTTCCCTATTTTGCCCTGCAAGTCCAGGGGAGGCATGTTCATTTCTTTGAGAGAGTAGAAAGGAAGCAGTGCTAATTGAATATCCATTATGCTCCTATCCCACAGATCTATAGAACAATCCTTCCAGGCAGAGGCAGGGGATTAACAGGTGCTATACTTTACACAAGAGAAAATTGAGGCTCAAGATGCATGTGAATTGCCCAAGAGGTCAGTTTAACTTAGTCAGTAAATGGCAACCTTAGCTCTGGAGCTGAGCCTGCCTGGCTGCAAATGTTCTGTCCACCTGCCCTGCCTTGGCTAAGGCCTTCTGATAATAAATCAGTGTGTACTAAGAAAAGGTCAGTACTCAGGACACACACACACATACACACACACACACACACAGGGGGGGGGTGGCTCCTTCCTCGGGGAGGCAGCTTCACAGTTCCTTAAACTCCCATTAAAAAGGCTCTTCTTGAGAGAGAGGCCCTTAGGCCTGAGGGTGTTCGATGCCCCAGTGTAGGGGAATACCAGGGAGGAAAGATGGGAGTGGGTTGGGGGGGAGCACCCTCATAGAGGCAAGGGGAAGAGGGATGGGATAGGGAGGTTCCGAAGGGAAGATCTGGAAAGGGGAAAACATTTGAAATGTAAAGAAAATATCCAATTAAAAAAAGAAAAAGAAGGCTCCACTTCTAGACTCTTTGTTGCTCTGCCAAGTAGGTTGATAGGTTGATTTTCATGGAGATTATGTCAGCTGAAGGCAAGGCCCCTTCTTGACCTCTAAGGGACATGCTAACACCCAAGCAAGTGAGTTCCTTTAGCCTCTGCTTAGCAAGTTTCCCAGCCTCTGCTTGAATGGGTTGGTCCTACACTTACAAGCTGTTCATCTTCACTGTCAACATGACTGGGTGAAGAAACAGCTAGACCATCCTGAGGCACATCGTGCCTATGTCTGTGAGGGCATTTCCAGGGAGGGCTGATTGAAGAGGGAAGATCCACCCTAATGTGAGTGGCCCTGTCTGATGAGCTGAAGTTCCAGGCTGAGCATGGGGAAGAAAGCCAGCTGAGCACAGCCATTCCTTCCACTGCTTCCTGGTTTGCTGAGATGTGAGCAGGCAGCTTAATGTCCCTGCTGAACCAAACCAACTGCCACCATGTCTTTCTCATCATGATGAATCATAGTACCTCGAGATGTGAGCCATAATACCTTCCCTCTCCCCATTATAAGCTGTTCTTTGTAAGGAGTTTGATCACAACAATGAGAAAAGTAGCAAGTGGATTGGGGGAAGGCTTGAGGCATCCTTGGGGAGATAGGTTCACATCTGAAAAAATCAACTTCAGGAAGGAATGGCTTCTTGTGGCTCACAGGTTCAGGGTACAGTCTACCCTGGTAAGGAAGTTATAGGGTGACTGCTCACACTACCCCCACAGTCAAGAAGCACAAGCACTGGGAAATGAGTACTGATGAGCAATCAGCTTGCCCTCTTTTTATTCAGTCTAGAGCCACAGCCTGAGGAGTGGTGCCACCCACATCAGTGCGGATCTTCCTACCTTGACACATCTTGAAATTCCCTCACAGACCCAAAGTTTGTCTCTTCAGTGATTCTAGATTGATTTCAGAACTCAGGCAGGGTGAGGAGGAAGAAGTCACCATACAGGCATCCACATGAAGGGTAGGTAATCTTTGCATGACAGCATAGATACAAAAAGCCCAGTAAAAAGAGGGATGAGAGGGTTGTGTTCTTAGGAGGGCCTTCGTAGGTATCAAAACCAAAGAGGTGTCCAAGGGCAACCATTGCTCCATGAAGTGAGACAACTAAGGAAGCCTGAGGAGGAGGGGGAGTGGACCATACTTGGGAGGTTGAGCCACTGATAACAGGTTTCTCTCCAGATATGGAGAGAACAGATTAGGACCATGGCTGAAATAGGACTTGACAGAGACAATTGTGCTTTTCAATAGTTTGTGCTAAAAAGTGACAAAGGACTCAAAAACATAAGATACCCATCACAGGGCTGGAGAGATGGCTCAACAGTTAAGAGCACTGACTGATCCTGATTTCAATTCCCAGCAACCACATGGTGGCTTACAACCATCTGTAATAAAATCTGATGCCATCTTCTGTGTGTCTCAAGACAGCTATAGTGCACTCATATATAATAAATAAATAAATAAATAAATAAATAAATAAATAAATAAATGTAAAAAAAAAAAAAGATACCCATCACAATAAAAACAATGGGGTTAGGGAAGTGAGATACCTATCTCAAAAACCAAACAAACAAAAAACCCAAAAGACAGCATGTGTGCTTGTGCATGCATACTTACAAAAAGGGGGAGGAACAGGCAGCCTGTGGGGCACCCTCACTGGCCAGATCTGAAACAATTTAAGTATCGAAATATTAGTGGATGGTTTTGTACACTATGTATTCAGATGCTGATTGCTGTGCCCAAATATCTCTGGCAGTTCTAGTGATGCTGGCATTGTCATGATATTTGGAGCATCTCCTGTCTCAGTGATGTGTAAAAATTCTTTTCCATTACCTCTGATTGGTTAATAAAGAACTGATTAAGCCTCTAGCTGGGGAGAATAGAATAGGGTGGGACTTCAAATCCCAGTGAGGAAGTTCCAAGCAAGAAGAGGAGAAAAGAGGAGAAGAACCAGGAGCCTTGGCCATGAGGTCTCCATGAGGAGAAGATGGATGGAGCAGGAACATCCAAGGCAAGACCAAGATGGCAGGCAATGCCACGTGGCTGGGAACTGGCTGGAAAGTAGACCAAGCTAGCATAGTTGGGTTAGAATAGCTCAGAACTTGTCCAGCATAGTGCCTGCAGCTTGTTAATAAATTTATTAAGTGTCCATGTCATTTCTTCAGGAGCTAAAACAGGCTAGAATGGATGTAGAAATGCTGTCATTGCTTGGAAGCCAAGGGGGCAAAGAAAAACCCCTGGAATAATGTCTACATCATAATGAATTAATTAATAGTTACCAGCTGCTATAAACTGAGACTGAGCTCTGAAGGGGAAGGGGAAGCTGTAAGGTTGCCACATCATCTTCTAAAGCACACACACAGTGGGAATGTCTGGCAGATGGAACCTTCCTCACATGTCCATCAGAACTGGGACAAACAAAAGTCTTGCCGTACCTAATAAATATGATAGGAATATGGCACCATTGCTGTGATATCCTGCCCGAATACAGGCCTTGGCCCTGATCATGAAGAAGCATCGAACCCTAACTTAATAGCCTCCTCTATAACGGCTGCATGTATGGGAACCACAGAGCCTCTTAAGACTTTGGTGACCAGGAAGAAACAAATGCTCTGAGAAGACCCCTCAGTAGAGGCCACCTGGGAGAGCAAGGCAGATGGGTGAGGGAAAAGCTGAGGGTGGCGATGGCTTCCCCCTTCTGCAGCTCAGCTCATGCTGTTGGTGATGGGGGAACATCCAGTTTTGAGGGCAAGGAAGACTTAGCACCAGAACACCCATGAACACAATGAACTGGGGGACACTGGACTGCTTTGCATTCTCTGTAAGTATATGATTATTTCAAAGTTTTCTCTTTTTTTTAATGGCTAAGTATAATAGATAGTCATCATAAAATTTTCAGAAAATTAAAATGAGCTTTCACTCTCTCACTGAGGTAACTGCCATTGATTCTGTGTATTGCCTCCCAGCCCCTTTTCTAAAAATAGATTTTTAATAAGCTGAAATTAGACTATAAAAATATTTTATGGTGTCCCCTTTTAAACTTTCTCAATGACTATTGTTCAACTGTAAATGTGTTCAATAATTCAATTAACCAACCCCCTATTATTTCACATTTAGACTGTTCCCAATTTTGTCTTTGTTATAAATAACACTATAGTGTCCATCTTAATACCAATCTTTGAGCACACTAAGGTCTTTCCTTGGAGGATATTAGAAGTGGAACTAAGAGATATAAGACATTAACTTTTGAAGATCCCAGTCCCTTCAGATTCCAACACAATCACCATCTCTCCCATTTCAGTACCTCAGAGACTTATCTCCTGGGGTTTTTGCATCCACCCCTGGACAAAGAAGGAAATTAGCCTCAACAGCCACCACTCTTGGAGAGGCCACAGTTGAAGCTAAGGTGCCCTCAGGCCTTGCTTAAAGTCCATGGTGGCCATCGAATGTTCTTTCTCTTGATTATCTCTGTTGACTCCTCTCCCCTAGAGAGCAGACCTGACCTTTCCCTCAAGGTGGAGTCTCCTTGATGCAAGTACCATACTGGGCCCTCCATCTACGATGGTCTTCTCACACATGGTCAGTAACACCTTACTGCCACACTGTTCATCAGAAAGTCATCAATGTTTTCACTACATGCTTCAAAACATCTTCACTGCCTCCCTCCCTTCCAAAAAAGACAGCTTGCCCATATATACAACCAACTGGGTAAATATTACAGCATGAACTCACTGCCTGAGACCACTCTTCTCACTTAAGAGTATCTAGTAGTCCCTGCTTCCAGGTCTTCTCTAGCAACACCACAATTGTCACAACACACTCTATGGTGGAGATCCTCTGAGGCCACTTCCCTGTCATTATACAAGGGTTGACTGACGGGGACTGTCTCTTCTTGTGTATGGTACAGGACCATACACAGCAACATGCTGACCAACACCCCATGCCTACAAGACACAGCCCTTTGTACCTCCAAACCACAGTCTTTGTGCTGTCTCTTTAATGGGGGCTAATTTTCAAAAGATGGGAACAAGGTCAGTAAAAGGAGTTCTGAAGCCACCATAAAACTTAATTTCTAATCCTGAAACTCAAGGATCTGATTTGCTAGAGATACTTCTTAGTAATATAACTTTTTCTCATATTATTTTGTTCTCATCCAAACTTAAGAGAGCTTATATTATCTCCCTATTTGTGCTTGGCTCACTAAGAAATGAGATTAGGCCTTACTGTTGCTTCTGCCCCAAGGGCCCCTAGAACAGAGAGGCTCATATGAGGGCAGGAACAGTAACAGTGCAAGGTTCATGGGATACCATTCTACCTTCTCTCTGGGCAGCTCTTGCCAAGGGACTCCCAGGTTCTTTAAGTTGCAGATGCCAAAAGAAAGGGAGAGGGTAACTCACTTGGCCTCAGAACACTGGTCTACTGAGTGGGACAGACAAGCCAGAGGACAGTAAGGGATGACCACAGGAGCCATGCAAGGAGCTTTAATAGTGGAGGCACGGGGGTTGTAATAAATGGAGGGGGCCAGCCATGAGGAGAGAGGGGGAGGAGCAACTGGGATAAGGAAGACTCTTGGTGCAGGACCCAACAACCTGTGCTAAAACATAAGAGGCAGGCAAGGGAGATGATGAGACCTGGGCATTAAAGGGCTTCATATTGAGAAGGACCAGAGGATTTCATTTCTGAGGGTAACCAACCATTAAATGAATAATTTTGGCCAATTCTTTCAAACTCTGTCTCAAAGATACAAAGAACTAAGGGAAATCTCATAACTCATTCTGCAAGACCAGTGTTTCCCTTACATCAAAGCCAAACCCATGGCAAGGAATGAGAGCCACATGCAAATACTCCCAATGAATTCAGAGGTAGAATCTCTCAACCAAACGCTAGGAACCAAAGCAATATCACAGGGAAAGGATAGAATACTGGAACCAGGAAGGACTTATGGGCAGACTATAAGATGAGTCCTTTTTAAAACTTCAATGTGCTATCATCATATTAATGTCATGCATGTTAATGCAATAAAGGGTAGGGGCAACACAAAAACCTTAATGGATACATGAAAGCAACTAAAAGGTTCAACAACATTGCTTTCGCAATAAAAAAAGTGTTCATCAATCTAAAGAAACAAGCTTCCTCACACAATAAAGGTTCTCTATGACGGGCTTACAGCTAACATGAGTCTGAAGCTTTTCTGCTAAGATCAAGCCTGCAAATTTCATAATGTCTTTTTTTTTTTTTTCAAATGGCTGAGAATACTCCATTGTGTAAATGAACCATATTTTCTTTATCCATTCATTGGTTGAGGGACATCTAGAGTGTTTCCAGTTTCTGGCTATTATGAATAAAGCTGCTATGAACATAATTGAGCGAGAGTCTCTGTGGTATAGTGGGGCATCTTTTGGGTATATGCCCAGGAGCGGTATAGCTGGGTCTTGAGGTAAATCTATTGCAAATTTTCTAAGAAACAGCCAAATTGATTTCAGTCGTGGCTGTACAAGTTTTCACTCCCACTAGCTGTGGAGGAGTGTTCCCTTGCTCCACATCCTCACCAGCAAGAGCTGTTACTTGAGTTTGGTTTTTTTTTTATTTTAGCCATTCTGACTAGTGTATGGAATCTCAGAGTCATTTTGATTTGCATTTCCCTGATGACTAAGGATGCTGAACATTTTTTTAAGTGCTTCTCGGCCATTCAAGATTTGTCTGTTGAGAATTCTCTGCTTACATATATATCCCATTTTTTAATTCAGTTAATTAGTTTGTTGATGTCTAGTTTCTTGAGCTCTTTATATATTTTGGATCTCAGGCCTCTGTCAGGTATGGAGTTGGTGAAAATCTTTTCCCATCTTGTCTTTTTGATAGCATCCTTTGCCTTACATGAGCATTTTACTTTCATGAGGTCCCATTTATTAGTTGTTGATCTTAGTGCCTAAGTTGTTGGTGTTCTGTTCAGGAAGTTGTCTCTTGTGCCAATGTGTTCGAGACAGTTCCCCACTTTCTCTTCTGACAGATTCAGTAGATCTGGTTTTATGTTGAGATCTTTGATCTACTTGAACAAGAGTTTTATGCAGGGGGATAGATATGGATTTATTTGCATTCTTCTACATGCAGATACCCAGTTAAACCAGCATCTTTTGTTGAAGATGTTTTCTTTTGTTCCATTGTATAGTGTTGGTCTCTTTGTCAAAAATCAAGTGTCCACAGGTGTGTGGATTTACTTCCGTTTCTTCAGATTGCCTGCACTGAAACACCTGTCTGTTTTTAATGTTAGTACCATGTGGGTTTTATTACTATTGCTTTGTAGCATTGTTTGAATCAGGGACAGTGATACCTGTGGAAGTTCTTTTATTATATAGAGTTGTTTTAGCTATCCTGGGGCTTTTGCTTTTCCATAAGTAGTTGAGAATTGCTCTTTTAAGGTCTGCAAAGAATTGTGTTGAGATTTTGATGGGAATTACATTGAATCTGTAAATTGCTTTTGGTAAAAATGGCAATTTTTACTATGTTAATCTATGAGCATGGGAAATCTTTCCATCTTCTGAAATCTTCTTCAGTTTCTTTCTTCAAGGATTTGGAGTTCTTGTCATATAGTTCTTTTGCTTGTTTGGTTAGAATTACATCAAGATATTTTATATTATTTGTGGCTATTGTGAAGGGTGTTGTTTCCCTAATTTCTTTCTCAGTCTGTTTATCATTTGTATATAAGAGGGCAACTTTTTTTTTTTTAAGTTATTTTTGTATCCAGGCAGTTTGCTGAA
The DNA here is from genome assembly GCF_008632895.1 of Mastomys coucha. Taxonomy (NCBI): domain Eukaryota; kingdom Metazoa; phylum Chordata; class Mammalia; order Rodentia; family Muridae; genus Mastomys; species Mastomys coucha. The sequence continues at coordinate 3,610,865 of NW_022196893.1, forward strand.
GGTGTTTATCAGCTGTAGGAGTTCTATGGTAGAATTTTTGGAGTTATTTATGTATATTATCATATCATCTTCAAACTACAATACTTTGACTTCTTCCTTTCCAATCTGTATCCCCTTGATCTCCTTGGTCTGCTTGCTCTAGCTCAAACTTCAACACTATATTGGATAGGTAGGGAGAGTGGACAGCCTTGTGTTGTCCCTGACTTTAGTGGAATTGCTTTAAATTTCCTCTCGATTTAATTTAATATTGACTATTGGCTTTCTGTATATTGCCTTTATTGTGTTTAGATATATGCCTTGTATCCCTAATCTCTCCAACACTTTTATCATGAAGGATGGTTGGATTTTGTCAAAGGCATTTTCAGCATCTAATGAGATGATCATGTGGATTTTCCTTTCAGTTTGTTTATATGGTCAATTATATTAATGCTTCTATTGAACCATCCTGGGATGAAGCCTACTTGATCATGGTGAATGATGTTTTTGATGTGTTCTTGGATTCGGTTTGTGAGTATTTTATTGAATTTTTTGCATCAATGTTCATAAGAGAGATTAGTCTGAAATTCTCATTCTTGGTTGAGGCTTTGTATGGTTTAGGTATCAGGGTGACTATGGCCTCGTAAAATGAATTTCATAGTGTTCCTTCTGTTTCTATTTTGTGGAATAATTTGAGGAGTATTAGGACTAACTCTTCTTTGAAAGTCTGGTAGAATTCTTTGCTAAAACCATCTGGCCCTGGGGTTTTGTTTGTTTGTTGTCGTTGTTATTATTGGGAGACTTTCAATGACTGTTTCTATTTCCTTGGAGGTTATAGGTCTATTTAGATTGTTTACCTGATCTTGACAAAAAAGCATCCAATTTGTTTAGATATTCCAATTTTGTGGAGTATGGGTTTTTGAAGTAAGACCTAATGACTCTTTGGATTTCCTGGTGCCTGTTGTTATTCTCCCCTTTTCATGCCTGATTTTGTTCATTTGGATATATTCTCTCTGCCTTAGTTTGGCTAAGGGTTTGTCGATCTTGTTGATTTTCTCTAAGAATCAGCTCTTTGTTTCACTGACTGTGTTGTTCTCTTAGTTTTTATCTTATTGATTTGAACCCTGAGTTTGACTATTTCCTGTCATCTCCTCCTCTTGGGTATTCTTGCTTTTTTTTGTTCTAGCTATTTTAGGTATACTATTAAATCACTAACATGAAATCTTACTTATTTCTTTAGAAATTCTTAGAGATGAAACCAGAAAAGGTCATCCTGAATGAAGTCACCCTCACTCAGAACCAGAAAGACAAATATTGTATGCACTCACTTATAAGTGGACACTAATTATAAAGTACAGGATAACCATACAAGATAAATAGACCCAAGGAAGCTAAGTAGCAAGGAGGTCCCAACAGAACATGTTCGAATCTCACTGTCAAGGGGAGATAGATTACACATGAGGGGTGGATGGAAGAAGGGGACTATGTAGGGAAGAGGTAGGGACAGGAACAGGAAGGTTGAGATTGGGAGAGGATGGAGGGAGAGAGTACTTGGAGAGTACTGGATTTGGGGTTTTATCTCTGGAATGAGCTAGAAACCCTAGGACAATGGAAACTCCCAGGAATCTATGAAGATGACCCTAGCTAAGACACCTAGTAATGGGGGATACAGAGCCTGAGCCAACCATCTCCTATACCCGCGCAAGACTTCCAATGGAGGGACTGGGATACCAACCCAGCCAACAAAACCTTAGCCCCACAATGTGTCCTGCCTACAAGATACATAGGGTTGGGGGATGAAGCAGAAGTTGAGGGAAGGGCCAACCAATGACTGGTCCAGCTTGAGACTCATGACACTACTGAGAGAGAGCCTACCCCTGACCCTATTGATATTATACTATACTTGCAGATGGGAGCCACATAAATGTTGTCAGAAGGGCTTCACGGAGCAACTGTTGGAAGCTAATGCACAGACCCAATGCCAAACATTGAGTAGAGCTTGCAGAATCCTGTGGAAGATGGGGAGGAAGGACTGAGGGATCCAATGGGTCAGGGACACCACAAGAAAATATATAGAGTCAGCTAACCTGGGCCCATAAGAGCTCATGAAGACTGAATTGCCAACTAGAAAGCATGAAAGGAACTGACCTAGGTCCTATGCACATGTATAACAGTAGTGCAGCTGGGTCTTCATGGAGGCTCCTAAAACAGGAGCAGGGGCTATCTCTGACTACACTGCCTGCCTTTGTATCACTTTGCCCTAACTGGTCTCAGAGGAAGAAACTGCACCTAGTCTTGCTGCGGCTTGATGTGTCAGGGTTGGTTGATATCCACGGAAGGTCTTCCCTTTTCTGAGGAGAAGGGGAAGGAAGGTGGACGTGGGAGGGGGGTGACTGGGAGAAGAGGAGAGAAAGAAAGCAGTGATTGAGATGGAAAGTGAATAAATAACTTAGTCAATACAATTAAATTAAATTAATAAAAAGAACAAGTGGGGTTGGGGATTTAGCTCAGTGAGAGAGCACTTGCCTAGCCCTAGATTCGATCTTACCTCTGAAAAAATTAATTAATTAATTAATTAATTAATTAATTTGATTAAATAAAAAGAACAAGCACCATGATGAATGTCTCCTTACTGCTACTCAACACTGTACTCAAGGATTTGCAGACAATGCAATTAGATAAGAAAAACAATTAAATGTATCGAAATTAGGAGGAAAGAAGAAAAATTGTCTGCAATTGGCAAATGACAAGCTCTTGGGCACAGAAAAGCCACAGATGAGGATGTAAAGCTTTCAGCTACTTCTCTAGCACTATGCCTGTGTGCTTCTCATCATGATGATGAGCATCCAAAAGTGTAAGGAAGTTCCCAATTAAATGCTTGCTTCTATGAGTTGGCTTGGCCATAGTGTCTCTCTGCAGCAGTGACTAAGACATACTCAAAGCAAAATAAAGATTGAACACATTATCTACCAAAATCCCAGCAGTAGTGTACTGGCTGGTTTTGTGTGTCAACTTGACACAGGCTGGAGTTATCACAGAGAAGGGAGCTTCAGTTGGGGAAGTGCCTCCATGAAATCCAGCTGTGGGGCATTTTCTCAATTGCCCCTTGTGGGTGGTGCCATCCCTGGGCTGGAAGTCTTGGGTTTTATAAGAGAGCAGGCTGAGCAAGCCAAGAGAAGCAAGCCAGCAAGAAACATCTCTCCATGGCCTCTGCATCAGCTCCTGCTTCCTGACCTGCTGGAGTTCCAGTCCTGACTTCCTCTGGTGATCAACAGCAAGATGGAAGTAAGCTGAATAAACCCTTTCCTCCCCAACTTGCTTCTTGGTCATGATGTTGTACAGGAATAGAAACCCTGACTAAGACAAGTAGGTAGTTTTAGTTTTGGGGGTTTTGTTTTCAGAAGCAGAAACCTGATGGAAGTTAACAGGAAGGAAACCAGGCAGGAAAACCAACACAGAAAACACAGCACAGATGAGGGTCTTTCGTTTCAAAAAAATAACCATAAAATCTGGGTCCTGCCCCTTGAACCACAAAAAAACAAAGAAATAAAAGTCTGACAAAGATAAACAGGAAAGGGTCCAGAATTTCAACTAATAGAGCAGCCACCAGGGTGTTTTAAAGTAACATCCTCAAAACTTAGCCAGTATGAATCTAAGTGCTCGGACTGAACATCGAGCTGTTTCTGAAGTCCCTGCTAATTTTGCTTCTGGGCAACTAACAGCAGATAATTTAGGCAACTACTATTATTTATCTGTTTGTTTGTTTACAGGGCAGTACCCAGTGTAGCCTCCCAATTGCAGGGATTTATAGGCCAGATCTACCACAACCAGTTTAGGCAACCTTTTAAAGGTAGACTGGAAATAAATAAATCTTGATATTTCACCAGTAAAACATTGATAAAGGACATATTCCTGAACACCCTGGCAGGTGCTACAGGGATTTGTAATCAAGGGTGTATAGAGGATCTGCAGGCAGTATTGAACTTGTTGGCTAACTTACTGATTTCCTCTGGTGGTTAGACAAGCAATATTACAAAGTCTGATTTGCCTATTTCTAAATGAATTTGTGAAGCGGTCTTGCAACACTGAGCGCCAATATGGATGCCCAAGGGGAGCCCAGATCATCTCTGCTTCTCAGGGACCCATGGCTGTCTAGATGTTCTCAAAAGTGGCCCTAGGCACCCTGGAGTCATTATACTCCAAAGGGTCAGTTCCTTTCTTAATAAAAGTGGTATTCACCATGATTCTTTCTCAAACACACGTGAAAAAAGAGACTGTGCATATGAGCCCTCCGTAAACCTCTAAGACTGCTTGAAAGCCAAGAAGCCCTCAGTGGCACATACACCCCCTGCTCACAGGCCCCGTGCTGGGCTGAGTTGTCTCCCTAGACCCAGCCCATGCCCCCTCTCCAAGCATCTGCCTGCTGTTGCCTGGGAAGCTGGCCTCCACCTTCCACTCCATTTCACACAATTCGGTTTATAAAAAGCTGAAGTTTCTAAGGTGACATAGAAATAGCTGAGTGAGCATTCTTACTTAGAGGCAGTCAGACCTGTGTAGGCATCTTGGTGAAGACTACAAACTGCTCCTGAAGAGGAGAGGAGGCTGTGACAAGGCATGGAGGCCTCAGAGTTTCTCAAGTGAAGCATCCCTTAAGCCAGGGGGGCAGACACACAACCCATCAGTCCTCTTGGGAGGTGCTGAATACTTCTTAACTGATTCCCTTTTTTAAAATCTATGCCAAAAGGCCATTAATTGTTTCCTGTTTTCATTTCCATTTGGTCTTCATCAAAGCCTGGTCCCCATCCTTGTAGCAACTCACAGCCTGACGCTGCAGGCAAGGGAAACCAAGGGAACCACAAACTACAGAGGCAACCCCACAGGAGACTGTACCCAGACAGGGTAGCAGCTGAGTGCCAGGTGAGGGAGGGTTGGGTTAGTAATCAGACCCCCTGATGCAGAGTCCCTACACAGTAATCCTCCAACCACTCCTCCCATGTTCTTAAACTGTGCTTTATATTCAATGCACTATTCATTTCAAAGACCTATGTCTGCCAATTAAGTGAGAGGTTCTGAAGAGAGAACAAATCTGTTTTGCCACCATGGGTGGGGGCTGTATGTCCGAGAATGCATGTGCACAAGTGTGCATGCCACCTTGTCTCCACTGCGTGCCTGTAGTAGTGTGGCATTTAACAATGGTGTGAAAGGTTCTTTCCCATACGTATCAATCACTGGCTGAAAGACAAAGGAGTTCAAAGACCCTCCCTACCAATTATGAAAGAAAAAGTCTTCCCCATTCAGATTCCACACAGAAACACCTTACATTCTGCAATTCTCTGCCTCCAACCCTTCAGCGCATTAATAAGGCCATCTTCACAGAAGAAAAGTCACAGCATGGGAGATGGTAAGTCCTCGCTCATGCCCAATACATCTTCCCTCCTACAGCCACTGCCTCTGAGGCCTGAGAGTCTCCCCTCCCCCAAGCCATGGGCTTTTCTAGTTCCTACTTTTCTTTCACTTGACTGTACCAGTTAGTATCAGTCAGTGAGGGTTGGTACCAAATGGCTAATTGTGTATATCTCTGCCCAAAATTTCTACATTCTATTTATGATATTTACTCCATTCATCACTCTTAGCTCATCTGCCAACTATAAGCTGCTATGGGTAGAAGAACCAACCAGGGTTCAAACACCATGAGTGCCTCCTACTAAGGTGTGTTGAAGGCATGAAGAAGTGTGAACTCCATTCAGCCATGGCCCTCATCTTTCTTTGTGGAATCCATGATATATCAGAACTATGCATACCCTAAGGGGTGCTAGCTCAAGGTCTGCTATGAGAATTACCAGTGAATTAATGAATATTTGGAGGAAATACATACAATTTCTTTTCTTAATCACTTAGTTGTATTAGAGAGATCATGGTAGAGAACAATGGATCTTTAGGAATGCTTGTCTATGTTCAAACCCCTCCCCCCAAAAAAAGAAAAAGAAAGAAAAAAAACGATTTAAGCTTTGTTAGTGATGGGCAGTAGCTACAAAGCTATCTTTAGTATCATCTGCTTAAAGGGCAAGAATGGAGACCATCTGTTATCGGCAATCACTTTTGTTGCCCATTCATTTATAAAGTATGCACATTACTTAGGCATAAAATGCACTCCAATTTTTTTTTTTTTTTTTAATTTCTGGTTCTGAGTACATGTATGTCTTCACATGCCACAAAGCACCCTGGGGGAAACAAAACATCCTATGGAGAGACTCTTCCCAACTAAAGGGGTTAATGGTAACCATGGCAACTGCCTCCAAGAATAGCATCATCTGCAGTAGCATTCATGCTGGGACCGTCGACAGAATGGTTATAAATATACCTATTAGCAGCCTGAACTGAATCTTTAAACAGCACTGTTGGGAGAAAGGGTACCTAAAAATAGCTCCCACGCTTGCATTTGAAGACGTGTCCTCAGAAAAACCACATCTTGTGCACATACTTTCACACACACGGGAAGATTTTTTTTTAATTTTCTCCTTTTCTCTAACAACCGGCACCAAACACTGGAGGAGCATGAGAAATAATGCAGTGCTTTATGACCTTCTAATTTAATTGCCTCATTCCAGAAAACAGCCTCCACCTCCAAACAGAGCAGGCCAGACTCAGCAGTCAGCAGGTGACAGGGAATGGCAAGGTGGCCCCAGAGCCTGCACAGCAGGGTGACCCACAGTCTCCACATAGCATGCTCACAAGGAAGGTTGACCCCACAGGAACACACTGGAGACAGATAATAGCTACTCCCAGCAAAGGGCCAGCCGCTTCTCATATCCATATGGTAGCCCTGTGCATTGTCCACTCTATCTAAGCAATCATCTCCAGAGTTTCTGAGGCTTTATTCAGACTGCCCCTGAGGATGGCAATTCTGCATACACAACAGGAAGTGAGAACCAGATGGTTACAGGCTTGAACTTTGGCTCAAACACATCATTACTTTTCTCGTACGAATAAATTAACATCCTCAGAGCTCATTTCTTCCCTGCTGAAGAAGGCTAGTAGAGTAGAGAGTTAAGAGTACTGCTACAAGGAGTCAGAACAGAGAAATCCCAGTGCCTGGTACCAAGCATGCCCACACCATGAGTCTCCCTCTTTGTCCCAATCCCTTCCAACTCACAGGTCCCAGTACTCTGAGAGCATGGGTCACAGTGTCTGAACAACAGATCTACAGAGCATGGTGCCCAGCTGAAAAGCAGCTTCCAGTCAACGAGCTACCCAGGCATAGCGTGGGTGGGACAGGACAGGGAAAAAAGGAAGACACACCTCTCAAGCATAAAGGTGCTGCTATGTGCCCAGTATTTACGAAAGATAAATATTATAAAAAAGTATTCTGTCACTATGTGGGGCCCAGGCATTAGTCGATGAAAGTGAAGCCAAACAGGCACACCTTAACACCTTGAAACTTCTGGTCATCCTGGTCTCCATCTGTGTACTAGGTACCAGGACAGCACAGCCTGATACAGCAGGACAACTTGACTGAGTCATATCCCTCAGTTTGTCCTGTCTGTTCTTGGCTTCTCTTCTTACCATGTGAATTGTACTGTCAGCTCTTCCCGTTGATTTTAAAAGCCTGGTTAGGATTTTGTCATGAGTAAACTATGACTTGTGGAGCATTAGCATCAGGAGAGAAGAAGGGTAAGAAAACATCTTCCCAAAGCTAAATACTGCATCCATGAACATGGTATACTACGGCTGGCCTACCTGGTCCACTCGTGTTTCATGCTTGCCATTATACACCTCTCCTCAGAAAGGTGTTAGATGATATTGAGCTTCTGTCTTTCTAGTACCATGCAGAGCTGAGTCATGAATGGGGAGACTTCAGATAGGATTTTCAAGCTGGATTTGATTGATGCGTAATAATGAGGGTTTTTTTTTTTTTTGCTGTTATTGTTTTGTTTTTTGTTTTTTGTTTTGAATCAAGAAAATCTGAATGCTACCACACAGTCTGCACATAGATTCGCTTCAGTTTTCCACACAGTAAGTCCTCTCATCTGTTGATCGGGTTGGATTAGTTACACCATCCTAACCCATGTACATCATGTGTCTTTATCTTTCTTCCTGCATTTCTTCAGCCAGGACATATTCATGTGGGAGAAGACATGGTAGATGACCTTGACTTGGTCACAACTTAAGAGTTAAGGGGTATTGTTCAGGACTTAAGATATAAGGTATCAAGTTTTACCACTAAATTTAACATGTCCTAGGGTTTTAAGATAGACAGCTTTTATAAGCCTAGTAGTTTCTATTTTTACCTTATTTTACAAAGGAAAAAAAAACTGTTGTGGACAGATAGCAGATTTTACTGAGTTATTCTAAAACTTTAAATTATTACAGGGCTGGAGAGATGGATCAGCAGTTAAGAGCACCAACTGTTCTTCTAGAAGCCCTGAGTTCAATTCCCAGCAACTACATGGTGGCTCGCAACCATCTATAATAGGGTCTGGTGCCTTCTGGTGTGTATGAAGAGAGCAATGGCAGTGTGCTCACATGCATAAAATAAATAAATAAATCTTACAAAAAAAGTATTACATTTTTTTTCCTTCGGACTGCTAGTATTATATGAGCAACTAGCTCACAAAGAACCATCTTTGTTGCCTCTGAGACAAGTGCTTCCTAGTCATGGCATGGAATTCATTTCCTTCCCTACATATGCTGGTATGCCAAGATTTCATCTTTGGCCTTCTTTTTGCATTATGTTAAAATTCTAGCCACCGACGAAACTCTTGGATCCAAAAGTCAGTTAACTACCTCAGAGTTTGCCTTACTTCTAGGCCATGAGATGACTACTTTGTTTTAGCTTGTCAGATCATTTGTCTTTCTCCTTTTAAACTTCTCCTGTGGTGGCCTAAGGCCTTTTGTGTAAAGAGCAATGACAGCACGAGCTCTCTGGGCCACTTCAGTTGAAATTCCATGCCAATGCTAGGGCTTAATCCCAATCTTCCTGCTTTTCCTTGTCTTAAACCTTCACCTAAGCTCGGGACTTACCCCCTTAAATGAGACAATGACTCATGAGCATACAGCATGATCAACAAATCGCTAAATGTTCAATATATGAGTTAAAAAATTTCAAAGCTGTTTCCCAGGGATAGAGTGAGTGTAAGGCCACAGTAGATGGCTATCTGCCCATCCACAGCACAAGAGGACCCAAGGAAGAATTGGCAAAGGACTGACATCCAAGTTTGAGGAATGTGGATCAGTAATTCCCTGTGTTCAGCATGACAGAAGGGGACATGTGCTCAGGAAATGGAGAGGGATGGAGACACAGGCATAACATTTTTGAATTGGACTCATACTCAAGCCACACGAATTTCCATTTAAAAGAAAATTTAAATTAAATTTAAAGGAAAACAGCAAGCCCCTGGTTCTTTAAATTATGATACTCTGTTTTAATTTCCCCTTTATAGCCCCACCTTAACTGCATGGCTCATGCCAACCTCTCTGCTGGTACAAGGCATCTTATACTTTGTGAATGCCATCCCACTGCTCTGATTCTCCATTCTTTGGCCACATGACTTAATACCTATAGTCTATCTCAGTTGTTTGGCTTGTTTTGAAGGAGAAAGACTAGAAGTCAAAGTGCCAATGGTAGGAATTTAATAACTAAACTACACCAGTGCTCAAGGGTGGGGGTTGCCCTCTACAATGCTGGGTGTTACCAATTTCTCCATTCCATCTGTGTTTGTTTGTTTTTATTATTGTTGTTTTGAGAAAGGGTCTCATACGGCACAGGCTGGCTGAGGCTGAGGCTAGCCTTGAACTCCTGATCATCCTGCTTCTACCTCCTAATGGGTTACATATGTATATCACCATGCCCGGCTTTTTTCCACTGTTTTACCTCCCGTTCTCTCATCTCTCCACCATATGTTTTATACAGCCCCAAAGTTCTAAACAAGTAAACACTTTGCTTTTTGAACTGCATGATAGCTCCAGGGGCAAGAGCACATTCAGTCTGAATGCCTCTGCCATGCTAGTGACGCCCTTACCTCTGATTTAATATATATTTAAATGAATGGCTTTGTTTATTTATTTAGCAAGAGCAGTGGACACGCTCACAGCACACAGACAGATTCTCATAAGCGTCTAGATCTCTAGGCTGATGCCTCTTCTAGGCCTGCGACAGTAGGGCATAATCAAGTCACAAGAGGCACTAAGTCACACTGGCTAGTGCTGAGCAGATAAGTTGTCTGTGTCAGATAAGAAGATCCGTTTCAATTCCGTTGTCATAAAGTAGTCATTACATTTATTTCAAATTGATAACTTCAGGGTGAGAAGATGAGAAACCAAAGATTAGATCAGAACTCACTAAAACATTTTTAGGATTCTTTTTATCTTAAGCATGAGCATCTATCCAACCTGAAGGAGCACAATTATGACAAAAAGACAGTCAGACAGACAGACAGACAGACAGAGCTTAATCACCAACATCCTTGTGTTTTTCAACATGTTTTTATACATGTCAATCTAATTCTCAGCACATGTTCCAGATAATTAACTCCCAGAATAGTTAAACTGAGGCAGAGGCCAGAGCACAATGATAGAGCCTCAATCTCAGAGGTGCACAGGACCAGCATCCAAGCCTTACAGACAACACACACACACATACACACACACACACACACACACACACACACACACACACACACACACACACCAAGATAGCATCAACAGGGAGGGACAGCAACCTTGCTGTTATCCCTCTGTTCTCTATTCAGGAGACATGAATGTGTTTCTACTGTGTGCCCCCTGGAAACACAGAAGTAAAAAGATCAACATAGACCTGCCCTTAATCACCATATAAGTGGGCAAAGCCATCCAAAGGATGAGCTGTAAGTGGCTCCCCAACAGTGAGTGTTCAGGGAGTCAGGCACGTGCTGGATATTGTACAATTATGTGCCTCAGTTGTTTCAACAGGAATGAGTCCCTCCATTTTCAGTGTGAGTGTCCTCCCACAGAATAAAGAGCGTCTCACTTAACCTTCATACCACATTCGGAATTCTTTTCTAGGCAGGGGAGAAAACTCCCATTCCTTCATGGGCTCCCCAACCAAGCTTAAGAGCTGCCCTCCTTGAACCTACTACTATTTTGCTAATATGTACGTAGTATCAAACTGCTCTACAAATGAGCATCGTCTACACCCATGGATCAGCATGGCTCTCAGAGCGCAGAAGAGAAGTCTCTGTGTGTGGTGGGTATCAGTTAATGGAGAAATTCACACCTGGTTGAAGGTCAGAGAGTGAGAGACTGTGAGATGCTCAGCCATAAATACGTCAGCTAACCTATAACCTCTCTACCCCAGGCTCATGAGCCACTGCAGAAGAGGGGGCAGAAAGATTGTATGAGCCAGAGGTCAGAGAGGACTAGAGTGTAAGTGTCTCCTGGACATAACGAGACTGCTGTACTCATGAACACACAGCTGCTGGGGTTGCCTGTACAAGATCAAGCCAGCTGACAGTCTATCATGGAGTGGAGGGAGGTTTACGAACTCCCATCCCTAGCTGACAGCTGATAGGATTCCTGGGCAGGAAAACTCAGATTTCTGGAAGGGTAACTTGACCATATTCCAGTGGATGACCCTATACCCATAGAGTAGGTAGGCAGCATAAACTAGACTTGATACTTTATTTTATTTTATTTTTTTAAAGGAAGGGGAATATGAAATTGGGAAGGGTGGAGTAGATCCAGGAGTGGTATCTGAATATGATCAAAATATATTATATGCATGTATGAAATGCTCAGAGTTAATATTACATTTTAAAAATATTAAAAAAAAAAAAAAGAACAACCCACCCATGTTCTGCCAAGTTCTGCTGCTTGCACGAGGTAGAACATGGCCCCCTTGTTCTATCACATTATCACTAGCTTTCTGTTTTCCAACTCCTCCACTGTCTTAGCTTGGCTGTCCTGCATCTTGATCTGTAGACTGATCTTGAACTCAGAGATCTGCGTGCGTGTCTCCTGGGATTAAAGGTTTATATCACCAGGGCTGGATTTAAGCTTTTCTTCACCTAGAACTTGTTCTGTCCCAGGCTGGCCTTGAACTCAGAGATCTGCTTGGCTTTATCTCCTGGGATTAAAGGTGTGTACCAACATGCCTGGATCTAAATTTAGCTGGATAGGATCTTGCCCCAAAGTCCCACTCCCTTAATCTGCTATCTGCTATCCTACAACACAGGATTCAGCTCCATTTCACTTCCTAGTGCCCCTTTAATACTCAAACCATATGTTTTATATTTCTCCTTTCTAAGCTTGCTATGCATATTGAAAATGTTCTTCATGAGACTTAACCAGGGAACAAAGTCTCTGCTGGGCTTTTTTGAGAATTCCTTTGACAATGCAATTAATATAAATTTCTTTACCTGTAAGGGTAAGTAAGTTGACCATATTCCATTTCATCCACAAACAAAATGTCATTTTGCTTCTTCCTTTCCAAACTGGGTGCTGTACATTCCTTCTCCTGGCCCAAAGACCATGACCAGAACTTTCTAGATGATGCCGAATAGAAATGACAAGAATAGATATCTTCCTGGTCACAGGGGGAAGGCTTCCAGTCTTGCCCTAGGTATGATACATCTGTGGTCTTTGCTTAGACATGCAGCTACTAAATGGCCCTCTGCCTCAAGACTACACCTATGGTGGACCCTCTAGCCTACTCCTTTAACCCTTCCTCATTTTCAGGCTCAAATTCTCCTCCGCAAGCCCATCTTCCCCGCCAACCCCCAACCCCACCCCACCCCCACCTCTCACTGCTCTGTTGACAGAGCCCCACCTCCTATTGGCCCCAAGCGCTCTTCCTCTCTTGCCATAGCTAGAGCTGACTCATCAGTCTGTTCTCAGCTTGCACGTTCCTCCTCAGGAAATGAGGAGATACCCTTGACTAGGCCAGTCTACAGCCACTTAGGATCACACTCCTCATCTTCATAGCTTCCTGCAAGCTTGAAATAACATACTGCTTGGGACCATTGTGTCTATAGACCAGAACCCTATGGGTGAAGAAACCATGGCTCACCTGGGTACAGCACACAGCTGACACGGAAGGCACCAAGCAAACATGTCTATTGTTAGTGCATATCTACTCTCATGTCTACCTCTCAAAGAAACAGCTCTACCATGTGTTGCTGTATCCCAGTGTGGTCCTGTAGCCCTATCAGAGGCCTCTATCCATTTGTCTCACTCATACAACAAACTACAAGTCCTAAGGAGACATGCCCTCCTCAGGGCAGCAAGTTGTGAACATGACCCAGGGAGGCTGTAGTGCACAAAGCCTTGGACCAACATAGATGCTGCAGAGAGGGGGCCATCCAAGAGCTTGCACTTCCATCATTGTATGCCATCAAATGAAGACTATGGTCATGATTCCTGTGCTCTGGGAAAACTCCTGCAGAAAGGGAAGACCCACGAGACAACCTAGAGGAGCACATGGATGTCCACAAGGACCACTTCCAGACCTGAGCATCTAAGAAACTGCTCTAGTAAATTAAAAGAATAGTCTCCTTTATACTGATATGGAACCCTTCAGTGCAAACAGATAAAATTCTTTGTTCTGTTAACATGTGCCTCCCCTCCTTTGGCTGCCAACCGATGTCCAAAAGAGCAAGAGAGAAAAACCAACTGTGGAATTTGGTCCCTGAATCAGTTGTGGGGTTGATTTGGCAATGCCCAGTGGGAAGGGCTGTGTTCTAGCGACTCGGATGAGCCTCAGGCTGGGTGGAAGAGTGTTGCCTAGCACAGGTTCAATACCTAGCACTAACAAAGAAAGAGAAAGCAAAATGGAAAAGACTCCTTGTGTCTACAGAGACATTTGCAAACCTCCACAACAGCTCACTGGAGTTTACCATGTGCAAGGACATACACTTTTTAGACGGCCAAAGTAGTCAGAACCACACAATGGGATGGCCACAGGCGGGTCTGGACCTGTGAGTCTGGCCTAAAGCCACACAGCTGCAAGATGAAGGATAACGTCCTTCACCTCTTCACGACTCAGTTCACCCTTGCTAGTTGACAGGAGCAAGAGTCAATGTCGGCCGGACAATCATAGGGCTTGATCCGCAGGAAGCCCTAAATATGTGCTGTATATACCCAGGGCTTCTATCATAGGACTTCTCTGACCTCAGTGATAAACACACTAAGCCAGCAGCCCTGGCTGGGACTCGAGGAGACTCAAGCACTGTATCTACCTGACGCTCAGCTGTATGCAACTTCATACCTGCCCTGAAGAGCAAATGGCGCTGACACGGGCACTTTAGCTGGCACAGGCACCTTAGCTGGCACAGGCTTTCGTGCTCTCTGGAAAGGGGGTCACAACGTGCTACAAGAGGCTTCTGTTGTCACCGCAAGCAAAATATTAACAAATTATTTTTAATCTGCTTTCTTTCTCTCATACAAGTAAGAGGCCTTATAGAAATCTGGCAACAGCTATATCTGCAGTGGAAATTAATCCAGCTTTGCCCATGAGAAAGGAGGGCTGAGAGGCCAACCTCAGCTCCCATCCCATCCTCCCTGTCAGCAGCCTTAGGAGCAAGTGGGTAGGGATTAGTATTTGAGTTAGAATCAGCAATGAAGGAACACAGCCACCAATCTGATATGGGGGCTGTCATGGCAGCTCTAGAAGAGAGAGATGGCTGAGAAAAGATGTAAAAATAAAAAAGTGTGAAAGCAGAGAGAAGTACACACACACACACACACAAATGTACACGCGTGTGCACACACACACACACACACACACACACACACAATATAGAAAGGAAAGAGGTTTTTAAAAACCCAGCTCCAAATGCAGGCATGAGACCAAGGCTTTGCAGCAGCTTGGAAACACTCCCTGTATGAGTGAGCCTGCCTGCCTTCTCCCCCAGGACTGGTGGGCAGAGGAGGGATAAGCAGCCCACCAGGATGGATGGAGAAATGAGCCACGGCTTGGGAAGAGCACTTGGCACAGATAAGGAGAGCCAGCAGGCAGGAGCACTGGGCACAGCTGCCATGGCGGACAGGGGGGCGGCTGGGATTCAGAGGTGATGAGAGCTCCTCAGAGGAAAACCTAATAATCAGCAACTCTCCTGTTGATTCTTCTCCACTAAATTTAATCTCTTTCTCTCTTGTGTAAAATCTATACAGTAAGAAGCCAGCTAAGAGTCCCGCCCCTCCACACACACCTTTGCCATGTTCCCTAGGCTTCCCAATGCATGCTTAACAAAAGCATTTTTCTGTCAGAGTCAGCTCACATACTTGTTCTGTTTTATGATTTGCCCTTTGTGTCTTAAGTCAGAGATATTTTTCCACATTAAAATATGTCTTCCTAGACCTTCATCCTTTCTGGTCATGTGTCACATGGACAGATCATCATCAATTAATCAATTCATCACTGCGGGACATTCATGTTGCATCTACTAACTCTGGCATTATAAATAATACTGAGACCGAGAACATCATACACACAGCTGTGTGCACCAGTCTACTTTATTTCTTAAGATAAATTAACTGTGGAACTGTGTGGGTCAATACATGGTGATAGGCTAAAAAATGTCAAAGATATCTATGTTCTAGTCCCTAGCACCTATTAGTGTGTAGCCTGACACATAAGGGCTTTGCAAACATGACCAGTGAAGGATTGGGAGGTAGGGAGTGTTCCGGGGTCATCCAGGTAGGTTCAGAATGCCATTGCCAGAGTTCCTGGGAGAGGAAGGAGGCCAGTAAGGTCAGAAGTGAAAACATTATGTTGACTACAGTGGCTGTAGCCTGAGTCAAGAAAGGGAGGTTTTATTAGATGCTGGAGAAGAGAACTGGTGTTACACACACACACACACACACACACACACACACACACACACACAATCCCTCAGGGAGTTCTTCATATCTGAGTAGTACAACCTTCAGAACCACAAGATGATAAAGCTGCGTCATTTTCAGCCACTGAGTTTACAATGTTTGCTACAACAGTGAGAGAGCAGATACGTATCTTGTGAGCTTGCATGTTTACTTTCAAATCACAAGGTGACTCTCAGATACCTGGTATTAGGTCACTCTGGTTCCCAAGCAGCTCATCAGTGCCTCTATTCTGAATCCAGGAAGATGCTGCCACGGAGTGACTGGCACATGATCCTGGGAGGATGGGACTGACAAATGTCAGTCAGCTGTGTGTCAAGCATGACCCTGAGCTGATCCTGCCGCTTCTCCTATTCTTACAAGCAGGGACTTACTTCATGGTTTCACAGCTTGGCCAACTGTAGCTCAAGAGAGTCAGGTGGCAGCCTGCTGTCACATTAAATCATTTGTTCACTGAAGAGCCACTTTAAGATCACCTAGCATCACCTAAGTGACATACTCAACACAAACAGGTCAGCACGGACAAACAGCCTCTGTCCTCTGTGTGGCTTCAATCTCAGAGCCAACGGTGAAGCTGGGAGCCAGTCTGAGAGCTGAAGTCTCATCCACTCAACCTCCCCAGCATGGGAACCCATCCCAGCCTCTGAGACTGCCTCCCTGC